>NC_086444.1:771810435-772184810 GCF_028390025.1 Pseudophryne corroboree | reverse complement strand
TCTGCTTTGGCTGCTCCAGCACTACTAGAGGTGGCTGCACCTCCCATAGGGACGCATGTGACTCTGTGTTCTAAACTTAAAGGCAAATATGCACCAAAAGAATGATGTCAGCTGGCACCAAATATGAATCACTCTCTAAAAAGGATTAGGCTCCATACTTGTGCTCCAGAGTCTGGCTCTCTGTGACTCCAAGGGGAAAATTTACTAACGGTTGATTTTGGGTGATTTGCATAGTTTTTGTGAATAAGACGTGGGGCCAAATGTAATAGAGTGAGAGTTTCAGAAAGTGAGACATTTGGTAAGGTTTCGCAGTTTTTTTTTTAAAGTGTCAATCATTTACACAGCAAGATTAACCTGGTTTTGCAATGTAAATGATTGACACTTTAAAAAAAAACTGCAAAACCTTACCAAATATCACTTTCTGAAACTCTCATTCTATTACATTTGGCCCGTGATGTTGCTAATGGATAATTTACGATGGATTAATTTGCAAAATCAATTGCATATTCAAATGCGTCTTCCATAGCATATTCGCGACAATGCTCCATCGATAGAAACAGCATTGGTATCAGTGGAAAGCCTCAATTTACTAAGAATCAGTTTGGCCAAATTGCTCCACTTCACAGCAAAATTGCGACAATGCACTAAATCAATGCTCTGTGTTTTTTTTTTCAGCCTGTTCACAGCACCGCCAAAGTAGCAGAAAAATCACAAAAAAACACACCTCAATGCACCAGCTCACATGCTGTACTCTCTTTCTGCTATTAGCCATGGCACATGCCAGTTATGGAGTAGACTAGATGCAGGCAGTGGCTTCATTTTGCCTGAACCAGCTGACTGAAAGGGCCCAAGAGCAAGAAACAGAACAGAGGAACCAGCAGATAGGGGTGCCGCAGAGCCTACATAGTCCTAGCACTGTCTGATGATGAGGTCATACAGATATTCTGAATCAATCTCAACAACTTAATGTACCTGAAAAAGCTGCCAGGAGCGGTGAAACGCATTAGTCAATTATACACCTCTTTGGGTAACGTAATCAGCATCTTCTGGACCAACCTCCTGCGATAGGACGCCGATTTCTTGAAAAAAAAAAACTACCGGTTCCTTGGATTGTATTCCTAGGTATCACAGCTCTTGTGAGGACTCTTGGTGCATTAATCCCAATACAAATTAACCCTCCAGTGACTCAGGTACATATATCCGTGGACTTTCAATATAAACCGGGACTTTGCACTATGGTGGACAATGAGGTATCTTAATAGGAACAGACAATTGCAATTATGCTGGTTTGAATACCCATTGAATGAGGTGGTTTCATGTACATTTATAGAAGTCCAATTTTTTATCCTATTCTAATTTTATTAAATTAAATATATCTGCTATTATTGATTATTGGTAGTGACTATTCATTAATGAGCGCTGCTTTATTTGTTGTATGTTTAACTTAATGTACCTGTATGACCTTCTCAAAATTGTACTTGAGCCTGAGAGTGCATAAGCCTTATCAGGCCTACACAAACTGCTGTTGTTCTGTAGTTCATGGCTTCTGGGAGAACTCAGTGAGTCACGGGGAGGGTGGTAGGCATCTTCCAACCCGCCTTCTTTCACTACATGGACCAAGTTCTTACTGCAATCAAGATCCTCTTCAGCACTTATATCTGCTTCCCCAGCCAGGAGTCACAGTAACATGATGTCAGGTTAGCTTTTCATAGGATCACAGACATGCCAAATGTCCTGGTTGCTATAGACTGCATGCATATTGAGCTGAGACCACCTAGGGCAAGAGCACATGTGTTTCTGAATCGCCATCATACCTATTCCACAGGTGGTTTGTGATGTAAACCAAAGAATCATGAGCATTGTGGTCGGCTATCCTGGCTCATGCCATGATTCTTTTATCCTTAGTCATCCCTGTATGCAAAGTGTGAGGTGGGAAAAATACCAGAGGGATGACTGATTGGTAAGTAAACATTCCTCTGGTTACTTTATCAATACACACCTTCAAATGTACTCATGTTAACTTACATTTTTTTACAGGGGACTCAGAGTATGGATGTTTCTTCTGGTTTCTGATTCCATTATGGCTTCCTGATGGGGCTGCAGAGTGCAAGTATAATGATGCACATAAGTCCACTCGATCTGTGATAGAATGTATATTTAGCCTATTAAAATCTTGGTGTATAGTATTGATAAGATCTGTGACATTGTGTGCTGCTGCGTATTGCACAATCTGTGCCTAAATCAACCACCTCCCCATGATTATGCAACAGGCAGAGAGCAGGCAGGGCTATTGGTTTCATCTGGTGACTCTGAGCACAGAGAGTGGGAGGCAGGTTAGGTCATCATTGATTGCCAACTACTTTGCAGTAAGTATTTTACACAACATTGCAATCTCAAAAGAATCTAGAAATGCTTCATACAATGAACAATTTTGTCTGCCACCAGTGTAAGAGGGACCTCCCAGCTCCTGTGGAGCTATGGCTCTTCCTCTAGTGTGTCCATATCACTGTGGTAACAGGGATCGGAACACCCAGCATCTCCTCCTCCCACCCGACGGCTGCAGAGAGCAGAGTGCCCGCCAGGATGTCAACGCTACTCCCCTGAATGTACCCGGTGGCAGTAGAGAGCAACAGCAGCTGCTGGGATGTCAGCGCTGCTCACTGTATGTACCTGGCTGCTGCAGAGAGCAGCAGCTGCTGGGCAAGCCAGCAATGTCTGCCCTTTCAGTCTCCCCATACATGCTCCGCTGCGCTCTGCATATGGGGGCATAATACCTATGTTGGTGGTGTGGAGGGTAAAATAGTAATATGACCTTGGGGGGGATTTTAAAATAATACAAAAAAAAAACATACACTGGCCAAAGAAGAATGGGGGGGTGCAAAAAATGGAGAGTGGAAGTTATTTTATAATGGGGTCTAATGGACACGGGGGTGGTGCGAGTCACCTCCTAAGCATTTTTTTTTCCAATAATTAAATATAGTTTTAAAAATGCCTTTAAACTATATTACATAAAAAAACTGACAATTTCTGACCGGTTTTGCTGGCAAAAAAACGTTAGTTAAGTGGTTAAAGAGATTAATTAAATTTAATTGAAAGGCTAAATTTGACTAGGTTTGTGCCTCTAACATCCTGTTCATTACTGAAAAACTCTGTGCCAAATTGGTGTTGAGCTGCATGACATTTTCACCTAACAGCATGAAATTTGCATTCATTTGTGTAAGAGTACTGTCACATTTTTGCAACTGTCAACAAATTTGTGACAAATTCTTCATTTCTGTGTCTAACAGTTCCACATGACACTGATGGAATGAAGCCTTAGAGTTCAGGAAGTCAGTGACAACTTCAACACCTGATTGTGTTGTTGGCTACTGTAAGTCAGGGCTAGTTGAGCTTGGTGTTTGGACCTGTGGTGGTGTGCTGGAATACAGATGCAAAGTAAATGTCCCATCATCACCTGTTTGCAGTGGGTTGTATCTTGGGGATCTTGGCTAATCTGTGTTTGAGGCTAAAGAAAAACATGAAGTTTGTATGAGTGAATAGTAGAAATACAAGGGTACACAAAGCATTACTAATTATGTTATGTGGTTTTCACAATTTTTGTAAAAGGTAAAACAAGGCAAGCACTTGTGTAGTTGAGCACCCAAAACATGTAGCTTAATAAAGGCATTTTTTTATGGAATACTATTTTTGAGACATTATTGGATGCTTTGCTGCTAAGATAAACACTGTGCAAATTGATATTTTATTAAGAATACATTTGCACATCCAAAGGGGCCTCAAAACACATTTGATTGAGCATTTTCATTCTTCTTTGTAGATAATGTACTTACCAAGTGGATGCCCACAAGGAGGTGTGTGTGGCCCTTCCATTTGCTGTTTCTCAGTCCTCCTATCTGAAGAAGCCAGTGGTGGCTGCAGTGGTGGTCGTCTAGCTGGCGGTCACTTAAAGAAATGTAGCCAGTTGGATATACAGTATACTTTTTGGGGGGAATTAAGCACAACACAAGCCTGTAAATGTACTTACCTGCCTGTTGGTCAGGCTGCCCTTAGAGACTTCCCTTTCCGACTTCGCCCTTGATGATATATTTGTGGCAGGATGTAATGAAGTCCGAGTTTGGTGACTGTGTGGGATGCCGGACGAACTCAGAAATTTTATAAAGGGGTAATCATTTACAAGGCTAAATCATGCCTTTTAAATGATTGCCCCTTTAAAAAAAAGTCTGAGTTTGGCCAGCAACCCGTATGGCTTCTGAACTCAGACTTCATTTGCAGCACGTCCTTTGAGTGAGATTATTGTTTAAAAATAAAAAAAATGGTTTTCCTTGAGAATAAGATCTGTTTTTATGGTTATTTCTTTTTCAAAAATGTGCATGTACATTTTGCAAAATAAATGAGAGTTAGCCAATGAAAATTGTACTTACCATGAGCAGAGCAGACAAACAACTTTACTCTGATGTTAAACTTTGGCATACCAACAAATAAATCTGACTTTTTCTGTTACAATTACAAAGCTTATGGTTTCCTTACAAAAAAAAAAATACAAGATGGAGTACAATTTAATTTTTAAAATGGCTGTGTGGACACATATATTTTACATTGGGAATATGTTTTACTTCCAGACTAACAGAAAACATACTGAATGAAAGTATTAGTAAAGTCATATGGTAAATGGTTACAAAATACAGATTTTGGTTGAAGGCAAAATTGCAAACTCACAAGCATAGAAAAGCAATATGTCATAGGCTAGCATTAGCATATTTTTCACTCTGCTCTTGTGTGGCATCTGTTTCCTGGACATGGAGTGTATGAACCACTTATTTGGATATTAAGGCCCGCAGTGATTCTTCATTCTCCAATCAGTCCTGCTAGAAGGGAGAGCCAGCACCTCTCTGCCTATTCAGCCTTGCCTCTGTAGTCACCTTACGCTTAACGCGCCATACACCAAAAGTTGACATACACCATGATTTTCTGCCACAGGATAGACTTCTAGCAGCTACTGGTCCAGTAGAAGTAGTGACCAAAAAGGTAGCCATAATGGCACATAACTCCTCAGACCAGGGCCACATTCTCCTTATAAGTAAAGCAGTCACTGCGCCCACTCTTTGTCTTTCACACAGATACATACTCCTACTCCTCCTCCCTCTCTGGACTCAACAGATCCCATTTCCTGAGGCCTCCTGCTTCTATTCTCCCCCTCCATGACAACAAAATAAACACTTAAAATTGAAAAATTAACAAAATAATAAACCCCTCCACCACCACTTAAATCACACATGCAGCACACTCAGACAACTCCCACATACACAAATAATGACAAGACAAAACTTAAAATGGCACAGGACAAAAAGAAGACAAACTTTAAAAAGGACCAAGACACAACAATATCACAAGACCACTTTCAAACCCAGGTAACAATCGCAAAGTGAGCTCTCCTCTCAAAAGTGCAACCACCTCAAACACACTCTACCACAAACACCACCAATTTCAGTGTCTTATTACGTGAATTCAGGTGTCACTTGTGTACAGATTTCCAGGTGTGACTAAAGGTGTACATTGCGGCTTACACACAAGTGTGTTGGCGTGCGACTAGTGACACATTCTACAATGAATTTGCTAGCGGCTTCACATATGAAAAGAGGTAAATCAACACAAAATGCACATGCCATAACGTTTCACAATGCACCATCGGAAGACAAACATGCAAGGGAATGCATTTGTTAGTACATTTGGGATGTTTATCCCAGTGATAAGGGCCTATGGGGGTCATTCCGAGTTGATCGCAGCTGTGCTAAATTTAGCACAGCTACGATCATCTTCCCTGACATACGGGGGAACACCCTGCACAGGGCTAGCCCACCCCACATGCCTTTGCACTGCAGGAGTAGCTCCTGACCAGTTCAGCTTTAGCGTGCTGGCCGGGAGCTACTCCTCGCTCCCCAGCCCGCAGCGGCTGCATATGATGTCAAGAGGCGCTGCGGCCCGCCCCCGTTCAGTGCAGCCACGCCTGCATTGGCCGTGCCGCGCCTACGAAACGGCGGCAGAACACTGCCGTTTCGCTCCCTCCTGCCCATCGATCGCCTCTAGCTGTCAATCAGGTTAAAACGCAGCGAGCGAATGGGTCGGAATGACCCCCTATAAGTGCTGATTTAAGTGGATTTGGCAAATCAGACAAAAATAATTCTTAGTAAATTTCCCCCCATGATTTGCAGTATTCCGGTTTGTCTGACAACTCTCCTTGTCTACCCCTTTGGTACTGTTTTCTCGTAATATCCTGGTTCTGACTCTGGTTTCCCTGTGAAATGTTCCTGCCTGCTCCTTTGGTTTTACACCTAGTGACATCCCTGTTCTGACTTTGCCTACTCCTCTTACCTGATTCTGTATGTCCCCTGGTACTGCATTGCCTGTCTGTTCCTTATACCTTATGGCTCTGTCTCTTTCTGGTTCCGTACGTCCTGAGTCCACCAGCCACATGAGATAAGGACTCTGTCAGAGGGATGCAATCCAAACCTACTGGAGGGGTACCTGCTGAAAACAATTGATACTCTGGCTCCATAGCTCTGTTCAGGGTATTAGCAAATCCTCCTAAGTACAGTGAAGCATCCATACCAGAGTTGGGATGCCTAGAAAGCCTGCAACATCTGATAAAACCTCTACATTTTTAATCACGTTTGCACACAAACTCTCAACCATAAATTTCTCCTCTCCTGCCTGTTCAACACTTCCCACTCCTTCATGATTTCTGTCTTGTAATGCACTGCAAAGCATTTTCCCTGCCTCAAATTTAGAAATTATGGTAACGCATCATGTTTAAAGCTGTAAAGCTGAGATGGTTACCATGCTTTACAGTACAGTACTTGTATGTCAAGATCAACATACCACTGCCCCCCTACTGCTAGTCAACATTGTAACTATCTATCAGCCACTTAGATCCCCCCTATAACATTTTTTAGTTTATTGGACAAGACCCAATGATGAGTTCATTTTCTAATGGTCCCCTACTGCAAACCAAGAGGTTAAGAATGTGTTATTTACATCTTATAGCACATTATTTATAAACTGGTATTATGGGAGGGTGACATTGGGTTTAACATTTTAGTGGCAGAAAATGTAATCTTGATCCTTCCTACACTGTTATTGCCAGGAAATTGCCTGGACATATTTAGCATTCCCCACGGCTGTATGTAAGAGTAGTATACACTTTTGCATTCAGCACACTTACTTTGATTGATTTGGTTACGGTTGCTTCATGGGAATCTTAAACTTTTACTGAAAATGCTCTAGTATTGTATGTAGCCACCATTAGCAATAAAAATAGTCTCCAGCCTGAGAAAAGAAATATGTTTTTACCAGTGAGATGTAGGTTAAATATATGTTGAGATGGGAAAGAAAAAACATGTTCTTATATATAGAATAGAATGTTCTAAGATCTTTTTCTTGATTCCACTAAATCAGTATTGGTTACATGCTATTTGTTTTGTAGGTTTTTTTTAGGATACATGATATTGGTCTTGGCCAAATTCACCTCTACTGTACTACAAAATGTCGTATTGGCCCGATGAATTTTTGGCCATACCGGTCAATCAGTTGTAGGTCACAGCAGAATAAGCTTGTCAGGAGCTGCTTAAGAATAGCTCTCTGCATCCTAGTGGTAAGACCCATAGCTTTATCTTTCACCTCCAATATAACAAACGTTCACAAATATGGGACAGTTTAATTTAAAATAATTGCTGTCGGATAATTTTACCTCTGTAATACATGCTTTATATAATCTGAATTTTCACCTGGATTGAATCCATTTTTTTTCATCCAAGGTATTAAAGATTCAGTTACAGATAACTGACCCCACTCTTGTCACCTTTGTAACTAGTGATTCCTCAATTTTTATGTGTAACATGTTGCAGGGTATAACAATGGTAACTGACTTCTCTCCTTAGTAACACCTGGGACACTTAGCACTGCCATAGGTGCTAAGGCAGCACAATATCCTAGCTTACACTTACTGCTAACAGGCTGCAGATAGAGAAAACCACTCTCATACATATTAAGAAGCGATATATAAGGAATTTTCTCAGCATTTTTCATTTAACCCCTTATCTCCACTTAGTACATGAACCCCATAGAGCAGTAATCCTCCCTAAGGTAACGCACTTTAGTCAAAAGCTGGGCACACACTAGATGATGTGCAAGTGGTGCAATGATCATCCTGGTTTCCCTTCATCCCCAGAACAAACAATTAAGAGGGGTATTCAATTAGCTGCGGTTAATTACCATGGCTAATTGTCCCACCGGGGGCTATCCTATTATCCCCAATAATCCAGTGTAAACAAGGGATATACTATTAGCCCCGATAAACCATGACTCATGGCAGCTTATCAGAGATTTTGTTTCACCTGCCTCAGGCAGTCAAACGGGTTTGTTTCTACCGAAAACACACAGGTGTCACTGAACCTGTGTGTTTTCGGGAGATAATGTATTTTTTTTACAGGCGACCAAATTGGGTAGCCTGTAAAAAAATATGGGTGAAACATTGTTTCTTCACCTCTAATTGGATACCCCCCACAGTGGATATACACTGTGCAATCCTTCAAATGGCCGAATGATATATCTTGTGTTGTTTGGTTATTTGATCTGTAATGATAGATATATATATATATATATATATATATTTATTTATCTATATATATATATGTGTGTGTGTGTGTGTGTGTGTGTGTGTGTGTGTGTGTGTGTGTGTGTGTGTGTCCGTCAAGTTGGGCGGACATACTAGATGATTTGCACAAAATCATTAATGATATATTCAGATCAGTGCAGGAATATCTGATGCATTAATAAACTGTGCACAGAAGTGCACAATAGTGTGTACTCACTAGATGATGTGGATGATTTGTCATTCCAATTTGGCTCAAAATGACAAATCGTCCAATATACTGTCTAGTGTGTACACAGAGTTTGTTAGGAAGTTGTAAAGTGAAGACAAAAACAGAGTAAAGGTAAAACAAGTGTTAAAAAATGTGTGGCATACCAAAAAATTTGTGCTCTAAATTGAGAGATAAGTAATCATGCAGATTATACGTTCTTTCATTATATTATAGGCCTAATGTTTGTCCAAATTTAAGTGTTGATCCCTGACTACAGTACAATTGTTGGCACATAAACATTTCTTCCTTTAAAAAGAAAATTAGAATTTTCCAGCTCAGGGACAGTGGTTAGAAACCCAACTTCTGCCCTAATTTTTAATTGAGAGATTTTGCATGTTCTTTTTGCCATTTGCTGAAAAGTACTTCCAATTAAAATAATACAGGTTGAGTATCCCTTATCCAAAATGCTTGGGACCAGAAGTATTTTGGATATCGGATTTTTCCGTATTTTGGAATAATTGCATACCATAATCAGATATCATGGCGATGGAACCCAAGTCTAAGCACAGAATACATTTATGTTTCATATACACCTTATACACACAGCCTGAAGGTAATTTCATCCAATATTATAATATACTTTGTGCATTAAACAAAGTTTGTGTACATAAACACAATTCATTTATGTTTCATATACACCTTAAACACACAGCCTGAAGATCATTTAATACAATATTTTTAATAACTTTGTGTATTAAACAAAGTTTGTGTACATTGAGCCATCAGAACACAAAATTTCACTATCTCAGTCTCACTCAAAAAAGCCCGTATTTCGGAATATTCCGTATTTCGGAATATTTGGATATGGGATACTCAACCTGTATACAGAAAATTGCCACATTAAAACAAAGCCCAGCTGTCCCTTTAATATGATTTATTCATTTATGTCATTCAGTGGCGTCATGAGGTGGGGGGGGGGCTTCGGCGGGCCACACCCGGTTATTACCCTTCAATAGGGTGATACCAAAATGAGCCATGCACTCACATGCACCCCATCATATGCTTGTGCACAGGGGGTGCACGATGCGCACAGGCACCCACTAATGTCTGGTCCCCTCTCCACAAAAGGAGTTACTCGCTACGGAGGCTGGAGCTCAATCCTGAGCTCCGCCTTCCATTTTCCAGCTCCCATACTGCTAAGCGCGGTGGAGCTTCTGTTCTGATGGCGTACGGCGCTGGAGCGGGGGCCGGGCTCAGTTTTGTGCTGCGTCCTCTCCATGGCCTGCACAGGTAGAGGAGCCAACAAGTTTAAGAAGTTCAAGTGCGCCACAGAAGAAAAAGTGAGGTGAGGTGAGGTGCTGTTAGGAAAGGGGGTAGGGAGAGGTGTTTGCGGCAGAGGCATTGGGTGACAAGTGCAGGCAGCTGTACCTAACACGGTGCAGAGATGCTGCTGGCTGAATAGAGGGGGAGCTCCAGCGCACAGCTCCTCAATCATGGGCTGGCAAGGTGGGACTAATTTATGTACTTTTAATAATTGATGTGTGTATGCATGCTACTGTACATGTGTGTTTATATGTAAGGTATATGTGTGCATGTATGCTATGCGTGTGTGTATATGCCTTGGCATATCAATGGATTTTGGGCCTAATTTAGCATCAGTAGCAGTTTTGATAAAAGTAGCATAACTACAACTGCTTTCTCTAGCATGCAAGGTCGCCCCGCACACCGTGTCCGCCCCCCTGCTGATATGGGAACGCATTGCTATACAATGATGCAAGCGCATATTAAAGGTAGCCTCTGCCTCTGCAGCCTAGCTGTGAAGGAAGCGCCGGTCCGCCATCTTTTGGGTCGCAGCAGCTGAATGTGTCATCATGCAGCCGCCGTGGCCTACCCCACAAATGTTTTGGAAACATCTGCGTTGTCCAGACCACGCCCCTCAAATGGTACCTTGATGCCGTCACCACCCCCAGGATTCCGTGTGGTGTGATACGGGAGAAAGTCCATGGGGGGTAACACCATGATTTACCATACTGGGTGACACCAACCCTAGTGAAGCCTCTGATGTCATAAATCAATAAACATTTTACAAGAAAAAAGGTAAAGTATATTTTAATAAAGCTTCAAGCCCTAAAGTAAAAGTAGTCTGTTATTTGTAGCGATCTTTTAATTATTTCCATCATATATATTTCATGGAGTTTTCAAAAACCTGCAAATGTAGGTGTATTCCCTTTCACAGAATTGGATCCAAGAAGCAGAAGACACAGAAGTAGTGGCTGTATACATGTAAAAATAGAGGCATTTGGATCAGTGGCAGAGCTAGCGAGCGGTGGGCCCAGGTGTGACAAAATGCTTTGGGCCCCCTCATCCCATCCAAGTCCACCCCCTCACCCCTGGAGAGGATCTGGTGAGGGGGACCTGCTCAAATTTTGGATCTGCATTTAAATCCTAAAGCAAAGAATATTTGTTCAGGGTTATTACCAAAATATGTAAAATGCTAAATATTTATGTATGCTGAATGGTAACATACAGTATGTTGCTAACCACATCACAATTTCAGATTTTTGTTACACGTTGTGGAAAAGTATTGACATTTAAAAAAAAATGATACCGTTTACTCAGAAGTGTAAGCAGCAGTTTTAATATCAAGATATCTCATATAACTTAAACAGAATCCACAGCTAAACAGAAGTATTAAAACATACAAGAATAATGGGTTATTGCTATAGCTTGGCAACAGCGTATCTAATTTATCTTTATCTGTTGTAATATTCTTCTCAAAAGCAGGTTATACAAGCAATGCATTATAAACAATGTCAATATATAGACTGTGTTATTAAGACAGTATTTTACTAGTACACCCATAAACTTATCAAGCTGTGCAAGCAATATGACAAGCAATATTTTTCTTAAAATTAAAAATCTAAATGATTTTGTGTTGTTTCTTCAAAATGAGAAATGAGTCTAGAAAATATTTCATGTGCTCAGTGCATCACTTTACTTTGTGCAGTAAAAGAAAAATGTATTTGATGATTATATGGTACAGTATGTTTGACAAAACTTTTCTATGTGGTGAATAAAGGTGAAAAGGAATTTAAAAAATACTTTTAGAAAAGGCCTGCACTGATGTGTTTGGTGACTATTTTGTGTCTACACACAAAGGAAAAAAATATATAATGGTTGCACCTGCTTAACTCTATTGACTGTATTAATTGTTCCAAAAAATTGCTAAATTTGGGTGAAATGTTTTCAATTTTTAATTGATTTGTTAAACATATATGTTTGAATATGTTTGCTAATGTAATTCAGTTTGCTTTTTAAAAAAAAATTTTTGACAAAAATGCTCCATACTGTATCGATATCTAATCAGATTTTGCAATACATTCCATTGGGATAAATTTAGCATTAAAAAAACTCACATAAAAACAACTAGGGATAGCAAAACCCTAACCCTAATATCCTATCCCCCTAACCCTAATATCCTAACTCTAACCCTAGAAAAATAATACAAGTTTAAATCATACAAAGTTGAGCTTGAAAGCCACAACCACACTGAAATGCAAATAAAAAAAATCTGACTGTGTCGTATGTATCTTATGCTACCAAAATTCATAAAATGTGACTCCATCAGCCCAAACTGTGTTGGCGCAATTGCTCTAATATTGGAGATATACACATTTTTTTTTGGGGGGGGGGGGATTGTCCAATTATTCAATCATTCTCAAAATGAAATTTCCACTTTACTTATTAAAAGCTGGCCACTCCAATTGATCATTCTCCTGAAGCTTCACTCCTCCAACTCTACCCTCATTCAATCTTCAAATGTGACAGATATGTATTAGGTTTAGAGATGCGCATGCGCAGCGGGCACTTTTCGTATTGTGTGTTTTGGTTTTGGTTCTGGTTCCATCCTTGTGTTTTAGATCTGGATTGGTTTTGCCAAAACCACCCGTTCGTGTTTTGGTTTTGGATCTGGATGATTTTTGAAAAAAAACATAAAAACAGCTAAAATCACAGAATTTGGGGGTAATTTTGATCCTATGGTATTAGTTACCTCAATAACATTTATTTCCACTCATTTCCAGTCTATTCTGAGCATCTCACACCTCAAAATATTGTTTGTAGGCCTACAAGTTGCACCGAGGTAGCTGTATGACTAAGCTAAGCGACACAAGTGTGCGGCACAAACACCTGGCCCATCTAGGTGTGGCACTGCAGTGGCAGACAGGATAGCAGATTTAATAAATAGGCCCCAAACAGCACATCATGCAAAGCAGTAAAAGAGGTGCAATGGGGTAGCTGTATAACTTAGCTAAGCGACACAAGTGTGCGGCAAAAACACCTGGCCCATCTAGGAGTGGCACTGCAGTTGCAGACAGGATGGCACTTAAAAAACTAGGCCCCAAACAGCACATCATGCAAAGAACAAAAAGAGGTGCAATGAGGTAGCTGTATGGCTAAGCAACACAAGTGTGCGGCACAAACAACATGGGACGTGCTGGAAATTGCCCAGATGTAATACACGCACAATATTGGTGGCACAGGATAGTGTATCCCTAAACCACACACACGGCAAAGCCTGTAAAATTAATTTGGATAATAATAACTCTTTTATTTGTAGCTATTATAATAATATGCTGCACAGGCGAGCGTACCCCTACACCACACAGGGCAAACCCTGTAAAAAATATTTGATAATAATATAAGTAATGTATATAACCCTTTTATTTGGAGTAAATAATATACAGCACAGGACACCACCACTGGACATATGGCAGCACAAGATACCACCACTGGACTGATGCAGCACAAGACAGCACCACTGGACTCGACTTACATGGCAGTACCCCTGGACTTATGTGGCAGTACCCCTGGAGTTATATGCCAGTGTCAGACAGGATAGCACTTTAAAAAAACTAGTCCCCAAACAGCACATGATGCAAAGAAGAAATAGAGGTGCAAGATGGAATTGTCCTTGGGCCCCCTCACCCACCCTTATGTTGTATAAACAGGACATGCACACTTTAACAAACCAATAATTTCAGCGACAGGGTCTGCCACATGACTGTGGCTGAAATGACTGGTTTGTTTGTTTGGGTCCCCACCAAAAGAGAAACAATAAACCTCTCCTTGCACAAACTGGCTCTACAGAGGCAAGATGTCGACCTTATCCTCATCCTCCGATTCCACACCCCTTTCAGTGTGTACATCCTCCTCCTCACAGAGAATTAACTCGTCCCCACTGGAATCCACCATCACAGGTCCCTATGTACTTTCTGGAGGCAATTGCGGGTAAAGGTCTTCATGGAGGAATTTATAATTCATTTTGATGAACATCATCTTCTCCACATTTTCTGTAAGTAACCTCCTACGCCGATCACTGACAAGGTTACTGGCTGCACTAAACACTCTTTTGGAGTACACACTGGAGTGGGAGCAACTTAGGTAAAATAAAGCCAGTTTGTGTAAGAGCATCCAAATTGCCTCTTTTTCTTGCCAGTATATGTACAGACTATCTGACATGCCTACTTGGATGCTGTCACTCATATAATCCTCCACCATTCTTTCAATGGTGACAGAATCATGGGGGTAATTCCAAGTTGATCGCAGAAGGAATTTTGTTAGCAGTTGGGCAAAACCTTGTGCACTGCAGGGGAGGCAGATATAACATGTGCAGAAAGAGTTAGATTTGTGTGGGTTATTTTGTTTCTGTGCAGGGTAAATACTGGCTGCTTTATTTTTACACTGCAAATTAGATTGCAGATTGAACACACCACACCCAAATCTAACTCTCTCTGCATATGTTAAATCTGCCTCCCCTGCAATGCACATGGTTTTGCCCAATTGCTAACAAAATTTCTGCTGTGATCAGCTTGGAATTACCCCCCATATGCAGTGACAGTAGACATGTCAGTAATCGTTGGCAGGCCCTTCAGTCCGGACCAGATGTCAGCACTCATTCATGACTGCCCTGCATCACCGCCAGTGGGTGGGCTAGGAAATCTTATCCTTTTCCTCGCAGTCCCAGTAGCATGAGAAAATGAAGGAGGAGCTGTTGACGGGTCATGTTCCTCTTGAGTTGGCATTTTTCTCACCAGAAGATCTTTGCACCTCTGCAGACTTGTGTCTGCCGGAAAGAGAGATACTATGTAGGCTTTAAACCTAGGATCGAGCACGGTGGCCAAAATGTAGTGCTCTGATTTCAACAGATTGACCACCATTCAATCCTGGGAAAGTGAATGAAGGGCTCCATCCACAAGTCCCACATACTTTACAGAATTGCTCCATCTTAGCTCCTCCTTCAATTTCTCCAGCTGCTTCTGCAAAGCCTGATGAGGGGAATGACCTGACTCAAGCTGGCAGTGTCTGAACTAACTTCACGTGTGGCAAGGTCAAAGGGTTGGAGAACCTTGCACAAGATGGAAATCATTCTCCACTGCACTTGAGTCAGGTGCATTTCCCCTTCTTTGCCTACTGTATATCGTAGGTGGATGTATAGGCTTGAATGGCCTTTTGCTGTTTCTCCATCCTGGCAGGGCAGGTTCAGGAGTGTTTGATGATGTTCCAGTCTTCGACATGTGGGACTGAATGCCGAATGTGGCCCGCAATTTTTCGGGCCACTGACAGCATCTCCTGCATACCCCTGTTATTTAAAAAAGAAATCTGCACCACCAAATTAATTGTTTGTGCAAAACATGGGACATGCTGGAATTTGCCAGATGTAATGCACGCACAGTATTGGTGGCATTGTCCGATATCACAAATCCCCAGGAGAGTCTAATTGGGGTAAGCCACTGTGCGATGATGTCCCTCAGTTCTCATAATAGGTTGTCAGTGGTGTGCCTCTTACGGAAAGCGGTGATACACAGCGTAGCCTGCCTAGGAATGAGTTGGCATTTGCGAGATGCTGCTACTGGTTCTGCTGCTGCTGTTGCTGCAGGAGGCATACATCTACCCAGTGGGCTGTCACAGTCATATAGTCCTTAGTCTGCCCTGTTCCACTTGTCCACATGTCCATGATTAAGTGGACAGTTGGTACAACTGCATTTTTTAGGACACTGAGGACACTTTTTCTGACATCTCTGTACATTCTCGGTATTGTCTGCCTAGTGAAGTGGAACCCAGATGGGATTTGGTACCGGGAACACACTACCTCAAACAATTCTCTAAGTCCCACTGAACTAATTGCGGATACCGGACGCACATCTAACACCAACATAGCTGTCAAGGCCTCAGTAATATGTTTTGCAAAAGGATGACTGCTGTCATATTTCATTTTTCGCACAAACAACTGTTGGACAGTCAATTGCTTACTGGAAGTAGTACAAGTGGTCTTCCGATTTCCTTTTCGGAATGACGATCGGCTCCCAGCAGCAACAACAGCAGCACCAGCAGCAGTAGGCGTACCACTCAAGGATCCTCCAGAGGAATCCCGGTTAGGAGAGGACTCTTCAGTCTTGCCAGTGACATGGCCTACAGGACTACTGACATTACTGACTGAGTAGGAAGTTGACATTGAGGGAGTTGGTGGTGTGGCTTGCAGGACCTTGGGTACAAGAGGAAGAAGGGATTTAGGTGTCAGTGGACTGCTATCACTCTTACCCAAAGTTTCACAACTTGACACTGACTTCTGATGAATGCGAAGCAAGTGATGTATAAGGGAGGATGATCCTAGGTGGTTAACGTCCATACCCTTACTTATTACAGATTGACAGAGGCAACACATGGCTTGACACCTGTTGTCTGGATTTGTGGAGAAATAATTCCACACCGAAGAGGTGGCTTTTTTGGTATTTTGCCCAGGCATCACAATGGGCTTCTTCATCCCATGGACAACAGGTATCTCTCCCGGTTCCTGATTTAACCAAACCACATCACCATCAGAATCCTCATAATAAACTTCCTCCTCAGTGCCAGCAACACCCATATCCTCATCCTGGTATACTTCAGCAGTTACATCTTCAATTTGAATATCAGGAACTGGACTGTGGGTTCTCCTCCCAGCACTTGCAGAGGGCATGCAAATCGTGGAAGGAGCCACCTCTTCCCATCCAGTGTTGGGAAGGTCAGGCATCTCAACCACTGACACACTTGGACTCTCCTTGGGGATTTGTGATACCATCTTAGAACGCACAGTTCTTTGCTGTGATTTTGCCAGCTTAACTCTTGTCATTTTTCTAGCGGGAGGATGAGGGCTTCCATCATCATGTGAAGCTAAACCACTAGTCATGAACATAGGCCAGAGCCTTAGCCATTCCTTACCACTCCGTGTCGTAAATGGCATATTGGCAAGTTTATGTTTCTCGGAAAGGCAAAGGGCGATCGGGCACAGGTTTAATTTAAATAAGATAATTTAAGAATCGAAAGAAAAAAGACCAAAGTTGGACAGTGTATTACCCTTAATAGGGAGATAACAGTGTATGTTATCTATGATATACAGTCCTGATTGGCGGTGCACCCAGAGCCAGAAAATACGTAGACTTACAATGGGAGAGAACAGAAGGCTCTTTTGTGGGCGCACTCTTGAGAAAAAAAGGAAATTAATAATGTATGAAAATTTAGAGAATGCTTAAGACATAACTTTTATTGATAAAGTTAAAACGTAATAACCTTCCCACAAATCTTATAAGACAAATTGAAAATTTCCGGAAATATAAAAATGTTCTGGTCTCTTTATTTGAAAGAGTATGGAAAGGGATGTAGACATTGAATAGTCATACCCCCATTTCCCCTGACCAGTACAGGGTTTCTGTATTGATGGAACCGGGGGTTGGTCAAAACACAGTTTCTATAAAGGAGTCAAAATAAATAGACTATAAATAACTGGAATGGTAATCAGTGGTCACCACTCTAGGGATTGTACACCCGAGTTTTTACATATAAGTGCCATATTGGTAAGCAAAAATTGTAGGCATCAGATTATAGTCAACGGCTGTTGATGTTGTAAACACTCTAGTACCTCTCTCAAGATTTGTGGGAAGGTTATTACGTTTTAACTTTATCAATAAAAGTTATGTCTTAAGCATTCTCTAAATTTTCATACATTATTCATTTCCTTTTTTTCTCAAGAGTGCGCCCACAGAAGAGCCTTCTGTTCTCTCCCATTGTAAGTTTATGTTTCTCCTCAGACCATTTCATTGAGTTTTTTTGGTTCTTTTTACTGAACTTTGGCTGATTGGATTTTACTTGTGCTCTACTATCACATTGGGCATCGGCCTTGAAAGACGATGTTGATAAGATTTCATCATCTATGTCATGATTAGTGGCAGCAGCTTCAGCACTAGGAGGAAGTGCTTCTTGATCTTTCCCTATTTTATCCTCCAAATTTTTGTTCTCCATTATTTTTCTGGAGTTATATAACAATATACGGTGCAGGAGAGTGTACCTCTACACCACACAGGGCAAACCCTGTGAAAATTATTTGGATTAAATATTAATAACCCCTTAAATTGGTGTAAATAATATACAGCACAGGACAGCACCACTGAACTTATATGGCAGCACCACTGGACTGGACTTATATGGCAGTACCACTGGAATTATATGGCAGGATCACTGGACCTATACGCCAGTACCACTGGAATTATACGGAAGTACGACTGGATTTATACAGCAGTACCACTGGACATATACAGCAGTATCACTGGACTGGATTTATACGCCAGTACCAATGAAATTATATGGCAGGATCACTGGACCTATACTCCAGTACCACTGGAATAATACTGCAGTACCACTGGATTTATACACCAGTACCACTGGAATTATATGGCAGTACCACTGGAGTTATACGGCAGTACCACTGGACAAATACGGCAGAATCACTGGACTGGACATATACGCCAGTACCACTGGAATTATACAGCTAGATCACTGGACTTATACGCGAGTACCACTGGAATTATATGGCAGGATCATTGGAATTATACGGCAGTACCACTGGACATATATGGAAGTATCACTGGACTGGATTTATATACCAGTGCCACTAGAATTATACGCAGGATCACTGGATTTATACACCATTACCACTGGACTTATACAGCAGTGTCACTGGACTGGATTTATACGGCAGTACCACTGGACATATACGCCAGTAGCACTGGACTTATACGCCAGTACTACTGGAATTATATGACAGTACCACTGGAATTATATGGCATTACCACTGGACTGGACTTATACGCCAGTGCCACTGGAATTATATGGCAGGATCACTGGACTTATACGCAAGTACCACTTGAATTATATGGCAGTACCACTGGACTTATATGGCAGTATCACTGGACTGGACTTATACACCAGTACCACTGGAATTATATGGCAGGATCACTGGATTTATATGCCAGTACCACTGGCTTTAAATAGCAGGATCACTGGAATTATACGACAGTACCACTGGAGTTATACGGCATTATCACTGGACATATATGGCAATATCACTGGACTGGACATATACGCCAGTACCACTGGAATTACATGGCAGGATCATTGGATTTATATGCCCGTACCACTGGAATTATACAGCAGGATCACTGGAATTATACGGCAGTACCACTGGATTTATACAACAGTAACACTGGACATGTATGGCAGTATCACTAGACTGGAGTTATATGCCAGTGCCACTGGAATTATACAACAGTACCAATGGAATTATACAGCAGGATCACTGGAATTATATAGCAGTACCACTGGATTTATACAGCAGTATCACTGGACTAGATTTATTCGCCAGTACCACTGGAATTATACAGCAGGTTCACTGGATTTATATGCCAGTACCACTAGAATTATATGGCAGGATCACCGGACTTATATGGCAGTATCACAGGACTGCACTTAGACGGCAGTATCACTGGACTGGATTTATACACCTGTACCACTGGAATTATACAGCAGGATCACTGCACTTATACGCCAGTACCACTGGAATTATACAGCAGTACCACTGGACTTATACGGAAGGATCACTGGAATTACAATTCCATCTTGCACGTCTTTTCTTTGTCTGTAACATCATTCCAGGGGTGCTGCCCTATATGGGCAGTATCAGTTCAGAGGTGCTGCCCCACTGCTGTTTAAGTCCAGGGGTACTGTTACCTGTCTGCTGTGCTGTGTAATTCTCCAGGGGTGCTGCCTATCTGCTGTATAAGTCCAGGGGTGTTGCCTATCTGCTGTATAAATCCATAGGCGCTGCCGTATAATTCCAGGGGTACTGCTGTTCTTGATCCTTGGTTTAAATTAAAGCCTAGAGCAGAAAATGAAACAAGCTTCAATATCACAAACAGAATTGTGAAAACATATACTCGCAAAGGTGGAAATAGAAATTGCAATTTTGATTAAGTGTTTTCCAATGAGACCACATTTGTGGCCAAAGTCAGTCAGACTGAGAAGAGACAGAATCATAATCCAGCTGCCAGAAAAAACGAGATTTTCCAAACACACCTATGTCTATATGTATGCCATAAAATCCAGGGGTGCCCTGTCTGAACCCGCTCATCTACATCTTCTAGTGTGCACTGTGTACTCAGCATTAGAGAGAGATTCTTCTCAATTATTTAATGTTAGGGACTCACTCAAATGAATGGCTCCAATTAGTCAACCTTAATTTTGATTTTTTTATTAATGTTCCACATTTTGGGATTATTTATTTACAAGATGCACATTTGTTGTATAGGGTTCTTTTCCTAATGGCTGCATAGGGTTACTGCAAGACCTAGAGGTGTTAGAAGAACAAAGTTTCAGGGATGTTGCATTGCATCAGCTTTCCATTGCACTGCAGCACTAGATGGGCCAGGAGCTCCTGTGAGGTACAAACAGTTACTAAATAGACCAAATATGGAATCTCATGATGGTTACAGTCAGGAAGATGTCTGGCTTGCCAGGCTGAGGCATGCTGTTGGCACAGAGGTTAGCACTGCTTCCTCCCACAGTCCTACTTATAGTATAAAATGAGTTTCAACTGTAGGGCAGGACATATACGGAACAAACAGTTACTGAATAGGCCCAATATGGAGTCTCATGATGGCTTACAGCCAGGAAGATGTCTGGCTTGCCAGGCTGAGGCATGCTGTTGGCACAGAGGTTAGCACTGCTTCCTCCCACAGTCCTACTTATAGTATAAAATTAGTTTTGACTGTAGGGCAGGGGCTCAATAACAAAAAAATTTTACTGCACAGTCCTGCTTAGTACTTTACCGAACCCACCCGAACTCAACTTGGCCCATCCTGGGCTGCTGTGGGGGCTCACTAGGGGCTGATAAAACATCTAAGGGGCTGCTTTATTTCAAAATAAAATATGAATAAAATAAACGAGACACACAGGTATGCTCACATGCATGTAACTTGGAGCTGTGAAAAATGAAAATAAGGCATCTGCCACAAAATATGTAAATAAAAATGCAATAAAACTGGGAAAATAAGAAACCCACAAGATTTTCACAAAATAAGTCTATTGACTCCGTGGAGGGGCAAATATCCAATCTTGATCTTGTGGCATACACCAGTTTATTTGCATCCCAGCATTAAATCCAAGATTATCTTAATCCTTGAAAATGGAGAAGGGGGTCCAAATTTTAAGGCTTTGGCCCCTAGTTTTTTAGTTTGTTCAGTAATGTGGTAATTATACAGTACATTTGCATTGTTGAAGTCCTTTCCGTTCCACACCAATATAGGAGTAGAGGTGAAACCCTGTGTGTTGTTCCTGTTTGCGTATGTCTCTCTAATTTTGAATCACCTTCTTGACACTGTCCTCTTCCTTTTGCCTCTTCTCATAATGTGAAAAGTCATCAAAGAAGGAGGTGGTACAGTATATTTGTAGCTAGCTATGATTCAGAGAACTTGGCAAGATTTTTCCGGGGGGACCACTTGTCACTGATATTATGGGTTTATTGAACTGTGCATGTCCTGTTTAAACAACATAAGGGTGAGTGGGAGGGTCCAAGGACAATTCCATGTTGCACCTATTTTTTTTTTTTTTGCATTATGTGTTCTTTGGGGCCTAGTTTTTAAAACTGCCATCCTGTCTGCCACTTCAGTGCCACTCCTAGATGGGCCAGGAGTTTGTGCCGCCCATTTGTGTAGCTTAGTTTAGTCATCCAGCTACCTCAGTGCAACCTTTTGGCCTAACAACAATATTGTGAGGTGCTCAGAATAGACTGGAAATTAGTGGAAATTAATGTTGTTATTGAGGGTAATAAATACTGTAGGAACAAAAATACCCCCAAATTGTGTGATTTTAGCTGTTTTTATGGTTTTGTTTAAAAAAAAAAAAAATCCAGATCCAAAACCAAAACCCGAAAGGGTGGTTTTGGCAAAACTAATCCAGAGTCAAAACATGAACGGAGATCCAGATCCAAAATCAAAACACAAAACCCGAAAAGTGTCTAGTTTTCAGCAAACTTAAATTCAACATTCACCACACTATCTTTCTTGCCAACTTGACAGAAACACTCAGTTGTTTGAGTAAGGGGGGTGATTCTGAGTTGATCGCAGCAGGAACTTTGTTAGCAGTTGGGCAAAACCATGTGCACTGCTGGGGCGGCAGATTTAACATGTGCAGAGAGAGTAAGATTTGGTTGGGTTATTTTGTTTCTGTGTAGGGTAAATACTGGCTGCTTTATTTTTACACTGCAATTTAGATTGCAGATTGAAGACACCACACCCAAATCTAACTCTCTCTGCACATGTTAAATCTGCCTCCACTGCAGTGCACATGGTGTTGCCCAAGTGCTAAAAAATTTCCTGCTGCGATCAACTTGGAATTACCCCCAATGTTCTCAATCTTTTAACCTTTTACATACTAACTGCCTCTGTACACAGTAAACTAGACATTAGCATGCTATTCTATAATTAGCTGATTATGGTAAGGTCCCATTCTTTTTTTAACCTTTGAATGGTTACTGGAATTTAGTGAAGGAGATGAAATGGAACCATAATTTTGCATGCATGCATTCAGAAGGTCTGTTCAATGCACATCTCTGTACTTTTGAAGTTTAAAGTGAGGATGTACACACAGGGCCATTTTTAAGAGAGCTAGGACTCCAGGTGGGCCCCCTCCTCTCCATGGAAGAGTAGGCTCCGGCATTGTGCTGGAGTCTACTGTGCATATGCAGGTGTCCAGAAACATGGCGCTCGCCATGTTCCGGAGAGTAATTTCCACTGCGCATATGCAGCAGCCATTATGGCTGTAATTTTTTCCACGACTGTAGCGCATGATGCAGGACTCTGGAATGGTATGCAATACCCTGCACACATTGCACCCATTACAGAAACACCAATGTGTATACAAGTGCTAACACTATCATAATACAGCAGGGCCGTAACCAGGTGTGTGTGGAGGGGGCACCACACATAGCGCTGCAGGGTAGTGGGCGCTGTTGGTGGCACTTGTCAATTATCTGTTTTAATTACTTTCACTTGCAGCTTTCTGGCTACCCACACCTCTTCTGTTGCTAATACCGATACAACATTTATGAACTTAACTTAATTATTCGGTGACACTGTCCTTTATTACATTTTAAGATGCTGACATACCTGGGATTCAAACCCACTGTCTGTGGCATTACAGTCAGACAATCTATTCATTGAGCTATCTGCCCTTACATAGAAAGGTAGATAATTCTAAGCTAGAGAATTCTAACTATTTGAAACTTACCTTGTGCTTTGTGAAAAAATTATCAGCATTGCGACTAAGCTGATCTATGTAGCATGTGTCTCCAAAAGATTGGATGTGTGGCTGTGCACTGCATAGATCTGCTCAATTGCAATGCTGATTATTTTTCTACAAAGTACCAGTAGCATCATATAGTGTTCATAGATTTTATGCAGGATCAAAAAGCTCAATGAGTATGGTGTTTGATTAGAATTCAACAGGTTATAGGTGTGAATACTGGGTATGGCAGTATATTGAAATGCATTATTTAAAAAAGCGTATTGTAAGTTAATAACAACAAGCTCTCAAGTTAAGTGCATGAATGTGGTATAAAGAGGATTGGTGCCTGTAAATGTGTGTAATATATATATATATGTAAATGTGGGAGGGGGCATCATAGCATGGGCTTTCTCTGGAATCAATCTTGGCATGCCCCTTCCACACGAGACATGCACCTTTTCTGCCTACTGGAAAAATAGGGGGAAGGAGCGCCAGTTCTCTCTCTGGCACAGGTCACCAAAATGTTTAGTTACGGCTCTGCAATACAGTACATATTAAATAAACTAAATAAATATATAAATAAATAACAAAACCTAATGGACTATATTGTTAATGCAAAGCTGTTATTTTTTTCTGTTGCATTCATGTGTCCAAAATGGTTGAAAACAGCTGAAATCTACATACTATAGCTGTGAAGATGTGAATGGGACTTTCTATGGCCAAAATATTACAGAGTTGTACTATAGCTCTGTTTGCAAAGAAAAATTATCATTTGTATGGGATGCAGTTCAAGAAAATAGCTTGTCAGATGTTAGATGCAACTACATCTATTTTGAAGAACAACAAATACAAAGATCCACACACTGTAGATGCTTTAACCCTTGTGAAATGTTTATTACATTTCCTTTATACTTCAAAAACTGCAATTTGAAACATTTAACTACAATTGCAGCACATTCAAGGCTTTATGATTGAGGTTGTAGTTATATAAACTGTTCAGTTAATATGTTTGATGTTTGGATTTTTTAAATAATATGGAGAAAAAAAACATAAGCCGGTTTCAACATATATACAGTATGATTTCCCGATGGACGGTATCCCAGCTGCATCCCATCCATCATAATCCCAACAACCCCCTCTAAAGTACCCTAACCCTCCTCTGCCCCTACCCTAACCCTAACCCTCCCTTGTCGGTGCCTAAACCTAACCCTCCTGAGTGGTGCCCAACGCTAACCCTGCCGGTGGTGCCTAACCCTAACCCTCCCTTCCCCACTGCCTTAACCTAACCCTAACCCTCCCTCCCCCACTGCCTTAACCCAACCCTCCCCGCTTGATGCCTAACCCTAACATCGCCTTTAATGTGCCTATACCTAACCCTCCCTCCCTGGTCCCTAACCCTAACCTTCCCATCCCTGCTCCCTAACCCTAACCCCTCTTCTCCTGCCTAAACCTAACCTCCTTCCCCAACCCCCGTGGCAGGATGCCAGCGCACCCGGCTGTCAGGACGATTGGGATGCTTGCTGTTGGTATTGTGATGCCAGTATCCCATAAGGCGTTGGTATCTAGACCCCGGTATTGTGTCTTCCTTCGGTAGGAGTCAGTATATCAACTGCCGGGATCCCGTCTGCCGAGAACCCAACTGCTTCCCAGCAGAACACAGAATTACATATAACCGTAAATGAAAGGGAGCAACATTGCAATGCATTATGCAACTGGCGCAATAAAATGTAAATAAACATTTTAGAAAGAAAAAGTAAAAGACTGAAAAGAGAGAGGAATAAAATAATACAGATGGTGTGAAAGAGGTGGGATTACCATCATATGATGAACCCTAAAGTTGGCATAATGGATAAGTGGTCATCTATAGTCACAAGGGAGTTATGTTATGTTGTGCCATTGACAGCTCAAACACTGTGGCAGAGACAGCCCAAACACCAAGAGACTCACTAGAACAGGAAAAGGGAGACTACCATCTTATATTTTGGGGAATCTTTAAAGTCTATCCAGCTAAATCAGATTTATGTAAAACAATACCATATAAAAGTCCTACTTCTTATACCAGTTTTCTAATGTAGGAGGAGTATATGAGCATAAATGTACTGGATCCTATCCCTTGTATCCTATCCCTTGTAGCATTATTCAACTGCTTGAGTTGGGAATTCTTATAATGAGACAAAGGGGTGTCAGAATAAGAACCATAATTGTATAGATCAGGGCATCTATACCATTATTGAGATGGAAAAGGTACGGGGGACTTTTGGGGCACAGAGTATCAAAAAGTTATCAATGGAATGTCAAAGCAGCAACACCTGTTGATACTCACTGGCCACCTCCACAAATGGCTTAAGTTTCCCCTCTATAGCTAATTGGCCTACTCTTGTGAGCATGCTGCTACATAGTCACCAAAGGATTCCCGCACCAGCCGAGGAAAAAAAAAAGAGAGGTTATGAACTATAGGAGAAAATGGTGACAAAATGGAAATCCTACACCTATATTTCTGCCATACATGTATATCAAGCAAAGTCCTAATGTGGGTTGGGAGGATTTCAGGACTTTGCAGGGAAACCACATTCTCTTTTTAGACCTACTGTTTATCTGTATCATTCTTGAACCAATCTGAAATTATTTTTAAGACTGAGGGCCGGATATAATGCAATGCAAGTTTTCAGAAAAAAAAACAATAACTTGCACCTTCTTGCACTTTGAGAAGGTGTGAGTTGGTGTCGCAATTCGCAAATGTAATGCGGTGCAAGTTTTTAGTAAAAAGCAGTACCTGCATGCAAGATCTCACGATAATACAAACCAGGAAGCATGTGAGTTTTTGGACCAACCTGAATGCTAGTTTTACATTGTGATGTCTCTAATTTGAAGGGACATCACCCATTGGCACCCAAATGACCCTTGACTACTACCCAACACACCCTATATTTACCCCTGAACCACCATTTTGTCTTTGATACTATAGGTAGTGAGGCATTTATGAGAAAAGGAGCTGGTGAGAGAAAGAGAGAGAAAAAGTGTTTTTGAGCATATCAGCCAGACCCTAGGATAGCAGAGGAGGATGGTCGAGAGGAGGAGGTAGTTGTTGGTGAGGCAGTGAGTGAGAAAGACGAAGTAGCAGGAGGTTAAGGTGATTTATGTTGGGGAGGAGCCCTGGGCACAATGTGCGCTTTACGTACCAAGAAAATTATGCATTAGTGTATGCTATGGTGCGAGTGTTCCATCGTCTCTTAGGTGACCAGGAACACCACACTTCAGGGGATAGCAAAACAGAGATGTGGGTGGGCATCACAAATGTGGATAATGCCGTCAGTTTATGTTGGTGTGATGTCTCTAGGAAGTATTTAACAATATTTCAGCTGCTGTACATATATTCTAAAAATATGTGTCACAAAACATTATTTTATATATAATCATAAATAGCAAAACATAAATATCAATATTTGGTGCCTTAAATTAACATACTTTCATATGACATCATATATAACTAAGTATTATGATATCTACTCCCATCACAGTGACTAATAGTGTTTAACAATAAAAAAAAGTGCTAATTTATATTAAATAAATTGAATCACAGTCCAAATACAATACAAGTAATTCCAAGTATCACATATTAAATAAATACAGTTTGGACCATGCATTCAAAACAGTGTACTTCCTGCAACCATCAGGAGAGAGACACATGCAGCAACCAAGTTCAGAGTAATCAAACACAAACCTGGAGCTGCTATTTATTTTTCCCAGTGCTGATCTCACTTCCTGTAATTAGTGATCTAACTAGATGTTTTTCAACAAGAATTACTCCCAATAGGAGCATAATTATGTTTTCAATGAATAGATTAAGTATTGTGTCTGTTTAGATAGCGATTTAAACTCAAGACATTTTACTCTACTCTAACTCCTAAGTGTCCATTAAACAATTATCAGGTGCACAGAAACCTGTTTCCTGTATGAGCTCCACCTCTTAATGAGTGGAACGCATATCAACATACAAAAGGCTTTCACATAGACATAGAAGTATAGTTTCACAAATCCGGAAGTGCGTCATATGCGTTCCACCATCCTTCGTTGTGGAACGCATTCCAGAAAGCAATGAGATGAGCGATGAGAACCGAACCTCCTCGAACTTCACGTCCCGAGCCCGAATAAATCCAGTCCAGTGATTCTGCCGTATATGTCCAGTGGTACTGCCGTATAAATCCAGTCCAGAGGTACTGCTATATATGTCCGAGGATCAAGTGCTGGTGTTGGCATCAATAGACATGCTTGTGCCTGCTGAAAAAAAAGCATAATAGAAGTTGGTAATGATGGCAACCAGCAACAACATCACATACGTTCGATATAAGTTCTCTACTGCTGAATCAGAGTCAGAACCAGCTTTATTGGCCAGGTATACTTGCGTATACTAGGAATTTGTCTTCGGTTTGCTATACAACAGCCAAGTAGGTAACAGATAAGCAGATGGGTGGGGGGGGGGAAGTAAAGTCACACAGAAAGACATACCTTAGGGACACAAGTTAGTTACATGTACGTCTAGTCAGTCAATGTTCAGGAGTTCAGCAGGTGGACCACTTGGGGAAAGAAACTTTTGAGGCTTCTTAAACATGTTGGGCCGGGGTGCAGCTTGTCTTTTACTATCTTCTTTGCCCGCTTTTTAGCTCTGGACAGGTGCAGGTCCTGGACTGAGGGAAGGTCGGCCCTGATGATCTTCTCTGCGGTTCTGACCACCTTTTGGTGCCTGCATCTGACCCTCGAGCTGGCGGAGCTGGACCATACCAGTATCTAGGAGCACAGTACCGACTCCATAATCGTGGAGTAGAAGAGGAGCAGAAGCTTCTGTGGGATGTTGCCAGAGGAAGAACAACCAGGCAACTAAGAAAGTTCAACATCCCACAGAAGCTTCTGCTCCTCTTCTACACATATCATCATAGCCCACACCTACAGTACACCATAGCAAACTCCATCTGTGGAGAATTTGAGTGAGTCAAAATATAGATATGCAGCTCCAAGAATTCAAACAAACTATTAAGGGCAACCTCCAAAACCTCACACAAGCCACTTAAGCCCAAATTGATGCCCTTGTAAATGTGCACACAGAATTATTAGCACAAAGGCTTAGAAATGAGGGTGCATCAGCAAATACAATTTGTAGTGCCACTACTTCATCTTTGTCTGTGTCACCTACTGCTCCCCCCTGCTGTAGCCTACATACCTGTGCTGGCAAAGTAAAAGGGCACGGTAGGGGCAGTGTAAAAATAAAGCAGCCAGTATTTACCCTACACAGAAACGATATATCCCACCAAAATCTAACTCTCTTTGCAAATGTTATATCTCCCACACCTGCAGTGCACATGGTTTTGCCCAACTACTAACAAATTTGCTTCTGCGATCAACTCTGAATTACCTCCAATGTCTCCACAAGGACTTACCCATCAAAGGCCCTCATTCCGAGTTGTTCGCTCGCAAGGCGAATGTAGCAGAGTTACACACGCTAAGCCGCCGCCTACTGGGAGTGAATCTTAGCTTCTTAAAATTGCGACCGACGTACGCGCAATATTGCGATTACAAACGAGTTAGCAGTTTCAGAGTAGCTCCAGACTTACTCTGCCTGTGCGATCATTTCAGTGCTTGTCGTTCCTGGTTGACGTCACAAACACACCCAGCGTTCGCCCAGGCACTCCCACCGTTTCCCCGGCCACTCCTGCGTTTTTTCCGGAAACGGTAGCGTTTTCAGCCACACGCCCCTGAAACGCCGTGTATCCGCCCAGTAACACCCATTTCCTGTCAATCACATTACGATCGCCGGAGCGAAGAAAAAGCCGTGAGTAAAAATACTTTCTTCATAGTAAAGTTACTTGGCGCAGTCGCAGTGCGAACATTGCGCATGCGTACTAAGCGGATTTTCACTGCGATGCGATGAAAAATACCGAGCGAACAACTCGGAATGAGGGCCAAAGAATCCTGGGGCCTAATTCAGACCTAGCACATCTACGATCAGTCACACAGACATGCGTTGCCCAGCACAGGGCTAGTCTGCCTAACATGTCAGGCCCAACCCCCCCCCCCGCACAAGTACAAAAGCATCGCACAACGGCAGTGCTTTTGTACTTGAAGAGTAGCTCCCCGCCAGCGCAGCTCCTGCGCGCTGGCAGGAACTACTAATTGCTGTGAGGGCCGCAGTGGCTGCGTGTGACATCATGCAGCCACCACGGCTCACCCCCCCAATGGTCCGGTCCGGGCACGCCTGCGTTGCCGGGCCGCACCCCCTAAGTGGCGGCCAAATGTTGCCGGCCCGCCCCCTCCCACCCAGCGTCCGCCTCTGCCTGTCAATCAGGCAGAGGTGATTGCAAGGCTGAGACAGCTGTTGGCTGTCTGGCATGTGCTGGCGCATTCGCAGATCAGACTTGATCGGCTGCTGTGCAAAAACGCACAGCACCGATCAGATCTGAATTAGGCCCCAGGTATTGTACAGGCGAGATCCAGGACAGCCATAGAAGAACCGATGAGGATCCAGTGCAGAAGTGGTGGGAGGTGTGCACCTGGGAGTGACAAGGACCCCATCCAAAGGAGAGATTACAGCCTCCCAATGTGAAGCTGCTGAACAGGGGAAAGTGAAAGTGCAGGGGGACATTACAGCTTCTAATGTGCTGCTGCCAGACATGTGTTTGAAGTGTATTTCACATTGCTACATATGGAGGAGGGTAGAGGTAGTTAGAGACTAGGGAGAGAAAGGGGGATAGTGGCAGAAAGGAACTTAGGAAAGAGAGGGGAAGATTGGGAATGGGTTGAGAGAGGATAGGGAGAGAGGTAGATATTTTCAATAAAATATTGATATCATTTAAAAAGTAATAGCCCCTTGCCCTTGTGATTATATAGCTTGGTGATGGTCAAGTGGATAGGGTCAGTGCAAAAGGGTCTGTAAATCTTCCAGCTCACTATTCATTTTCCCTGTCTGGTGTGAATATTATGGTTATTTTCCTGTCCGGAGTCAGTGTGATTGTTATTTTCTTGTCTGGTGCCAATGTGATCATCTGTAGACACTGACAGTGGGCATCTCAGTCCTGCATATTTGATACATGGATGTATCCAGCCTGCACTACACAAAAAATGGTTTCCAGACAGGGGGCAGCCCAGCATCTCTGGACCCCCTCAAGGGATGAAAACGGGAGTTCAGGATGCAAGGCCATTCCTCCTACCTGCAAGGCCATGCCCTCTACTCACGATGCCACACCCCTTTTTGCTGGTGCAAACATGTCCTTCCACACCTGGTGTTGCTGAAGATAGGAATGCCACTGCAGTCTGAGACAGTGTCAATGTTAATGCCACTGTAGTCTGAGACAGTGTCAGTGTCAAATTCACTCAAACCAAAAGTGTCTGTGTACAGATTTAAATTTAAATGACTTAAGGCATACAGTAGGTTCTCAAACGCAGTCCTAAAGGAACCCAAATGGTCCAGGTTTTAAGTATATCCACGGCTCAGCACAGATGGTTAAATCAAATTGACTGAGGTACTAATTAAGTAACCTGTGGCCAAATATGGATATACTTAAAACCTGGACCATTGGAGTGCCTTGAGGACCGCGTTTGAGAACCTCTGACTTAATGGGTTATTCAGATATGGACACAGATCTTACTTCCCAAAGCAAGATCTTTGTCCATCTATTCACAAGCTGGGGGCCGCCCAGCCCAGGGCAAGGTCACCCAGCATGTGTTTGGTGCCACCCCACAATGCATCTGCAATTTAATTGAGGTCGCATCAAGTTAAGGTTGACCCCTGTCTGCATAGCCTGTCTGTGCTGGCAAGTGGTCCGGCACCACTTTTTTCTCAGAGTGGCTGCATGTGACGTCACGCAGCTGCTCTGAAAACATTCCGGACATGCCTGCGTTATAGTCAAAATCGCAAGAAAAGTTAGTGCAAATCTCAAGGTGTTATGCCGCTTGCTATCCCGATTCGATCCTGATGTGCGGTCCTGCCAGGTCGGTATCGCAAGAAAAGATAGACTGTGCAGGCAAGTCAATCCTTGCTAGATCAGTGTACTATCTAGTTCATACCGCAAGTGTTTCCAGTAGCTTGCAATATGAGCTTGCGATACCTATCTGCGTCATCCCAGCCACTCCCCGCCATCCATTTTCTTAATTCACTGCGTGGAGGCTGAAGAAAGAGCACATGGAGCAGTGGGCAGCAGAAAACGTCATAAAAATGGTAAGTATCAGCAGTGGAGGGTGGTCTGGGGTGGATGGCAGTCAGCACTGGGGGCAATGTTTACCTGGCACTGTAGGGCAATGTGTATAGCAATGGTGGGCAATGTATCTGGCACTGGGGGGCAATGTATCTGGCACTGGGGGCAATGTTTACCTGGCACTGGGGGGCAATGTATCTGGCACTGTGGGGCAATGTACCTGGCACTGGGGGGCAATGTATCTGGCACTGTGGGGGCAATGCATCTGGCACTGTGGGGCAATGTATCTGGCACTGGGTGGCAGTTTATCTAGCACTGGGTGGGTAATGTATCTGGCACTATGGGGCTATGCATCTGCCACTGGGGGGCAATACATCTGGCACTGTGGGGCAATGTATCTGGCACTGCGGGGCAATGTATCTGGCACTGTGAGGCTATGCATCTGACACTGTGGGGCTATGCATCTGGCACTGTGGGCTATGCATCTGGCACTGTGGGGGCAATACATCTGGCACTGTGGGGGCAATACATCTGGCACTGTGGGGGCAATGTGTTTCTGGCACAGTGGGGGCAATGTGTTTCTGGCACACTGGAGGCAATGTGTGTCTGGCACAGTGGGGGCAATGTGTTTTTGGCACTGGGGACAGTGTGTTTCTGGCACAGTGGGGTTAATGTGTTTGTGGCACAGTGTGGTCAATGTATATCTGGCATGGTGGGGCATTTGTGTATCTGCCCCCCCCCCACATGTGTATCAAGCCCCCATTTTAAATGGCAATGCCCAATGTGGCATTTGCACCCCCCATTTTTTTGGCCTGGGCATCTTTGGTGCGCATGCACACAGTACCACTAAGACATTTTTACTACTTACACCACTGGGAGGTACATGGGAACAGGGGGAGCATGCTTTGAGGGGATGCCATATGGCCCTAATTAACACTGTACCTCTACAGGGGGGCACATGGGGGCCATGATGAGTGCAGAGTAATGTGTCAGACCACATTATTGTGTGAAATGTATTTTTTTGGGCATTTGTGCGGTGCGACCTAATGCGTCATGCACTAGTGATGTTTTTGTTTGTTATGTTTTTTCTGGGGTGCGACATAATGTGTCATGCACTAATGTTTTTTGGGGGGAGGCAGGGGGGTGTTACATGTGTCCATATGACCGCTGTACACTACAAATGTTTGGTGGGACCATGAAGGGGGGTGCATTAAGTGCTGCTTTTTTGGGGTGCTGCATAGTATTTTAATGTGATAATGTTGTTTAATATTAATTAATAGTATTTTTAGGCATTTTGTATGTCACAGTTGTATTTTGTAAGTTAATTGTGTTATTTTATTTTCAACCGGAAATGACAATTGATCTGGTCAGGGTTCATCGATAACGAGTGTCTGTGGCATGTGAGAAGTCCGGACTATGGGAGTCATTCTGAGTTGTTCGCTAGCTGCTTTCGGTCGCTGTGCAGCGATCAGGCAAAAAAAGGGCACTTCTGCGCATGCGTATGCGGCGCAATGCGCACATGCTGCGTACTATTACAACGAACTATGTCGTTTCACACAGGGTCTAGCGAAGCTTTCAGTCGCACTGCTGGCTGCAGAGTGATTGACATGAAGTGGGCGTTTCTGGGTGTCAACTGACTGTTTTCAGGGAGTGTTTGAAAAAACGCAGGCGTGCCAGGAAAAACGCAGGTGTGGCTGGCCGAACGCAGGGCGTGTTTGTGACATCAAAACAGGAACTGAACAGTCTGAAGTGATCGCAAGCGCTGAGTAGGTTATGAGCTACTCTAAAACTACACATAAAAACTTTGCCGCCGATCTGCGATCCTTTCATTTGCACTTCTGCTAAGCTAACATACACTCCCAGTGGGAGGCGGCATAGCGTTTGAACAGCTGCTAAAAACGGCTAGCGAGCGAACAACTCGGAATGACTACCTACAGTATGCCAACAGAACAAAGAGGTATCAGTACAGTATAGGCAGAAACTCTGTTGCCGATGTGCCTTGGATGAAGAAGAAAATAGCAAATTTCCCAACAGTCTTTGTAAAGGAACACAAGAAGTTGCAGGAATTGCAGTGATCCAGAGCCAGGACAGACGCTGTGGTACTATGACCAATTGAAGTTAATTTTGGAGCAAGAGCGCGGGTAAGGTCATGGGACGCTCTGGATCCAGAGTCTCCAGTTCTTGCGGAAGAGGAGGCCCAGGAGAGTCTGGATCTGGTAAGTACACACACATTTGTTTTGTATGCCACACACAAATTTTTACAAAGACCTAATTTTTGTTTTTCTTACATTGCAGGAACTTACCCCAGAGCTGGAGTCTACTACAGGCCAAGGGGCAGAAATGGGGAAGCCGGTAGTGGAGCAGGTGGCAACCCCACAGCCAAGTCCTACAAGAACAAGGCACACGATGAGGAGGACCACTTCTGCCCCCTATAGTGCCAACTCTAGCTCCAACAGTTTTTCCAATGCACCGAGGAGGTTCTGCATAGGCCCCCGGACGTGGATCACCAATTCTGCAATCATATTGCAGTGGAGATGCGGTTGATGACTGAGGATCAAAAGAGGATCCAGAAACAGTTAGTCTATGAGGCTACCTCACGCGCCAAATGACAAACCATGGTGCTGGCTTGTGAGATAATGCCAGCTGACAGTTGGCATCTCCCAAATTTGCCCCCTCCCACCTTCCCAAACCCCCCCATGGACCATGCACCAGTAAACCCTCTTCCGCAAATGTCTTTTTTCCTGCAGGAGCTGCCCAGCCCCTCTCCCCTATCAAGCACCTAGTGAAGTAGCATGTACTCAGACATGCTGAGTACACAGTCCTCTGTGTTGGGCAACCCTCGATATTTTAATTTATGATTATTTTTTTTTACCGTTTTTTTTAGTTCTGTTGGAAATAATCTGCTGGTGACCTTATCCTACGCTTTTGGTCCAAGTGAACTTCATTGAGGTCATTAGTATTGCAGCGATGGTTTTGTGACTTCACTGTCCCGGACAACTGATCATTGTGATCACTGCACTACTTATGTTCCTTCAAGACTGATTGGAAATTTGCTGCTGTTCTTCACCCAAGCCAAAATCACACAGTTTGCCTCTACTGTCTGTACTGGGATATTTCCGATTCCTGTTCTGTTGGCGTAGTCCCTGTAAAAAAGCACTCATTCTCATGGTATAGTGTATGAATCCTAAACAGAATTGCATTGTATTTTACATATTTAATTTTTTTATAAAGGTTTCTGAAAGAAAATTTGTGTAGTGTGTTTTTCAAAAATGTAATGTGGGTTATGTTGTGTTGTTGGCAGTTTTCGCAAAAATGCCCTATAGTATTTTTAGGTGGGGGATGGTGGATTGGGGGATGGGTGCTGAGTGTTCCTGCTGCGGAGGTAGTGGGGATACTGGTGAAAATAGCAAATTTGCCAATCCACGGCCTACATGTAATAGGGTGCAATTTTTTAAGTGTCTTTTTGGGGTCATGTTTTATTACTTAGTCAGAAGCATGCACAGATCACTAAGATCCGTGCATGCTTCTGTGTGAAAATGGTTAAAGTGTTAAAAGTAAAAAAAATGATGTGCAGGTTTCTCCCAAATGCATAACCAGCCCTGGGCTCTTTGAGCCGGTCCTGGTTGCAAAAATATGGGGGGGGGTTGCCTGGGGTTCCCCCATATTTAAGCAACCAGCACTGGGCTCATGAACTGGCCCTGGTTCCAAAATATGCGGAACAAAAGAATTAGGGGTCCCCCATATTTTTGAAACCAGCACCGGGTTCCATTAGCCAGGGTGGTGATGCCGCAGCTGGGGGACACTTTTATACATGTCCCTGCGGCCGCAGTATCACACACTCCAACTAGTCATCCCTTGCCGGGGTTCCATGGGGCGGTGGGGACCCCTTAAATAAAGGGGTCCCCCCTCTAGGGACCCAAGGGCCAGGGGTGAAGCCTGAGGCTGTCCCCAGCACCCCTGGGTGGTGGGTGCCGGGCTAATAGCCAAAAATGTGTACATAAAGAATATTGTTTTTTTTTGCTGTGGAACTACAAGTCCCAGCAAGCTTCCCCCACATGCTGGTACTTGGAGAACCACAAGTACCAGCATGCAGAGAATTAAAGGGAATGCTGGTAACTAGTTCCACAACAAAAGAAATACCCCCAAAAGACAAAACACATACCGTGAAAGTAAAAGTTTATCAAGACACACTTATACACTCACACGTACTGTACTTACCTAGTGTCCCGCGCAGCCCCTCTGTCCTTTTTTCCATGTAGAATCCATGGGGTACCTGTAAAATAAAAACCAAATAGTGCACAGCCACAGAACAGAAATGCACTGTTTTAAAATGGCTGCCAGTATTTATATAACAGAGAAGCATGCACATATCAGTAGAGATCTGTGCATGCTTCTGTGTGAAAATGTTAAGAAAGTGTAAAAAGTAAAAAAAAAAAACAATGTGCAGGTCCACCCCAAAAGCTAAACCAGCCCCGGGGATCTGTAAGTAGGTTCTGGTTGCAAAAATATGGGGACAAAATGGAGTAGGGGTCCCCCATAGTTAAACAACCAGCAGCGGGCTCTTGGACCGTTCCTGGTTCTGAAAATATGGGGTCAAAAGAAGTAGGGGTCCCCCGTATTTTTGAAACCAGCACCAGGCTCCACTAGCCAGGGAGGTGATGCCACAGGCGGGGGACACTTTTACAAAGGTCCCTGCAGCCACAGCATCACACACCCCAACTAGTCACCCCTTGCTGGGGTTTCCTGAGGGGGTGGGGACCCCTTAAATAAAGGTGTCCCCCCCTCCAGGCACTCAAGGGCCAGGGGTGAAGCCTGAGGCTGTCCCCAGCACCCCTGGGCAGTGGGTAACAGGCTGATATCCAAAAATGTGTACAAAAAGAATATTGGGGGTAATTCTGAGTTGATCGCAGCAGCAAGTTTGTTAGCAATTGGGCAAAACCATGGCCAGTATTTACTAAAAATCCGAGTTTGGCCGATTTGTGTTTTTTTTTCTAAGTCCCAATCCGGGAATTCACTAAGCACCAATCTCGGCAGTGTCTGGTCTATTCGTAATGGTTTGAATGACAACGTTCCGAAATACGAATGAATAGACCATTGGTCAAACGCGGCTGTTATTTCATAGAATACGGGGAATTCACTATTCATTCGTATTTGGGTGTTAGTCTCTGAGTGCTCAAATGCGGTCGTATTTTTTTGCGATTAGTAAAAAAAAGCGGCAAAAAAATAGACCTGCTTTTTTTCAGTCGTGATTACATGTGTTACAAATAAAAAATCACTCACACCTGAATTAGGATGCCTATAAAAGGATGTTAGGCCCATTTCAATACACCTACACTCAGAAATGGCAGCAGGACTGTGGGCCAGTGATCTTTTGTGTGCTGTGGGATTCCTCAGACTCAGACATCAGCCTGTAAGTAACCAGGGCCAAGAAACTAGAGATGAGCGCCTGAAATTTTTCGGGTTTTGTGTTTTGGTTTTGGGTTCGGTTCCGCGGCCGTGTTTTGGGTTCGAACGCGTTTTGGCAAAACCTCACCGAATTTTTTTTGTCGGATTCGGGTGTGTTTTGGATTCGGGTGTTTTTTTCAAAAAACACTAAAAAACAGCTTAAATCATAGAATTTGGGGGTCATTTTGATCCCAAAGTATTATTAACCTCAAAAACTATAATTTACACTCATTTTCAGTCTATTCTGAATACCTCACACCTCACAATATTATTTTTAGTCCTAAAATTTGCACCGAGGTCGCTGTGTGAGTAAGATAAGCGACCCTAGTGGCCGACACAAACACCGGGCCCATCTAGGAGTGGCACTGCAGTGTCACGCAGGATGTCCCTTCCAAAAAACCCTCCCCAAACAGCACATGACGCAAAGAAAAAAAGAGGCACAATGAGGTAGCTGTGTGAGTAAGATTAGCGACCCTAGTGGCCGACACAAACACCGGGCCCATCTAGGAGTGGCACTGCAGTGTCACGCAGGATGGCCCTTCCAAAAAACCCTCCCCAAACAGCACATGACGCAAAGAAAAAAAGAGGCGCAATGAGGTAGCTGTGTGAGTAAGATTAGCGACCCTAGTGGCCGACACAAACACCGGGCCCATCTAGGAGTGGCACTGCAGTGTCACGCAGGATGTCCCTTCCAAAAAACCCTCCCCAAACAGCACATGACGCAAAGAAAAAAAGAGGCGCAATGAGGTAGCTGTGTGAGTAAGATTAGCGACCCTAGTGGCCGACACAAACACCGGGCCCATCTAGGAGTGGCACTGCAGTGTCACGCAGGATGTCCCTTCCAAAAAACCCCCCCCAAACAGCACATGATGCAAAGAAAAAAAGAGGTGCAATGAGGTAGCTGACTGTGTGAGTAAGATTAGCGACCCTAGTGGCCGACACAAACACCGGGCCCATTTAGGAGTGGCACTGCAGTGTCACGCAGGATGTCCCTTCCAAAAAACCCTCCCCAATCAGCACATGATGCATAGAAAAAGAAAAGAAAAAAGAGGTGCAAGATGGAATTGTCCTTGGGCCCTCCCACCCACCCTTATGTTGTATAAACAAAACAGGACATGCACACTTTAACCAACCCATCATTTCAGTGACAGGGTCTGCCACACGACTGTGACTGATATGACGGGTTGGTTTGGACCCCCCCCAAAAAAGAAGCAATTAATCTCTCCTTGCACAAACTGGCTCTACAGAGGCAAGATGTCCACCTCATCATCACCCTCCGATATATCACCGTGTACATCCCCCTCCTCACAGATTATCAATTCGTCCCCACTGGAATCCACCATCTCAGCTCCCTGTGTACTTTGTGGAGGCAATTGCTGCTGGTCAATGTCTCCGCGGAGGAATTGATTATAATTCATTTTAATGAACATCATCTTCTCCACATTTTCTGGATGTAACCTCGTACGCCGATTGCTGACAAGGTGAGCGGCGGCACTAAACACTCTTTCGGAGTACACACTTGTGGGAGGGCAACTTACAGTAGGTAGAATAAAGCCAGTTTGTGCAAGGGCCTCCAAATTGCCTCTTTTTCCTGCCAGTATAAGTACGGACTGTGTGACGTGCCTACTTGGATGCGGTCACTCATATAATCCTCCACCATTCTATCAATGTTGAGAGAATCATATGCAGTGACAGTAGACGACATGTCCGTAATCGTTGTCAGGTCCTTCAGTCCGGACCAGATGTCAGCATCAGCAGTCGCTCCAGACTGCCCTGCATCACCGCCAGCGGGTGGGCTCGGAATTCTGAGCCTTTTCCTCGCACCCCCAGTTGCGGGAGAATGTGAAGGAGGAGATGTTGACAGGTCGCGTTCCGCTTGACTTGACAATTTTGTCACCAGCAGGTCTTTCAACCCCAGCAGACTTGTGTCTGCCGGAAAGAGAGATCCAAGGTAGGCTTTAAATCTAGGATCGAGCACGGTGGCCAAAATGTAGTGCTCTGATTTCAACAGATTGACCACCCGTGAATCCTTGTTAAGCGAATTAAGGGCTCCATCCACAAGTCCCACATGCCTAGCGGAATCGCTCCGTGTTAGCTCCTCCTTCAATGTTTCCAGCTTCTTCTGCAAAAGCCTGATGAGGGGAATGACCTGACTCAGGCTGGCAGTGTCTGAACTGACTTCACGTGTGGCAAGTTCAAAGGGCATCAGAACCTTGCACAACGTTGAAATCATTCTCCACTGCGCTTGAGACAGGTGCATTCCACCTACTATATCGTGCTCAATTGTATAGGCTTGAATGGCCTTTTGCTGCTCCTCCAACCTCTGAAGCATATAGAGGGTTGAATTCCACCTCGTTACCACTTCTTGCTTCAGATGATGGCAGGGCAGGTTCAGTAGTTTTTGGTGGTGCTCCAGTCTTCTGTACGTGGTGCCTGTACGCCGAAAGTGTCCCGCAATTCTTCTGGCCACCGACAGCATCTCTTGCACGCCCCTGTCGTTTTTTAAAAAATTCTGCACCACCAAATTCAAGGTATGTGCAAAACATGGGACGTGCTGGAATTTGCCCATATTTAATGCACACACAATATTGCTGGCGTTGTCCGATGCCACAAATCCACAGGAGAGTCCAATTGGGGTAAGCCATTCCGCGATGATCTTCCTCAGTTGCCGTAAGAGGTTTTCAGCTGTGTGCGTATTCTGGAAAGCGGTGATACAAAGCGTAGCCTGCCTAGGAAAGAGTTGGCGTTTGCGAGATGCTGCTACTGGTGCCGCCGCTGCTGTTCTTGCGGCGGGAGTCCATACATCTACCCAGTGGGCTGTCACAGTCATATAGTCCTGACCCTGCCCTGCTCCACTTGTCCACATGTCCGTGGTTAAGTGGACATTGGGTACAACTGCATTTTTTAAGACACTGGTGAGTCTTTTTCTGACGTCCGTGTACATTCTCGGTATCGCCTGCCTAGAGAAGTTGAACCTAGATGGTATTTGGTAACGGGGGCACACTGCCTCAATAAATTGTCTAGTTCCCTGTGAACTAACGGCGGATACCGGACGCACGTCTAACACCAACATAGTTGTCAAGGCCTCAGTTATCCGCTTTGCAGCAGGATGACTGCTGTGATATTTCATCTTCCTCGCAAAGGACTGTTGAACAGTCAATTGCTTACTGGAAGTAGTACAAGTGGGCTTACGACTTCCCCTCTGGGATGACCATCGACTCCCAGCAGCAACAACAGCAGCGCCAGCAGCAGTAGGCGTTACACGCAAGGATGCATCGGAGGAATCCCAGGCAGGAGAGGAATCATCAGAATTGCCAGTGACATGGCCTGCAGGACTATTGGCATTCCTGGGGAAGGAGGAAATTGACACTGAGGGAGTTGGTGGGGTGGTTTGCGTGAGCTTGGTTACAAGAGGAAGGGATTTACTGGTCAGTGGACTGCTTCCGCTGTCACCCAAAGTTTTTGAACTTGTCACTGACTTATTATGAATGCGCTGCAGGTGACGTATAAGGGAGGATGTTCCGAGGTGGTTAACGTCCTTACCCCTACTTATTACAGCTTGACAAAGGGAACACACGGCTTGACACCTGTTGTCCGCATTTCTGGTGAAATACCTCCACACCGAAGAGCTGATTTTTTTGGTATTTTCACCTGGCATGTCAACGGCCATATTCCTCCCACGGACAACAGGTGTCTCCCCGGGTGCCTGACTTAAACAAACCACCTCACCATCAGAATCCTCCTGGTCAATTTCCTCCCCAGCGCCAGCAACACCCATATCCTCCTCATCCTGGTGTACTTCAACACTGACATCTTCAATCTGACTATCAGGAACTGGACTGCGGGTGCTCCTTCCAGCTCTTGCAGGGGGCGTGCAAATGGTGGAAGGCGCATGCTCTTCACGTCCAGTGTTGGGAAGGTCAGGCATCGCAACCGACACAATTGGACTCTCCTTGTGGATTTGGGATTTCGAAGAATGCACAGTTCTTTGCTGTGCTGCTTTTGCCAGCTTGAGTCTTTTCATTTTTCTAGCGAGAGGCTGAGTGCTTCCATCCTCATGTGAAGCTTAACCACTAGCCATGAACATAGGCCAGGGCCTCAGCCGTTCCTTGCCACTCCGTGTCGTAAATGGCATATTGGCAAGTTTACGCTTCTCCTCCGACAATTTTATTTTAGGTTTTGGAGTCCTTTTTTTTCTGATATTTGGTGTTTTGGATTTGACATGCTCTGTACTATGACATTGGGCATCGGCCTTGGCAGACGACGTTGCTGGCATTTCATCGTCTCGGCCATGACTAGTGGCAGCAGCTTCAGCACGAGGTGGAAGTGGATCTTGATCTTTCCCTAATTTTGGAACCTCAACATTTTTGTTCTCCATATTTTAATAGGCACAACTAAAAGGCACCTCAGGTAAACAATGGAGATGGATACTAGTATACAATTATGGACTGCCTGCCGAGTGCAGACACAGAGGTAGCCACAGCCGTGAACTACCGTACTGTACTGTGTCTGCTGCTAATATAGACTGGTTGATAAAGAGATGTCTATGTAACTATGTATGTATAAAGAAGAAAGAAAAAAAAACCACGGTTAGGTGGTATACAATTATGGACGGACTGCCTGCCGAGTGCAGACACAGAGGTAGCCACAGCCGTGAACTACCGTACTGTACTGTGTCTGCTGCTAATAATATAGACTGGTTGATAAAGAGATGTCGTAGTAGTATGTATGTATAAAGAAGAAAGAAAAAAAAACCACGGTTAGGTGGTATACAATTATGGACGGACTGCCTGCCGAGTGCAGACACAGAGGTAGCCACAGCCGTGAACTACCGTACTGTACTGTGTCTGCTGCTAATATAGACTGGTTGATAAAGAGATGTCTATGTAACTATGTATGTATAAAGAAGAAAGAAAAAAAAACCACGGTTAGGTGGTATACAATTATGGACGGACTGCCTGCCGAGTGCAGACACAGAGGTAGCCACAGCCGTGAACTACCGTACTGTACTGTGTCTGCTGCTAATATAGACTGGTTGATAAAGAGATGTCTATGTAACTATGTATGTATAAAGAAGAAAGAAAAAAAAACCACGGTTAGGTGGTATACAATTATGGACGGACTGCCTGCCGAGTGCAGACACAGAGGTAGCCACAGCCGTGAACTACCGTACTGTACTGTGTCTGCTGCTAATATAGACTGGTTGATAAAGAGATGTCTATGTAACTATGTATGTATAAAGAAGAAAGAAAAAAAAAACCACGGTTAGGTGGTATACAATTATGGACGGACTGCCTGCCGAGTGCAGACACAGAGGTAGCCACAGCCGTGAACTACCGTACTGTACTGTGTCTGCTGCTAATATAGACTGGTTGATAAAGAGATGTCTATGTAACTATGTATGTATAAAGAAGAAAGAAAAAAAAACCACGGTTAGGTGGTATACAATTATGGACGGACTGCCTGCCGAGTGCAGACACAGAGGTAGCCACAGCCGTGAACTACCGTACTGTACTGTGTCTGCTGCTAATATAGACTGGTTGATAAAGAGATGTCTATGTAACTATGTATGTATAAAGAAGAAAGAAAAAAAAACCACGGTTAGGTGGTATACAATTATGGACGGACTGCCTGCCGAGTGCAGACACAGAGGTAGCCACAGCCGTGAACTACCGTACTGTACTGTGTCTGCTGCTAATATAGACTGGTTGATAAAGAGATGTCGTAGTAGTATGTATGTATAAAGAAGAAAAAAAAACCACGGTTAGGTGGTATACAATTATGGACGGACTGCCTGCCGAGTGCAGACACAGAGGTAGCCACAGCCGTGAACTACCGTACTGTGTCTGCTGCGACTGGATGATAAATGATATAAAAAATATATATATATCACTACTGCAGCCGGACAGGTATATATTATATATTATATAATGACGGACCTGCTGGACACTGTCTGTCAGCAGAATGAGTTTTATTTTTATAGAATAAAAAAAACAACAACACACAAGTGAAGTCACACGACGAGTGTTTAACTTTTTCAGGCAATCACAATATAAGTATACTACTAACTATACTGGTGGTCAGTGTGGTCAGGTCACTGGTCAGTCACACTGGCAGTGGCACTCCTGCAGCAAAAGTGTGCACTGTTTAATTTTAATATAATATTATGTACTCCTGGCTCCTGCTATAACCTATAACTGGCACTGCAGTGCTCCCCAGTCTCCCCCACAATTATAAGCTGTGTGAGCTGAGCAGTCAGACAGATATATAATATATATAGATGATGCAGCACACTGGGCAGAGCCTGAGCAGTGCACACAGATATGGTATGTGACTGAGTCACTGTGTGTATCGCTTTTTTCAGGCAGAGAACGGATATATTAAATAAACTGCACTGTCTGGTGGTCACTCACTATATAATATTATGTACTCCTGGCTCCTGCTATAACCTATAACTGGCACTGCAGTGCTCCCCAGTCTCCCCCACAATTATAAGCTGTGTGAGCTGAGCAGTCAGACAGATATATAATATATATAGATGATGCAGCACACTGGGCTGAGCCTGAGCAGTGCACACAGATATGGTATGTGACTGAGTCACTGTGTGTATCGCTTTTTTCAGGCAGAGAACGGATATATTAAATAAACTGCACTGTCTGGTGGTCACTCACTAGTAAACTCTCTGCACTCTCTACACTTCTACAGTACTCCTCCTAGTCCTAAGCTCCAGTAAATCTCTCTCTCTTATAATCTAAATGGAGAGGACGCCAGCCACGTCCTCTCACTATCAATCTCAATGCACGTGTGAAAATGGCGGCGACGCGCGGCTCCTTATATAGAATCCGAGTCTCGCGAGAATCCGACAGCGTCATGATGACGTTCGGGCGCGCTCGGGTTAACCGAGCAAGGCGGGAGGATCCGAGTCTGCTCGGACCCGTGAAAAAAACCATGAAGTTCGGGCGGGTTCGGATTCACAGAAACCGAACCCGCTCATCTCTACAAGAAACTGAACATGGTCAGCAGGTTGTACAGGTTCCGCGGAGGCTGCGCAGGCCTCGTTTTTTTAGGGGGCATTTAAACTTGAACGCATTGTCCGATGATAAGGTCATACAGATGTTCCGTCTAAATCGTAACAACATTTTCCGTCTGTATGACCTTGTCAAACTGGGCCTAGACCCTGAGACAGCACGCTCTCGCCCTGTCTCAGGCCTGCACAAACTCTTGGCTGTGTTGCACTTTATGGCTACTGGCAGCTTTCAGGCTGTGTCTGGGGATGTCATAGGAATCTCACAGCCCACATTTTCCAGAATCTTAACACAGGTGATGTATACCTAACGACCTCTTCTGTTTTGTGTTTGTTTTAATTTCTCGGTGGCCAGTTCTGTCCTACATATATACAAACCGCCATTTTGAACACTCCACAAATGTGCAGGTGGTTTGTGATGCAAATCTCAAAATAATGAGTGTTGTTGCTGGTTACCCTGGGGGCTGCCATGACTCCTTCATCCTCAGTCAGTCATCCCTCTTTGATAAGTTTGAGGACGGACAAATGCCAGATGGATGGCTGCTGGGTATGTAATTTGATATGTGTAGGCCTGCGTATACTTTGTCCAAATACAGGGACAGATGTATTAACCTGTAGAAGGCATAAGGAAGTGAGAAACCAGTGATCTGTGCAAGGTGATAAAGGCACCAGTCAATCAGCTCCAATATGTAAATGAACATTAAGGAACAGATTGTCTGCTGCCTTTATTACCTTGCACATATCACTGGTTTTTCACTTCCTTATGCCTTCTACAGGTTAATACATCTGCCCCACAGTCTGTTACTTATGTGTTGCTGTATCTTAACATGAATCACGTTACTATATATGTCTTTTAGGTGATGGAGGATATGGCTGTTTCTCTTGGCTTCTAACTCCATTGTCCCAACCTGATACCCCTGCTGAACACAATTACAATCATGCACATAAGTCCACGCGGAATGTGATAGAAAGATGTTTTGGTGTGCAGAAATCTAGGTTTCGGCGTCTGGATAAGTCTGGTGGCCTTTTGTTGTATAGTCCCTCCAAGGTGACTCAAATTGTGTTCTGCTGCTGCTTTCTTCATAACATGTGTTTGCAACAACATCTGCCACATGTTGAGGAGGAGGAGGAGGAAGAAAGCAGCCAGCAAGCAGAGGAATTAGAGACATCTGGTGATACTTGGAGTACTGATGTAGGGAGGCAGGTTAGGCAAGAGATCATCAATCGCTATTTCTAAGGTAAGCTTGGTTTGCTTATTTCATTTGTTGTGTAATCATAAATAGATGTTTTGCCTTTTTTGCCAAAAACCATTACTCACAATGTGTCTGTCTCCTTGACACATACAAACATACCCTCTCTATATGAAAAACAAATGTCGCATGTGTATTGTGTGTATTTTTATTCTCAAAACAACAGATTATGAGTGGCATGCATTAAGTCTGGATAAGTGATCGTAAACTTGCAGTGCTAATTTCTTACAAGCCCACATCATCCATTTAGTATTTCACTTTATCATTGTGTGTAATGTCCTAATGCACAGGTTCACAAACTCGGCCCTCAGGACCACACACAGTGCATGTTTTTCACGTAACCCAGTAGAAGCACAGGTGTATGAATTACTCACAGACATATGTTAAAAGGTTCACAGATGGAGCTAATTATGTCACTTGTGATTCTGTGAGGAGACCTGCAAAACATGCACTGTGTGGGTTCCTGATGGCCGAGTTTGAGAACCTGTGTTCCCAAAAAACACTCCTCAACATATAATATGTTAGCCTTGAGGAATACATGTGTCCCTATGTGTGATGCACCATCATATTTAAGACACACAAACTTACTGTAATCAGGAATAATTTATTTCCTAATGTTTGATGCTGTAAACTTGATGATGTGTAAGTAAATACACAGTTTGCCACACATATACATTATTATACACATTTTTTGTTTTTTGTTGTAAAAGTACATATTTGTTTGTTTCAGCATCATGTATAAAAACATTCTTACTAATTTTTAACACACACAAACATGTCCCAACAATACTGACATTCATTTGGACAATGTTTTTCAAACAAAACAAAGCCAACATATTACAAGCTTTTTACGCAACTCAATTGTGTTCTTCTTGTAATGTTGTATAGATAAGAAAGCTAAGATATGTATTAATAACATTGTAATTTGGATTGTCTGCAGGAAAAGAGAATGATTGGAATCTAGAAAGAGTAATGATTATAAAAAAATCAAGTGGTCAGTTTACTTCCTGCTAACATGTATGTGTGGCTCCATCAACATTTCCCTCCTCCAATACCCAAAAAAAATGGTAATGAATAAATGTGCGTACAAATTTTATGTTTTTGTTTGTACCACTTATAATTAATGATGTTGAAAAAAGTGTCAAGGAGCTAAGTGTTTTATTTTTTTAGCAAAAAAACCACTTGCTAACTATTTTGAGTTACTTATCACAAATGTCTTTCTTGTTTTTTTTTTTCACATTTTTTTGGGTGGCTGCTTGTCCTGCCCTTTGCCTTTAGCACTGTCATGTTGTCGTGCTCTGGTGGAGCGTCTTGGTGGTGATGAGAGATGAGACTGGCGTGATAATTGGAGTAGTCGTACCAGAACTGCTGCTTGTTTGCTGTTGGTGCATGCATCTGAGTGTTTCATTCAGGTTAGTGAGGGTGGCATTGAGTTCACGTGTAGCAGCATTTTGATTGTCTACTATTCGGAATAAACTTTCATTAATCTTTTGATTGTTTTGAAAAATGCTCATATAACTTTGCTGTTGTCTGTGCTGTTCTTCCATTATGCGCTGTAAGTTGCCCATGACCTGTGTAATGTCTGTACGCATGAGTTCCATGGTATTGCCTATTCTGGTTGTTTGTTCATTTTGTCTACTCAGATTTCTTGATATTCTTCTGAGGTGAGATGGTAGGCTTGCAAACATTTGTGTCTGCTTACGCAGGCAATCTTCATTAGTGGCCAGCTGTCTAGCCCAAATAGTCCAAAACACCTGATCAGGGCATTGTGTTCCTGGTGTTGTAGGGCTGTGTTGTGGTGGTGGTGGTGGTGGTGGTGTGCTTTGCTGTGGTGGTGTACTCACAGGTGCTGGGGGGCTCATTCCTTGCATTAATGGCTGCATTTCTAAGATGTTTGTCTCCTCCATGTCAAAGTGTTGGTGTTGTTGCGGAGGGATGCTGTTCCCAGGACTCGAAGCTGAAATGTTAAACAAATCTCCGTTAGCTATCCATATGTTTGTGAAATGTAAACAAATCACTACACATGGAACACATGTCATTCACTGTTGCTTTCAACTATTCTGGCTAGCAACATCATCACTCATAGCTTAAATACATACATATGCCTGTTTGAGGCAAATGTGTCTGGTTACTTAATTGTGAAAGCAAACACTTTAGTTTTATTGTAGCTCACACATACTCCACCATAAAAAAACATTGGAATACATAATGTGTTACCTTATAGCTTTGTTCAAACAAACATAGTAATGTTTTTATATGTATTTTGCAATGTTACCTCAAGCACACATGTGAAATTTGGAAAAACAACCTTACTTTTTGCAAACAAACCAACATGCTTTTTTGTTGCAGCATCTTACACACAATGTCATTACTGTATGGCACAAGTGGACATACATATCTTTACTGGATGTGGACAAGGCCATTTAGCTTGGATTCCATTTCAGCTTTTACTTACTGCGGTAAGTATTTTAGTTTTTGATGTGTTTTCACTTAATGCGGTTATGAATGATTTTTATTATGTTCTGACATTTTACACATTTTTTCAGTTAGATACTCACAATCAAGATGAGGGGAGTGTGGATGACGTCTTGGAGGTGTGTCCAAAATTTGGAGTGGGGGTACAGAACATACGGACGATAATCTTCGTGGCAGGGTAGCCTGCTGTGTTTGTGCCGGGACATACGACCTTGCTTTCTTTTCGGCCACAGGTTTTTTGTGGTGATGTCTTACAGAAGTGCCACTTCTGCTGCTCCATACTTATTTTGATGGACCTTTTAATGAAAGTGCAATTTTGTTATGGCCATTCCTTTACAAGCATACCCTATACTACAATGGACACTTTACCTGCTTCCGCAGCATCGTCATCATCAGATGTGATAGGAGTTACTGGCCGACGAGTAGAACTGCTTTTTTCAAACACTGTATAAAATAAATTATAAAAAAAATTCATGCTATTGTGTATACATCCACCCATTATGCTTATAAACATTTATTCTTTAAGAAATGCTTGGTTTTTATTTAAAACAAACATAAGGACCAGAAATAAAAAAATAAAAAAACATTGACCAAAACACATATGCACTATGGCAACATCAACACAGGAAAACATGTACAGGACACTGACATAGGACACAAGTTCAAGAAAAAAAAAACACACACACACAACTTCATTTTGTATTGAAAGGAAAAATATTACAGATGCAATATATAAATTACTCTGTGATGTGGCACTCCAAAGACACATTACCACTACATGAGCAAAAACAAAATGCAGCAATTTATATAAAAATTACACTGCAGTGTGGTGTCACGGTACAAATACAAGCAAAAAAAAAATATTGTTTTTTAAATTAAATAATTAACATTATCTAAAGATGACATTACACATGTAAGTGGTTTCCAAACCCTTTTCCAGTACTCCAGCCTCTAACATGACAACCACTGTTTTTAAAACATTGCACATGGATCACTTAAATATAAAACATAGTCACAATTAAAAAAAAAAAAAAAACGCCCAAAAGGAAAACATTATTGCAGGACAATTCAGAGACACACCAAGTCCAAACTACACATGCAAAATATCTGTCTGAAAAACAATGACATACAATAAAGTAAGATGTTACATTGGCTTTTGTATAAAACATTAACCAAAACAATGTATTTGCTGACAAACACTTGAAGATGGGAGTAATATGCAACGTCACATGACACACATTTCCAAAAAAACAAACAAAAAAAAAAACATAGAATGTAAATGCAAATACACATGCTCACCATTCTTCCTGGGCCTATCTGAATCCCGGACATGGGTTGCAGAGACAACTTCTGGAGGGATTACACTCCACATGGGCTCCTCATACTCCAGATAACTTGCAATATAGGGCTGCCCACCACCGGTTTTCCGAACCGACTTGGCCTCCTTGGCCATTTTGGACTTGACACGTCGCTTTATGTCATAGTACCGTTTGCGGCACATGTCCTCCGTCCGCTTGACCACCCCCTCACTATTGACAGCAGCAACAACTTTCGCCCACAACACCATCTTCCTCCGTGTTGGCACCTTGGCGGACTCAGGGCCAAATAGCTGCCTCTGATACTTCATAAGCTCACGCACCAATGCCACATTTTCAGCAAAACTAAACTTTACATTCCGCCCAGTCTTAGTAGTGGTGCGTGGCTGCGGAGCACTCTGACTGTCACTATCACTTGAGGCTGCTGCAGCAACCTCACCCACCTCCTCCACCTCACTAACCTCACTAACACTCACCTCCTCCACATGACCAACCTCCTCCCCCTCACTCACACCCTCCACCTCTGAGTCACACATAATTGTGTGTCTAAACAGTTAACACAGGGGGAAAAAAAGACAAACAACACACTCCTCCACTACCACTACACAACTCACACACACATACCCACACACACACACACACACACACACACACACACACACACACACACACACACACACACAAACACTGACAAGGGACTATAAAGAAAAATAACTTGGACTAAAAATGAGACAAAACCACAAAATACAAGACAACAAGAATGACAAGACGACTTCCAAACACAATACCACACTCAGAAATCGCTACCAACACTACTCACCAAACCACAAATTCACCTACCTCCACAGCACAACCTCCCTCCTCCTCACCACTAACTAAACCCACGAGGTGCGGATGGTTTGGGGCGTATTTATATGGTTGCGCACAGACACTCCTACCATCTGAAACACAACCAATCACGAACGGGGATGAAAATCGAAACTGAAAGTGAAAATGCGGCCGCGGGAAGAAAAAACCCTGCCGCGTTTAACTTAGGAAAAAAAACAGCAAATACAACAAAAACACGTAAGCAAACAACAATGACGGCCGTAAATGTGCCAAAAAAAAAACGACTGGCATCGACATCGGAAAACACGACAACCATAAAGTCGACTGCTTCGTAACTTTGCGTATATGGATTCAAAAAGTTGCATGAAAATGCACCCGATACAAAACGAGTTTAAACACTACACAAACCAACTCAAACACAAATATTAGTAAATATTGGCCCATGTGCACTGCAGGGGAGGCAGATATAACATTTGCAGAGAGAGTTAGATTTGGGTGGGTTATTTAGTTTCTGTACGGGGTAAATACTGGCTGGTTTATTTTTACACTGCAATTTAGATTTCAGATTGAATACACCCCACCCATATCTAACTCTTTCTGAACATGTTATATCTGTCTTCCCTGCAGTGCACATGGTTTTGCCCAACTGCTAACAAATTTGCTGCTGCGATCAACTCAGAATTAGGCCCATTGTCTTTTGCTGTGGAACTACAAGTCCCAGCAAGCCTCCCCATATGCTGGTACTTGGAGAACCACAAGTACCAGCATGCGGAGAATTAAAGGGCCCGCTGGTAACTCTAGTTCCACAACAAAATAAATGCCCAAAAAAATACAAAACACACACACCATGAAAGTAAAAGTTTATTAACACACACTTACACACTCACACATACTTACCTATTGTCCCACGCAGCCCCTCGGTCCATGGGGTACCTGTAAAATAAAAAAAATAAAAACCACACAGTGCACAGCTACAGAGCAGAAATGCACTGTTTTAAAATGGCTGCCAGTCAAAAAAGACGCTCCCCCCAACCCTGTATTGTCATCCCAATATTACAATGAGATATTCAAAATCTCACATAAGCCAAAATCTCACATAAGCCAAAGGGCCTAATTCAGACCTGATCGTAGCCCTGCAAAATTTTACAGGGCTACGATCAGGCACACTGACATGCGGGGGTACACCCAGCACAGGGCTAGTTTACCCTGCATGAAAGCCCCCCCCCCCCCCCGCACAGAAGTGCAAAAGCATCGCACATCGCTGATGCTTTTGCACTTCAAAAGTAACTCCCAGCCAGTGCGGCTTTTGCGTGCTGGCTGGGAGCTATTCGTCACTGTCCTGGTAGCAGCAGCTGCGTGTGACGTCACGCAGCTGCTGCGGCCCACCCCCTGCACAGTCTGGCCACGCCTGTGTTGGCTTGAAAGCGCCCACAAAATGGCGGTCCAATGCCGCCTTGCTGCCCCCTCCCGCTCAGCGACCACCTCTGCCTGTCAATCAGGCAGAGGCGATCGCTAAGCAATGACATCCGTCAGCTATCAGCCATGCGCCGGCGCACTGCAGCACTGGCGCATGCGCACTTCTGACCTGATCGCTGCACTGCGATGAACGGCAGCGAGCGATCTGGTCAGAATGACCCCCAAAATATCTAGCACACATAGGCAAAATCTCATGAAAAGTTAGTCAAAATCGCATGTGCTGGTCTGCGGGGAGTTCAGGGGAAATCGCAAAGTAAAAATCGAACATAGAATCTCATCGTGTGCACACAGTTTAGAATAGAGGATTTATATATGTAATGAAAACAGTAATAAACAATCGAAAAATAACACACACATACTGTATTGTAAACATACATACATACATTAGTGATGTGCACCGGAAATTTTTCGCGTTTTGTGTTTTGGTTTTGGGTTCGGTTCCGCGGCCGTGTTTTGGATTCAGACGCGTTTTGGCAAAACCTCACCGAAAATTTTTTGTCGGATTCGGGTGTGTTTTGGATTCGGGTGTTTTTTTCAAAAAAACCCTAAAAAACAGCTTAAATCATAGAATTTGGGGGTCATTTTGATCCCATATCATTTTGATCCCATAGTATTATTAACCTCAATAACCATAATTTCCACTCATTTCCAGTCTATTCTGAACACCTCACACCTCACAATATTATTTTTAGTCCTAAAATTTGCACCGAGGTCGCTGGATGGCTAAGCTAAGCGACACAAGTGGCCGACACAAACACCTGGCCCATCTAGGAGTGGCACTGCAGTGTCAGGCAGGATGGCCCTTCAAAAAAATAGTCCCCAAACAGCACATGATGCAAAGAAAAATGAAAGAAAAAAGAGGTGCAAGATGGAATTGTCCTTGGGCCCTCCCACCCACCCTTATGTTGTATAAACAGGACATGCACACTTTAACGAACCCATCATTTCAGCGACAGGGTCTGCCACACGACTGTGACTGAAATGACTGGTTGGTTTGTGCCCCCACCAAAAAAGAAGCAATCAATGTCTCCTTGCACAAACTGGCTCTACAGAGGCAAGATGTCCACCTCATCATCATCCTCTGATTCCTCACCCCTTTCACTGTGTACATCCCCCTCCTCACAGATTATTAATTCGTCCACACTGGAATCCACCATCTCAGGTCCCCGTGTACTTTCTGGAGGCAATTGCTGCTATTGAATGTCTCCACGGAGGAATTGATTATAATTCATTTTGATGAACATCATCTTCTCCACATTTTCTGGAAGTAACCTCGTACGCCGATTGCTGATAAGGTGAGCGGCTGCACTAAACACTCTATTGGAGTACACACTGGAGGGAGGGCAACTTAGGTAGAATAAAGCCAGTTTGTGCAAGGGCCTCCGAATTGCCTCTTTTTCCTGCCAGTATACGTACGGACTGTCTGACGTGCCTACTTGGATGCGGTCACTCATATAATCCTCCACCATTCTTTCCATGGTGAGAGAATCATATGCAGTGACAGTAGACGACATGTCAGTAATCATTGGCAGGTCCTTCAGTCCGGACCAGATGTCAGCACTCGCTCCAGACTGCCCTGCATCACCGCCAGCGGGTTGGCTAGGAATTCTTAGCCTTTTCCTCGCACCCCCAGTTGCGGGAGAATGTGAAGGAGGAGATGTTGACGGGTCACGTTCCGCTTGACTTGACAATTTTCTCACCAGCAGGTCTTTGAACCTCTGCAGATTTGTGTCTGCCAGAAAGAGAGATACAACGTAGATTTTAAATCTAGGATCGAGCACGGTGGCCAAAATGTAGTGCTCTGATTTCAACAGATTGACCACCCGTGAATCCTTGTTAAGCGAATTAAGGGCTCCATCCACAAGTCCCACATGCCTAGCGGAATCGTTCTGTTTTAGCTCCTCCTTCAATGTCTCCAGCTTCTTCTGCAAAAGCCTGATGAGGGGAATGACCTGACTCAGGCTGGCAGTGTCTGAACTGACTTCACGTGTGGCAAGTTCAAAGGGTTGCAGAACCTTTCACAACGTTGAAATCATTCTCCACTGCGCTTGAGTCAGGTGCATTCCCCCTCCTTTGCCTATATCGTGGGCAGATGTATAGGCTTGAATGGCCTTTTGCTGCTCCTCCTTCCTCTGAAGCATATAGAGGGTTGAATTCCACCTCGTTACCACCTCTTGCTTCAGATGATGGCAGGGCAGGTTCAGGAATGCTTGGTGGTGCTCCAGTCTTCTGTACGCGGTGCCTGAATGCCGAAAGTGGCCCGCAATTCTTCGGGCCACCGACAGCATCTCTTGCACACCCCTGTCGTTTTTTAAATAATTCTGCACCACCAAATTCAATGTATGTGCAAAACATGGGACGTGCTGGAATTTGCCCAGATGTAATGCACGCACAATATTGCTGGCGTTGTCCGACGTCACAAATCCCCAGGAGAGTCCAATTGGGGTAAGCCATTCTGCGATGATCTTCCTCAGTTGCCATAAGAGGTTGTCAGCTGTGTGCCTATTCTGGAAAGCGGTGATACAAAGCGTAGCCTGCCTAGGAACGAGTTGGCGTTTGCGAGATGCTGCTACTGGTGCCGCCGCTCCTGTTCTTGCTGCAGGAGGTAATACATTTACCCAGTGGGCTGTCACAGTCATATAGTCCTGAGTCTGCCCTGCTCCACTTGTCCACATGTCCGTGGTTAAGTGGACATTGGGTACAACTGCATTTTTTAGGACACTGGAGAGTCTTTTTCTGAGGTCTGTGAACATTTTCGGTATCGCCTGCCTAGAGAAATGAAACCTAGATGGTATTTGGTACCGGGGACACAGTACCTCAATGAAGTCTATAGTTGCCTCTGAATTAAAGATGGATACCGGAACCACGTTTCTCACCGCCCAGGCTGCCAAGGCCTGAGTTATCTGCTTTGCAGCAGGATGACTGCTGTGTTATTTCATCTTCCTCGCAAAGGACTGTTGGACAGTCAATTGCTTACTGGAAGTAGTACAAGTGGTCTTCTGACTTCCCCTCTTGGATGACGATCGACTCCCAGCAGCAACAACAGCAGCGCCAGCAGCAGTAGGCGTTACACTCAAGGATGCATCGGAGGAATCCCAGGCAGGAGAGGACTAGTCAGACTTGACAGTGACATGGCCTGCAGGACTATTGGCTTTCCTGGGTGAGGAGGAAATTGACACTGAGGGAGTTGGTGGTGTGGTTTGCAGGAGCTTGGTTACAAGAGGAAGGGATTTAGTGGTCAGTGGACTGCTTCCGCTGTCACCCAAAGTTTTTGAACTTGTCACTGACTTATGATGAATGCGCTGCAGGTGACGTATAAGGGAGGATGTTCCGAGGTGGTTAACGTCCTTACCCCTACTTATTACAGCTTGACAAAGGCAACACACGGCTTGACACCTGTTGTCCACATTTGTGTTGAAATAATTCCACACCGAAGAGCTGTTTTTTTTTGTATTTTGACCAGGCATGTCAATGGCCATATTCCTCCCATGGACAACAGGTGTCTCCCCGGGTGCCTGACTTAAACAAACCACCTCACCATCAGAATCCTCCTTGTCAATTTCCTCCCCAGCGCCAGCAACACCCATATCCTCATCCTGGTGTACTTCAACAGTGACATCTTCAATTTGACTATCAGGAACAGGACTGCGGGTGCTCCTTCCAGCACTTTCAGGGGGCGTGCAAATGGTGGAAGGCGCAAGCTCTTCCGTCCAGTGTTGGGAAGGTCAGGCATCGCAACCGACACAATTGGACTCTCCTTGGGGATTTGTGATTTTGAAGAACGCACAGTTCTTTGCTGTGCTTTTGCCAGCTTAAGTCTTTTCTTTTTTCTAGCGAGAGGATGAGTGCTTCCATCCTCATGTGAAGCTGAACCACTAGCCATGAACATAGGCCAGGGCCTCAGCCGTTCCTTGCCACTCCGTGTCATAAATGGCATATTGGCAAGTTTACGCTTCTCCTCAGACGCTTTTAATTTAGATTTTTGGGTCATTTTACTGAACTTTTGTGTTTTGGATCTTACATGCTCTCTACTATGACATTGGGCATCGGCCTTGGCAGACGACGTTGATGGCATTTCATCGTCTCGGCCTTGACTAGTGGCAGCAGCTTCAGCACTAGGTGGAAGTGGATCTTGAACTTTCCCTTTAACCTCCACATTTTTGTTCTCCATTTTTTAATGTGTGGAATTGTATGCCAGTATCAATAGCAATGGCCTACTACTATATTTACTGCGCAAAACTAAAATGCACCACAGGTATAGAATGTAGATGGATAGTATACTGAATGGATGACGAGTGACGACACAGAGGTAGGTTCAGCAATGGCCTACCGTATTGCTATAAGTATATATATAGTATACTGGCGGACACTGTCAGCAAACTGCAAAACTGTCTAAAATGCACCACAGGTATAGAATGTAGATGGATAGTATACTTAATGGATGATGAGTGACGACACAGAGGTAGGTACAGCAGTGGCCTACCGTACTGCTATAAGTATATATATAGTATACTGGTGGACACTGTCAGCAAACTGCAAAACTGTCTAAAATGCACCACAGGTATAGAATGTAGATGGATAGTATACTTAATGGATGACGAGTGACGACACAGAGGTAGGTACAGCAGTGGCCTACCGTACTGCTATAAGTATATATATAGTATACTGGTGGACACTGTCAGCAAACTGCAAAACTGTCTAAAATGCACCACAGGTATAGAATGTAGATGGATAGTATACTTAATGGATGACGAGTGAAGACACAGAGGTAGGTACAGCAGTGGCCTACCGTACTGCTATAAGTATATATATAGTATACTGGTGGACACTGTCAGCAAACTGCAAAACTGTCTAAAATGCACCACAGGTATAGAATGTAGATGGATAGTATACTTAATGGATGACGAGTGATGACACAGAGGTAGGTACAGCAGTGGCCTACCATACTGCTATATATAGTATACTGGTGGACACTGTCAGCAAACTGCAAAACTAAAATGCACCACAGGTATAGAATGTAGATGGATAGTATACTTAATGGATGACGAGTGACGACACAGAGGTAGGTACAGCAGTGGCCTACCGTACTGCTATATATAGTATACTGGTGGACACTGTCAGCAAACTGCAAAACTAAAATGCACCACAGGTATAGAATGTAGATGGATAGTATACTTAATGGATGACGACACAGAGGTAGGTACAGCAGTGCACTCTGCACTGTACTCCTCCTATATAATATTAATTATACTGGTGGTCCCCAGTCCCCACATTAAAGCAGCACACTGAGCACAGATATGGAGTGTTTTTCAGGCAGACAACGTATACTGGTGGTCACTGTCAGCAAAACTCTGCACTGTACTCCTGCTATAGCTGCTCCGCAGTCCCCACAATTAAGCAGTGTGAGCACTCAGCACAGATATATTATGCAGCACACTGAGCACAGATATGGTATGGAGCGTTTTTTTCAGGCAGAGAACGGATAAAAACTGGTGGTCACTTATCAGCAAAACTCTGCACTGTACTCCTCCTCCTAACAGCTGCTCCCCAATCCTCCCCACAATTAAGCAAAAGCAATAAACCAATCAACTTCTCTAGTTCTACAATAAACGGAGAGGACGCCAGCCACGTCCTCTCCCTATCATCTCCAATGCACGAGTGAGAAAATGGCGGCGACGCGCGGCTGCTTATATAGAATCCGAATCTCGCGAGAATCCGACAGCGGGATGATGACGTTCGGGCGCGCTCGGGTTAGCCGAGCAAGGCGGGAAGGTTCTAACCTGCCTCGGACCCGTGTAAACAAGGTGAAGTTCGGGGGGGTTCGGTTTCCGAGAAACCGAACCCGCTCATCACTAACATACATACAAACAAACAAACAAACAAACAAACAAACAAACACATATGCCCTTATTTATCAATGAGTGATACATTTCACTGTGAGTGATAAATTACACCAGCCAATCAGCTCATACCTGCCATGTTACAGACTGTGTTTTAAAAATGAGTTAGGAGCGGATTGGCTGGTGCAGTTTATCACTCAAAGTGAAATTTATCACTCATTGATAAATAATGGCATAAGTGTGTATACTTAAAATATCACCAGAAAAAGAGTTCTGGATAACATTAATTAGATGGCCACTTGATTTGTGACATGAAAATGGAGGGGATTAGTATAAATAAGGATAACAAATAGTTCTTTATGGGTGTAGATGGTGAGAAAAGGGGGTGAGAATTAAAGAGAATGTACTGTAGGTAGATAGACACTGAGATTAAAATTATCCAGCTACCTCAATCTTATTCATATAAAAAATAAATTGGTACAGTATATGCAACAGATGGGTGCAAATAAACTATTTGTGTATAAATTCACTAGGATTGCAAAGTATTCTTGTTAGTGATTTGACATGTAGCAGGTATTGTAGTAAAGGTAAAGTAAAAAAAGATCTCTTCCTTGGAATGTGTAAAGTACTGTATGGGAGATTGCTGCTGCCTACTGTGCTAAATCAGCAGTGAATATTTTGAGATTTTGTGAAGGAACCTCCCAGTACACTCAGAGTTAAGAGGTAAGACTAGTAGTAGATATTTGCTTTTGGGACTCTGGCCTGATTCTGAGGATGTAGTAAAGCAAAAAAGAGCAAGTAACTGTGCACATTGGCAAAACTGCAGTGTAAAAATAAATATATCCAATGTTGTGGAAAAAGCATGCGAAAAGCAGCCTGTATTTAGCCTGCATACAAAAACAACAAAAATATGACAAATAAAATGTATTTGCTCTCCTTGCATTCCAACATGGTTTGTCCAAGTGCACAATTACAGTACTTGCACTTTCTTGCTGTACTCCCACTTCAGAAACCGGCCCACAAAAAAACAGCTGGGCTGGGGAGAGATCCCGCTGCAGTGCTCTCTCTAACTGTGTGATGTGCAGGGGGGGGGGGGGGTTTGAGCAATCCCCCCCCCCCCACCGACTCTTGCTGCTGACCCGGCCCCTCGTCCAGTGCGTGTGGACGCAAACTTTTTATTTTTTATTTTCTAAAGGAGGGAGGCTGGCCACAAGTCCCTGCATTGGCCCTGCTTCCTCCATGTACCTCTACCTGACTCACCTGTTGATGCCGCTGTGTATGCATAATGGGGGTCATGCCGAGTTGATTGCGCGACCAATTTTCACAGCGCAGCGATCAGGTGAAAAAATGGCATTTATGCGCATGCGTATGCCTTGCAATGCGCATGCGCGACGTACGGGTACAAAGCCCTTTGTGGTTGTGCTCAGGTTCTAGAGAAGTTTTTCTTCGCACAGATGGCGGCAGGAAGATTGACAGAAAAGGGGCGTTTCTTGGTGTCAACTGACCGTTTTCAGGGCGTGTCTGGAAAAACGCAGGCGTGTCTGGAAAAACGCAGGCGTTGCTGGGCGTTCGCTGGACGGGTGTATGACATCAAATCCGGACACGAATAGGCTAAAGTGATCACAAGCGCCGAGTAAGTTCAGAGCTATTCTGAAACTGCACAAACTGTGTTTGCAGAGCTCGGCTACACAAGCGTTCACACTTCTGCTAAGCTAAAATACACTCCCCAGTGGGCGGTGGCATAGCGTTTGCACGGCTGCTAAAACTAGCTAGGGAGCGATTAACTCGGAATGACATCCCAATGGGGATAATTCTGAGTTGATTGCAGCAGGAACTTTGTTAGAAGTTGGGCAAAACCATGTGCACTGCAGGGGAGGCAGATACAACATGTGCAGAGAGAGATAGATTTGGGTGTGGTGAGTTCAATCTGTAATCTAAATTGCAGTGTAAAAATAAAGCAGCCAGTATTTACCCTGCACAGAAACAAAATAACCCACCCAAATCTAACTCTCTCTGCAAATGTTATATTTGCCCCCCCCCCCTGCAGTGTACATGGTTTTGCCCAACTGCTAAAAAAAAATTCCTGCTGCGATCAACTTGGAATTACCCTAATTCCATAATTCCAAATTGATCGCAGCAGGATTTTTGTTAGCAATTGGGCAAAACCATGTGCACTGCAGGGGAGGCAGATATAACATGTGCGGAGAGAGTTAGATTTGGGTGTGGTGAGTTCAATCTGCAATCTACATTGCAGTGTAAAAATAAAGCAGCCAGTATTTACCCTGCACAGAAATAAAATAACCCACCCAAATTTAACTCTTTCTGCACATGTTATATCTGCCTCCCCTGCAGTGCACATGGTTTTGCCCAATTGCTATCAAAAATCCTGCTGCGATCAACTTGGAATTACCCCCAATCAGGGCAGGCGCTTCCATTAGGCAGCTTTAGGCAGCTGCCTATGGGCGCAGGGACCTGAAGGGCGGCCCGCTGAGGTTGCCTGCAGTAAAGATGAAGCAAACAATTGGCAGGCACTGATCTCTTGCATGCTGCAGTCTGTGCGCCCGCCCAGCTCTTTTCTAATTTGCCAGAGGGGACATCAGTGGGTCAGCGTGCATAGGTCAAGTGGTCCCCCCATGTGCTTCATACACCGTGACCTGATGCCCCACCCACCCACCCCTAATACCTGGTGTTTCTTTGCTCCTGTTCTGAGGACAGGCTGGACAGCCACTTCCGCCAGGAACCCCCCCCCCCCGCCCCTCCCTGCATGATGACCGCGCTGATGGATCCCGGGCAGCACTGAGCAGGGGCACCAACTGGAGGACATATGGTGAGTGTGACTATGGCAGCGCTGGGGACACCGGGAGTTTCTTCCCCTGCAGCTGGAGCCTGGCCTGGTGGGGGCACTGCTAAGGCTCCGTAGTGCCGGCGTGCTGTGTATGTGTGCAGGGCCGGATTGTAGGACAGGCGGGCGGTCATCCAGGGGTCTCCAGAACGCAACAAATATTGCTGGGCCGGCTCCTGTCAGCAGGGGAATGCATTGCCGCGATTCGCGGGTGAAAAGGGGGCGGGGCCTAATGCAGTGAAGTGCCCGCCCCCATCAGAGACCTGTGCTGAAGCCTAGCAAGGTTGGGACAGGTAGTGTGTCTCTCCTCATCCCTCTTCCCTCTCTATCTCTCCCTCACTTTTTCCCCTCTATCTCCCCCCTCCCTCTATCTCCCCCCTCTCTCTCCCTAGCTCGCTCTCTCACCCCTCTCCATCTCCCTCTCTATCCCCCCCCCTCTCTCCATCTCTCCCCTTCCTCTCTCCCTCCCCCTCTCTCCCTAGCTCTATCTCTCCCTTCTCTCCATCCTTCTCTCTCTAGTTCTCTCTCCATCTCCCCCCTCCCTCTCTCCCACCCCTCTCTCTATCCCTGATGCGCTCTCTCCTACTCACTATCCCTCCCTCTCTCTGGGTGGGATGTACTAAAGCAAAAATGCGGTAAAACCCCCGAAAATGGGGGTTTTACCGCATTTTCAAATTTACTAAGATCATACCGCAGCGTTTTCGCCGTCCAGGGTATCGCCATCTCTGGATGGCGATACCCTATAGAAGCCTATGGGCTTCTTTTCGGCGACTGCCGCAACCCGCCGACACCGCCACAGATGCCTCCCCCCCTCCCCCCTAGCTTACCTTCCTCCAGGCTGCCCTGGACTCGGAAGGTAATCTCCTCCTCCCCCTAGCAACGCAGCCGGAGGTCCTTCCGGCTGCAGGAGGGAGGAGGAGGCACTGGGGGCAGCCTGCTGCTGCTTCCCGGCATCTAGCCAGTGTGGGGACCCCTGGGAGGTGACGGAGACCCCCCACAGACCACCTGACAGGTATCGCGGGGGGCCTCCGTCACCGCATCGCGATATTGATCGCATATGTTAGTACATATGCGATCAACATCGCTGCGGTAACCGGCGAGGGGCGGCGATGTATCAATACATCCCGTCCTCTGTGTCTTTCCTTTCTCTTTCACTCTTGCTCCGCTCAATCTGTCCTCTTTCTCTCCCCAACACTCTCTCCCTCTCTTTTTCTCCCCCCTTTCTGTCTCTCTCCATTCCTGACACCCTCGCTCTCTCCCCCTTGCCCCCCCCTCCCTCTCTCCCCCTTTGTCTCACTGATACGCTCTCTCTCTCTCTTCTTGACACCCTCTGTCTCTCACTCTAGCTCGATCCCCCTCCTTCTCACTGGCTCTCACCTCTCACTCTCTCCATGACATGTTCTCTTGCTCCCCCCCTCTCTCTGTCTCTCTCTCTCTCTCTCTCTCTCTGACACCCTCTGGCTCTCTCACTTGCTTTCCCTCCCTCCCTGACACTGTCTTTCTCCCTCCTTTCTGCCCCCTCACTCTCTCTCCCCTCTCATCTCTTTCTTTCTCCATCACTCTCTCTCCCCCTTTCTTTCTTTCTTTCCGTCTCTCTCTCCCTAAAACCCTCTCTCGCTCTCCTCTCTTTCTCTTATTCCCTTTCTTTCCCTGACACCCTCTCTCTCTCTCTCTCGACAGAAAAAAAGAGAAATAAACTCTCTTGTTGGGGCACTCTTGTCTATGAAAAAATTGAATTACTTAAAACTTTACTTTTATTTGTTATAATTAGAATAGGGATACGATAGTCTCTGAGATAAATTTCACATGGGGCATAACTCTAGAAATAAATTTCTAGGGTTGGCGAATATATCAAGAATAATGTTAAGAAATTTAAGTTCAATGATTCAATTCAAAACAGGGCACTGCAACAGGGTACACTGCTGACTCGACCGCTCTCCACAGCCGCCCACTCTTTCTTCCTTCTATCCGGTCACAGCTGCGGCAGGACCTGTGACTATACTGTGACTATACATCACATATAGCAGGCGGCAGCGGCTCTCCACAACCTCACCGGAACTTTGTTCTACCCCTCTCCAGCTCTATTCCTCTCCTCAGCCTGCACCTCTTCTCATCGCTCTACCTCTCCTCTCCAGAGTGCTGTCATTGAATCATGGGTCAGCAGTGTCCCTGCGCTGAATTTAATTCATTAATTGAATTCAACAGTGACAATCTGACTTCATTTTTCCAATAGCCGACATTCTAAATACCCCCTGTCTCCTCTCTAGAGTGCCGGCTCTACGGCTATAGGGGGTGATTCAGACCTGACCGTAGACGTGCTAAATTTAGCACGTCTACGATCAGCTTCCCTGACATGTGGGGAGATGCCCAGAACAGGGCTAGTCCACCCTGCATGTCAGTCCCTTCCCCGCCGCACCAGTACAAAAGCATCGCACAGCGGCAATGCCTTTGTACTTGAAGAGAAGCTCCCAGCCAGCGCAGCTCCTGCACGCTGGCAGGGAGCTACTCGTTGCTGCTCAGGTAGCAGCGGCTGCGTGTGACCTCACACAGCTGCTGCAGCCCGCCCCCCCCCCAACGTTCTGGGCACGCTTGCGTTGCCCAGACCGCGCACCCTAAACGACGACTAAATGCCGCCGGCCCACCTCCTCCCACCCAGCGACCGACTCTGTCTGCCAGTCAGGCAGAGGTGATCGCTGGGTTGAGACAGCCGTTGGCTGTCTGGCATGTGCAGTTCAGTCCTGATTGCCCGCTGTGCAAAAAAACGCACAGCACCGATCAGGTCTGAATCAGCCCCATAGTCACTCATCACTGCGACCCTTTGCATATGACAGAGCAGCAGCTGCCCTACAGAGCTCATACACGTGAGACCTTCTTTTCTATCACCCTGAGTGTGCCCGGTATCCAGTCTTTAAGTGGACATGGACAAGGTCGACATGAGTTTTTCACATTTTTTTTTTAACTTTTCATTCTTTACAATCCTCGTGGACTGTACGTCCACGTACGATTGGGAACGGTAACCTGTGCCAAGCGCAGCGGTGCGAGGCATTTTGCCCAAAGCACGGCGAGCAAAAGAGCCATGCGAGAGGACACAGTGCACTAATTGGAGTTCCCGGTCACTTTACGAAGAAAACGACACAAAAAAACATTAAAAACCCATGCCGACCTTTTTCAGGTGTCGACCTAGTCACTGTTGACCAATAGTGGTCGACCTAGTGACTGTCGTCCTAGTTACTGTCGACTCTATGATCCACACCCAGTGTACCCATGCAGGGTTTTATTATGGTAGATACATCATTGAATCTAAACTAATCAGTAATATTTTCACTGCTAGCTATCTTATACATTGTATCCATCTATGCGGCAGACTTATACATTGTATCCACCTATGCGGCAGACTTATTTTTAACTGCACTGTATCACACTACGTTTTTACATTGTCACAGTGGGGGTAATTCCGAGTTGATCGCACGTAGCAACTTTTTGCTGCTCGTGCGATCAACTAGATCCTGCCTATGGGGGAGTGTATTTCTGCATAGCAGCCCTGCTATGCTAAAAAAGTTTCCTGCAAAACAAGACCAGGGTCAGACCTACTTACCCTGTGCGACGGATCCAGCGATGAAAGTCCAGAGATTGACGTCAGACATCCGCCCTCCAAACACCTGGACACGCCTACGTTCGCCTCACCATGCCTTGAAAACGGTCAGTTGACGCCCCATAACGCCTCCCGCCTGTCAGTCTTCTTGCGAACACCACTGCGATCACTTTTTCCGCAGGCGGCATCACTGCTGTCGCCGGGCAACAACGCGTGTGCCCAATGCGGCCACCGTGCATGCGCAGTTCTGACCCATTCGCACCATTGCGACAAACTGCAGAGTGCAAACGGGTCGGGCCCCCATTGTTAGACAGTTCAACAACACTGTTTGTTACCATACAGAGGGAATCTGTTAACCATTAACATCCAGGTTATTGAGATGGACTGCATATGCCACTCATGTATTTTGTGACTGCACGTGTTACTAATTGATTGTGTCTGTGTAAATTACTTCGACCTAATATAGTGTCAGTCTGACCTACAATTGATGAAACTCCTTATACTGAAGCATCCTGCTTTTTTTATTATCTATATTTCAGGTTTCAGACAATGTTATAACCGTATAAGACTGTCAATATATTTATATAGGACTGCCTATATGTTTTGAGTTGAGTCATTGAACTCAAACTTCTTAATATTATTTCTGATATTTTTCACCAACTCTAGAAATTTCTAGTTTTATGCCCCATGTGAAATTTTTCTCACAGGCTATTGTATATCTATTATAATTATAACTAATAAAAGTAAAGTTTTAACTAATTCCATTTTTTCATAGACAAGAGTGCCCCAACTAGAGAGTTTCTTTCTCTCTTTTTTTCTGTCAATACTATATTTACTCTCTGGGCGCACCTCCACCTGCTATATTAAATATAAGCTAGTTATTTGATGTCATTTTGATGTGGACTGTTCTATGACCCTTCTCTAACTACTTCGACTTAAATTGCTGTGCTCATTGACGGTTTCCCAAAACTTCCTTTCTCCTTGGTTGACACCCCCTCTCTCTCGCATCGACACCCCCTCTCTCTCCCTGACCCCCCCCCCCCGCCCTGTTTTCCCTGACACCCTCTCTCTCGTCTCTTTCTCGCTCCCTGACACCCTTTTTCACTGTCACTCCTCTCAATATCCCTGATACAGTCTATCTCTCTCTCGCTCATTCTCCCCTCTCTCTCCCTTGCTCCCCCCTCTTTTTCTCTCTCTCCCTGAAACCCTCTTTGTCTCTCAGGGGCCCTACACACTAGCCGATCCGGCGCCGAGCTGCCCGACGGCGGATACGGCCGACGGGCGACCCGGCGGCGGGGGGGCAGTGACGGGGGGAGTGAAGTTTCTTCACTCCCCCCGTCACGCGGCTCCGTTGAAGTGCAGGCAAATATGGACGAGATCGTCCATATTGGCCTGCATGCACAGCCGACGGGGGACCAGCGATGAACGAGCGTGGGGCCGCGCATCGTTCATCGCTGGAGCCTCCACACTGAAAGATATGAACGAGTTCTCGTTCATTTATGAATGAGATCTCGTTCATTTATGAACGAGATCGTTCATATCTTTCAAAAAATCGGCATGTGTGTAGGGCCTATCACTCTCTCCTGCTCCCCCTGCTGCCTTATATCCACCCCTCACACACTGACTCACAACTCACCCCTCTCCCCTTTCCCCTTTCCTGGGTGGAATGGGGGTTGTTGTTTTTTTTTTTTGTGGGGGTGCAGTATACAGAAGTTTTGCCTAGGGTGTTGAGACACCTTGCACCGGCCCTGCCCCCAATATCATACTTGCCTACCCTCCCGGAATGGCCGGGAGGCTCCCGAAAATCGGGTGACCCTCCCGGCCCCCCGGAAGAGCAGGCAAGTCTCCCGATTACAGGGGTCCCCCCCTGCCCGGCTGCCCACTTAGCGAGTGAAGTGGGCGGTCCAGGCAGGCGATGACACGATTCTTGTTGAATCGCGTCATGCAAGCCACGCCCCCCACTGTATAATGCCGGTAATTGCGGCATTGCACAGTGGGGGGCGTGGCTTGCATGACGCAATCCAGCAGCCACGCCCCCGTCCCTCCTCTGACCCGCCCCCGTGCCGCCTCCGGCCTGCCCCCGTGCCGCCTCCGGCCCGCCCCCCTCCTCACATCACCTCACTGCCCGGCATGCCCTCCCCCCTGCTGAGCCGACTGGCTGCTCTCTTCCGGAGAGAGCAGCCCAAAAGTCGGCAACTATGCCCAATATGTAGTGAACACTGGGTAAGCTAATCAGTTGTAGCAGCAGATCATGTTAACAAAAGTCAGAAACTGAATGAATAAATAAAAGATTCTGACTCCATAGTGGTTGCCTACTTTTAAATCTACTCTTTTTTGTAACAGAACTTAATTTTGAGTAAAGTGAGATTAGATCGATAAAGATAAAGGGACATTATTGCAGGAAGAGTACTGAGCTACATATGGCAGCCGTATAAGGATTTTCTTCATTAACCTAAAACAAAAGAATAATTTGTATCTCAGCTTGATGATCATATGTGTCATCTGCAGTATCTCTCAATCCTCCAGAAATAGATGATTCAAGCAATTGGCACAAAATTAACAATCTATTTGGTTACAAGTACCATTATAGTCAATCTGCATCTATGTTACTAAATACTAAGGTAATAAAATCAAAATGTATTCTACAAATCAGCTTTATTTAGTATGCTCTACATACAGCATAAATACCAGCGTTTATACCATTTACTGTAAACCAATTTACTTTTCTCTTATTAGAGTTTTGATTAAATTGTCTTTTGAAATGATGTCTCTCGCAAGAATTAAGTGATAATTGTTATTACATTATTCACAAGGTTTGCATATTCTGTCCCCAACCTTTTTTCTGATCCAATAAACTATCAAAGTCCAAATCTGTGATACCAGACTGTACTTATACAGTTGGATGCACCAGGCTCCCAGTGGCATATGACATGTTCAGTTTCTCAAGTGCTCTGACAGTCTTAGCTGCTGCTGTTGCTCTGGAACAGACTGCTGTGTTTATTCACCTGTTAGTCTAGGTCTGGCAAGCTAAGTTGCTCTGCTAGTGGGTTTACACTGTACATATGTCTCATTTGTTTGTAATGTCATATCAAACATCATTATCATTTATCATAACTTATAGTTCATAATTAGAATGTAGAAAATTATTTATAAATACTGTAGATCAATAACACCATGTGGATGGTCAATCTGGATGTTGGGGGCCATATTTGTGTGCAATGATTACTGTGCATGGATATGATGGAGGGCCAACCCCAGTGCAGCCCTCATTTCTCTCAGTAAGTAAATACTGTATACTAACACACAAATGTTCTTAAAAATGGCATGTGTATGTCAATTATAATGCTTATAAGGCAATGAATAAATATATATATATATATATATACTGTATATATATATATATATATATACTGTATATATATATATATATATATATATATATCCAAATGGTCGACACTCAAACCCCATATATATATATATAGCTGCTGGGGTAGCTACCCATATTAGAAGATCATCATGAGATCCATACACAAAAACCAGGAAGTGGTGCACTCACCAGGCTTGTAGACAGGCTGAAAGTTTTAATCAAACATAGGCATGTTCACAGAATATCAACATTTTTGTCCCCACATGGACCTTTGTCAAGATATCTAATAGTTGACCCAGACCCCTATTTTATATCCAGTGTAAACCAATGGCATAACAGAATGAATGATTAGAAGCACCACCTACAACACCTGTGGGTAGGTGTCAATCTAAAGTTACATAGGCATTTGCATCAATAAAGGGCAAGTGAGTGTATAGTATCTAAAAGACAGGGCTACCAAATCAGGATGCTTGCACACACAGCAATAAAGTGCATAACGAAATATGTAATATGTCAATTGTACCTGCAACATTTAGATGATATCAGATTCTTGTATAAAGTCATTCAAATCCCAGTGTGTGGGAGCCGGATGCGCGTCCACCTGCCTTCAGAGAGAGGCGCGGAGCACACTCTCTAGCAGCAGCACAGCCGGGAGAAAGTAGGTGGTGGTGGTGGAGGGGGGATCGGGCGGGCGTCATACCTGGTCAAGCAGAGGTCCGGAGTGCACTCATCATCCACCGTTGCCTAGCCTAGCAACTACTAATATCAAAATGCACAAAGTGAACTCTAGCAACAGCACAGCCGGGTAGATGGAAGGAGCTGGCATAGGTGGATCGGGCACTTACCGTGCCGGCTGCACTGTTTGACGGATCTGCAGCAGGACACTGAGTGGCCAAGTCCCTGACGCCCACTGCTTTAGTTCATGCAGGCCGGCTCTTCCCCTCTCTTGGCAGTATACAGATGACCATGGCTACCATAGCGACATGCACGTCGTTCTGTGTGAGACTTAGTGGGCCAGGCATGCCTAAGTGTGACATCACGCTTGGCACCAAATTTGAATCTCCACCTATATAAGGGAGTTCCTAGCCACTCTTCTTGCCTGAGTATAAGCTCCCAAACCTTCCTTCAGCATTACATAGCCTTGTGCTAGGTCATGTGCTTCCTATCAGATATGTTCCTGGTTCCTGTATTTCTGTGCCTTTTCTGATTCCTGCCTGCCATGCTCCATTCCTGATTACTGCTTCATTCCTGGTACCTGCAGGCTTGGACTGGCCCACAGGGGAAACCACCAATGGGCCCCACTGCCTGAAGGCCCACCTCCTGCTCTAAGGATCAGGTTCCAGACTGTGCACTTGAATTGTACATCATACATATGTTACCTTATACAGGACTACGGTGTATTTTCTACAGGGCATTGCTATTATTAATCTGTTATTAATCTGGTACATTATCATGCTTGCAGCAACTGAATTTACTGTATATATTTATGAAGGGGCGCAGACGTTGCACTCTCTAATGGTTAGTCAAACCAAGGAGGTGGCAGGCCACAACCCCTCCGTGGACTGGCCACACCCCTAAACATGGGACCCTACCACTGCATTCCTCCGGTGGGCCCTACATGCCCCAGTCAGACACTGGGTACCTGTGTTCCTGTGCTCCATTTCTTGTTCCTGCTGACTTGCTCCAATGCAATCTGCTGTTCCAGTGTCCGTACACCCCTATCAGCGAATTAAACAGTGCATATCAGTCTCCATGCCTGGGAACCCAACGAGATGGCATGTCAGGTTCAGCGAAGTCCAAACCTCTTTGTAAGGGTACCTGGTGAACACTGTGCCTAAGTTCAGGGTCTCTGCGAATCCCAAAATACAGGTTAGCAACCACTATCAGGGGCATATCCTCCGTCTGGTCCCCCTCCTCTCTAGCCGGCAGTGCTGTGAAGCTATGGGCACTAGGGACCCTAGGGGACCGTAGCGCTTTCCCAGAGCCAAGAGCGCATGTGCAGATATATGGAAATATGGCAAGTGGCCATTTTCCCAGTGATATTCCTACTGCACATGTGCAAAACACCGGGAAAATAGCGCAACATAATTTTCCCAGTGATTCCTGCAGCGCTGCTGCTGCGCCACAGGACTTCGGAGGATGAGTATTAAAAATAATGGGTGCAGGGTTTGCAGTGTGCCCCCCCCCCTGGACCTCGGGGACCCATGTGAATGGCAAACACTGCACCCATTATAAATACGCCAGTGTCCACTATCCATCCATGTGTTTTGTGATACAAATCATTAATTTACACTTAAAGCTTGATTGTAATGTGCCATGTGTACTTGACTTAGTTCTCTCAATACCTCCCCTCCATCTCAACTGCATACTCTATGCACCTGTGAATACATGTCTGTTCCCCTGTGCATGTGTCTCTGTGAGTTGGCCTGGGAAAAATAACAATTCAATTTAGGGGATGCAGCACTCTTAGTTAGGCACTGCTTTCAACTGCACTGAATGTCAGGAATTGTTTATGAAGGTGTGAATTGGTCTAGAAAAGTGCAGCTTCCTATGCATTTGAGAACAATGTTTCTTCCTCATGACAATATCGACAACTTACTTTTGTATGGTTATTTGATACTTTCTTATTGATGCACTATGAATTTTCATATTTGTGTCATTCTATATCTGTGATTCTTGATGTAAAAAATATCTACAAACTTCCATCACCTAAGGAAGTTTTTTTATTTATTCATATTAAAAAATATATATTTCATTTCATTTCCCCCCTCCCCGATATAGCGCCAACACTGCACGCCATTTTTACATTACCTAACAGTGCCCATTACAGCAACCACAGGGAGAAATTCACGGTGATCATTTCTGAAGGAAAATTACTTAACAGTAGCAATAATTAACTTTTAGTTTCTCATTTTCACAACTGTCTGGATAATAGCAGGTTTCTCATCTTATACTACAGTTTTTGGCAATCAGCTTAGCTATATATTCAGTTAAAACTGTGTTTACCCTTGAGAACAAATTCATCTTACAAAAATGTAACTACAATTTTGGCATCAAGATAGTTTTGGGTTAACTATGGTAATAATGCTACAGTAATTTGTTCTAGAAAATAATGAAATGTTTGGTACAGTATGTCAGTTAATTTACTTACAGTTAATGAAGAAACAAATAACTAAACAAAAGGTAAATTATTCCTATTTAAATGCAGTGTATCAGATAATATTTAATTTATGTACTGTACACAAAGATTAACTGCCTGTTAAAGTAATTAGAAGTAGTTGAATAATACTTTACAACAGCTGTATACCTCATTACAAATATCAGCTTCAGTTCATAGGTCATAAAATGTGCACTTAAGAATAAAGGTCAATATATAAGTAAGAGGATTTTTGATGTTGAAAAATAACTCAGTAAACCATATTGTTTCACTTTTCACCTAACCATTAGCAATATAGTCTTAAGATAACATTCTCCTTTCATGGTTTTCTTCCAATCGCAACTAACATTTCTTAAATAGATTCCGAACTGTCTGTTCTTTGAAGTTCTTTTTGTCATGTACATTAACCAGAACCATTAAAGGTCAATTCTTGGTCAGTATCTATTTCATGTTAATTGCATCAACAGTATAGAAAAAAATGTTACACACACATCCTATGTTAAGCATTTTAGAGCAAAATATTCAGACAAAATAGTATACAAATATGAATTCACAATAATACTTACTATGTACTGTAGATATTAACAGTGATCAATACATTTGTCTCTGAAATTTTTTAAAGAAAATATATAAAGAGTAATTGTTCTTGACATGTGACACAATCTGGCATAATGCAATATGCAAGAAAAAGAAAATAATACAGATAGTCAAAACAACAGTGATACAATATTCAGGGGCAAATGCAGGATTTCTAGAGGTTTCCAAATGCAATTAACAACGGAACACTGGAGTAAGTGTTGGAGTTGGGGAGAGTGATAAAAGAAACTAGTACCGACCTGCGGGACATATAAGTACACGTTGGTCTTTTCATACACTGGATAGTGTATGGAATACAGTATTAATAATTAACACTATAAATGGTGTAGATAGTATAAGGCAGTGTTCCCAGCCTCAGTCCTCAAGGCACACTAACTGTCTAGGTGTTAGAGATATTATTTGAGCACAGGTGGTTAACATAGGTGCGCTAACTAGTTACTTACGAGGTGTTAGTTAAGTCACCTGTGCTCAAGTTTGGCTATAACTTTAAAACCTCGACTGTCATGGTCCAAACACACAGTGAGAAATGGGCTATGCCTGATTTTCACTATGTGGCATGGACTGTGGTCGGTATCGCAAGCAAAGATGACTGTGATTGCGATACAGATTTTGGCTAAGTGACAATTTTGACTATCTTTTACATGAGAAAGACAAAATTGATTTGCCTGCACAGTCTGTTTTTGCTTGCGATGCCGATCCCGTAGGACCGTGCACCGGCATCGTAAAGCTGTGTACACACGGTGCAATATGCACTAATTTTCCTTACAATTTTGACTATATAGTCAAAATCGTAAGAAAAGATAAATGCATATTACACCGTGTGTACCCGGAAACCCCCTGCATTTGCTTATGCTATTAACTTGGAGTATAAATGAAATTCTTAACCAATGTTTGGTCAAAATTGTGTACCCAATCAACATGTCAAAGTGAACCCCTTTAGATGGGTCCCAGCACTTTTAATTCTAAAACGTTATATCAATTTATTGAGAATGAACCATAAAAGTGATTTGTAACCAAACCAGCAGATATGGGGGTTGCCCAATGATGCCGAGTATAAGCAGCCAGCTACCTCAAACCATAATGGGACTGAACTTTCATTTCAATTATGTCAACAGTGTAGATAACAGCTGTATGCCAATGATGAGCTATGGATGACTAAGCTGCCATCATGAAATTGCCCAGAAAATAACTATCGTTGCGTGGGAGTTAACCTAGGCACAGGTGAAATAGAGCCAACAGTGGGTGGGGTGTTAAGGGAAGATTAAGAACTTTGGAGACAATTCTAAACACATAATTTCATAATTTAGTCAAAACCGGGCATGCCAAGAAGACATGTAGCAAAGTGCCAGTGTTCCCACTTAGAAATTGATGCCCATGATTTATGCATAAGAACCAGAGTTAAGTATAGGTGGTGGAGGAGGCTATAAAACTGCTCCATATGTGAAACACATTTGGACACACAAAAACTAATTTGAATCCGGGCACAATACTCATCAGAAATAGAACAGGACAGTTCTGTTTCTATTTTATTTTTTTTTAGAGGGGAATTTACAGTTTTTTGGTTGTTGAATGATAAGGGCATACCACCATGAGATGCCACTTCTGCTATATAAACTAAAAAGATTAATGAGAAAATACCTAGGAATGGCTGGTAGTCAGTATGGAGGACTAATTCAACAATGAACCCAGTGTTGCAATTGGAGAAATTTATACAATTCTTTCTGTGAAATAGCATTGCGGCCTTGGCTATGAGCAAAGTATAGCAGAGTGCCTCAAAGGTAAGTTCACATGAAGAGGACAGTCAAAGCTCAGATTTAGAATTAAGGCAGTGATGCCCTCCAGGGAAAGCTCCAGAGCAGGTAGAGGGATATCATCAGATCTAGAAACAAATTCCTGCCAAGCTAAACAAGTGGACTTGAGCACCATGGAGGGCATAGCCAGGGACAGATTGCTTGTTGGGGCTATACATAACACATCTAGCAAGGGTAATGGGGACATCAAAGCCCATTCCAGCAAGGCCCATGGAGTAGGGTCATCAACAACAAACTGGGCCCCAACCTGAAACAGTAAGCTAGCTAGCTGGTAACCATGTAAATCAGGAAAGGACAGCCCCCTATCAATTTTTGTAAGGATAACATTTTTCTGGCCAGCCTGGACTTCTTCCCTCTCCAGATATTTTTATAAATACTAACTAGAATTTTTCCAATAGACATTTTGGGACCAGGACCGGGATAGTCCAGAATAAATATAACATTTTTTTATAGAACTATCATTTTAAGAGAAGTGATGTGATCTATCCATGATATTTCCTGCAACATCCAATCAGACATAAGTAAAGAAACATTGCATAAAAGGGGAAGATAATTACATAACAGAAGGCCAGAGACCTGAGTTGTGAACTGCATACCCAAATACTTAAGGTTTCCATCCTGCCAAGCATATGGATATGATGAGGAAGGGTATGAAGGAGAGGTGGGGGGATATTAATTGGTAGAGCCTCTGTTTTGGAGCTATTCAGCTTATAATAGGATACTAGGGAGTAGTCTCTAAAACCTCATGGAGCTCCGGCAGCGAGAACACAAGGTCAGGCAGGGTTAATAAAACATTGCTAGCCAACAGACAAATCTTATGTACTACCCAATACAAGAGAGGACCTTGTATGGACGACATACAGCAATTTTTTTCTGTCAGTGACTTGATAGCCAGAGGAAACAACAAGAAGAACAGTGGGCAACCCTGGGGGGTGCCATTTTTAATTAGCAATGGAGCAGAATAGAGCAGAGCAGAGTAGAATACAATGCTAAAATGGAGGTTAAATCCCTATCACAAAAAATCCGAACTTAGTAAGGACCGCTGTGAGATAGCCCAATGCAGCCTATCAAATGCCTTTTTGGAATCTAAAGACAGTAACAGGAGATGATCTCCCACTACCGCATAAGTGTCTGCAATGTTAATAACCCTCCTGGTTTTATCTGGCGAATGTCTGCCCCGGAAACCCCCCCCCCCCCCGGTCCTGGTGTATTAGTGTGGGAAGAGTCGGATTAAATCTGTTTGCAACAAGTTTGGCATATAACTTTACATCTGTGTTGTGAAGAGCTATTGGGCGGTAGTTTGCTAGATGGGAGGGATTTTTACCCGTTATGGGGAATGTGAGAATTCTGGCTTTGAGCATCTCCCTCGGGAAAGAGCCCCTAAAGGAGGCCTTATTGTATATTTGCTTTAAAACTGGGATCACCAGAGTCTTACATTCTTTATAAAATGTATTAATACAGTATATTCACATTTGTTGGGTGTTTGTGACCGGCGGTCAGGAGACCCCTGATCTCAATAATGAAGTCAGGATCCTGGCAGCAAAATGCCAGCGGGGGAGGGAGGGCAACAAAGCCCCTTGCAGGCTCGCTACACCTGCCATGCTGCGGGCACACTCTGTGGGTGTCGTGGACACCCACAAGTGGGAATAGTCCCTATTGGTCGGCATGCCGACTGTAGGGATAGTGAGGGTTTGGGATGTAAGTTCCAGTATTGTGACTGCCATTCTCCTGACCGCCGGTCACATAACTACATCCCATCCATCGGGACCAGGTGCTTTATACAAGGGCAGAGAGTATATGGCAGATTTGACTTCTTCTGCTGACCATGGGCGTATTAAAAGTTGGAGCGCAGTCTCATCCAAAGAAGGTAAATCTATGCTAGTTTGAAATCTAGAGATGAACTCCCAAATCAGGTGGGAGACTTCAGGGTCGTCAGCTAAATTATACTGTGAGGAGTAAAAAGACGCAAAGGCACTAGATATATCATGAGGATCCGAGACCAATGAACCATTTTGAACCTTAATCGATCTAATGCAATCCTTCACCCGTTTACTCCTCAACTTTCTAGCTAACATCCTATCTATTGCATTGAACATAAAATTTCTGCTTTAAGTGGAAATGGGCTCTATGTACAGTACTTCACGTAATGCAAGAATATTCCACTACTCCCTGGGTTTAAGCAACTAGCGATATAGCCATCCATCAGAAGGGTTGCATTTACGTCTAGATTCCAAGTCAGCCAGTGTGGACTCTAACTCAGCTTGATGCTTCCTGGTAGTAATGAGCGGGTTCGCTTCCTCGGAATCCGAACCCCCCCGAACTTCACCCTTTTTACACGGGTCCGAGGCATACTCTGATTCTCCCGTATGGCTCGGTTAACCCGAGCGCGCCCGAACGTCATCATCCCGCTGTCGGATTCTCGCGAGATTCCGATTCTATATAAGGAGCCGCGCGTCGCCGCCATTTTTCACTCGTGCATTGGAAATGATAGTGAGAGGACGTGGCTGGCGTCCTCTCACTTTGTTTCAGGGGCTGCAGTGCAAATATCTTTATTCTGGGGACCAGCAGTATTATAGGAGGAGTACAGTGCAGAGTTTTGCTGACCAGTGACCACCAGTATTATACGTTGTCTGCCTAAAAAACGCTCCATATCTGTGCTCAGTGTGCTGCATATATCTGTGCTCACACTGCTTTATTGTGCAGACTGGGGACCAGCAGTATTATATAGGAGGAGTACAGTGCAGAGTTTTGCTGACCAGTGACCACCAGTATACATTGTCTGCCTGAAAAACGCTCCATATCTGTGCTCAGTGTGCTGCATATATCTGTGCTCACACTAAATTATTGTGGGGACTGGGGACCAGCAGTATTATATAGGAGGAGTACAGTGCAGAGTTTTGCTGACCAGTGACCACCAGTATACGTTGTCTGCCTGAAAAACGCTCCATATCTGTGCTCAGTGTGCTGCATATATCTGTGCTCACACTGCTTTATTGTGGGGACTGGGGACCAGCAGTATTATATAGGAGGAGTACAGTGCAGAGTTTTGCTGACCAGTGACCACCAGTATACATTGTCTGCCTGAAAAACGCTCCATATCTGTGCTCAGTGTGCTGCATATATCTGTGCTCACACTGCTTTATTGTGGGGACTGGGGACCAGCAGTATTATATAGGAGGAGTACAGTGCAGAGTTTTGCTGACCAGTGACCACCAGTATTATACGTTCTCTGCCTGCAAAACGCTCCATATCTGTGCTCAGTGTGCTGCATACAGTATATCTGTGCTCACACTGCTTTATTGTGGGGACTGGGGACCAGCAGTATTATATAGGAGGATACAGTGCAGAGTTTTGCTGACCAATGACAACCAGTATTATACGTTCTCTGCCTGAAAAACACTCCATATCTGTGCTCAGTGTGCTGCATATATCTGTGCTCACACTGCTTTATTGTGGGGACTGGGGACCAGCAGTATTATATAGGAGGAGTACAGTGCAGAGTTTTGCTGACCAGTGACCACCAGTATTATACGTTCTCTGCCTGAAAAATGCTCCATATCTGTCCTGCATTGTAGTATATAGTAGGAGTACAGTGCATCATTTTGCTGACCACCAGTATATAATATATAGGAGTACGGTACAGAAGGCCACTGCTCTACCTACCTCTGTGTCGTCAAGTATACTATCCATCCATACCTGTGGTGCATTTCAGTTTTGCACAGTTTGCTGACCACCAGTATATAATATATAGAGTATATAATATATAGCAGTATGGTACAGTAGGCCACTGCTCTACCTACCTCTGTGTCGTCAAGTATACTATCCATCCATACCTGTGGTGCATTTCAGTTTTGCACAGTTTGCTGACCATCAGTATATAATATATAGCAGTACGGTACAATAGGCCACTGCTCTACCTACCTCTGTGTCGTCAAGTATACTATCCATCCATACCTGTGGTGCATTTCAGTTTTGCACAGTTTGCTGACCACCAGTATATAATATGTAGCAGTACGGTACAGTAGGCCACTGCTCTACCTACCTCTGTGTCGTCAAGTATACTATCCATCCATACCTGTGGTGCATTTCAGTTTTGCACAGTTTGCTGACCACCAGTATATAATATATAGCAGTACGGTACAGTAGACCACTGCTCTACCTACCTCTGTGTCGTCAAGTATACTATCCATCCATACCTGTGGTGCATTTCAGTTTTGCACAGTTTGCTGACCACCAGTATATAATATATAGCAGTACGGTACAGTAGACCACTGCTCTACCTACCTCTGTGTCGTCAAGTATACTATCCATCCATACCTGTGGTGCATTTCAGTTTTGCACAGTTTGCTGACCACCAGTATATAATATATAGCAGTACGGTACAGTAGGCCACTGCTCTACCTACCTCTGTGTCGTCAAGTATACTATCCATCCATACCTGTGGTTCATTTCAGTTTTGCACAGTTTGCTGACCACCAGTATATAATATATATCAGTACGGTACAGTAGGCCACTGCTCTACCTACCTCTGTGTCGTCAAGTATACTATCCATCCATACCTGTGGTGCATTTCAGTTTTGCACAGTTTGTTGACCACCAGTATATAATATATATCAGTACGGTACAATAGGCCACTGCTCTACCTACCTCTGTGTCGTCAAGTATATTATCCATCCATACCTGTGGTGCATTTCAGTTTTGCACAGTTTGCTGACCACCAGTATATAATATATAGCAGTACGGTACAGTAGGCCACTGCTCTACCTACCTCTGTGTCGTCAAGTATACTATCCATCCATACCTGTGGTGCATTTCAGTTTTGCACAGTGTGCTGACCACCAGTATATAATATATAGCAGTACGGTACAGTAGGCCACTGCTCTACCTACCTCTGTGTCGTCAAGTATACTATCCATCCATACCTGTGGTGCATTTCAGTTTTGCACAGTTTGCTGACCACCAGTATATAATATATAGCAGTACGGTACAGTAGGCCACTGCTCTACCTACCTCTGTGTCGTCAAGTATACTATCCATCCATACCTGTGGTGCATTTCAGTTTTGCACAGTTTGCTGACCACCAGTATATAATATATATCAGTACGGTACAGTAGGCCACTGCTCTACCTACCTCTGTGTTGTCAAGTATACTATCCATCCATACCTGTGGTGCATTTCAGTAATGCACAGTTTGTTGACCACCAGTATATAATATATATCAGTACGGTACAATAGGCTACTGCTCTACCTACCTCTGTGTCGTCAAGTATACTATCCATCCATACCTGTGGTGCATTTCAGTTTTGCACAGTTTGCTGACCACCAGTATATAATATATAGCAGTACGGTACAGTAGGCCACTGCTCTACCTACCTCTGTGTCGTCAAGTATACTATCCATCCATACCTGTGGTGCATTTCAGTTTTGCAGTGTGCTGACCACCAGTATATAATATATATCAGTACGGTACAATAGGCCACTGCTCTACCTACCTCTGTGTCGTCAAGTATACTATCCATCCATACCTGTGGTGCATTTCAGTTTTGCACAGTTTGCTGACCACCAGTATATAATATATATCAGTACGGTACAGTAGGCCACTGCTCTACCTACCTCTGTGTCGTCAAGTATACTATCCATCCATACCTGTGGTGCATTTCAGTTGTGCGCAGTATATATAGTAGTAGGCCATTGCTATTGATACTGGCATATAATTCCACACATTAAAAATTGGAGAACAAAAATGTGGAGGGTAAAATAGGGAAAGATCAAGATCCACTTCCACCTCGTGCTGATGCTGCTGCCACTAGTCATGGCCGAGACGATAAAATGCCATCAACGTCGTCTGCCAAGGCTGATGCCCAATGTCATAGTAGAGAGCATGTAAAATCCAAAAAAACTAAAGTTCAGTAAAATGACCCAAAAATCAAAACTAAAAGCGTCTGAGGAGAAGCGTAAACTTGCCAATATGCCATTTACGACACGGAGTGGCAAGGAACGGCTGAGGCCCTGGCCTATGTTCATGGCTAGTGGTTCAGCTTCACATGAGGATGGAAGCACTCATCCTCTCGCTAGAAAAATGAAAAGACTTAAGCTGGCAAAAGCACAGCAAAGAACTGTGCGTTCTTCTAAATCACAAATCCCCAAGGAGAGTCCAATTGAGTCGGCTGCGATGCCTGACCTTCCCAACACTGGACGGGAAGAGGTGGCGCCTTCCACCATTTGCACGCCCCCTGCAAGTGCTGGAAGGAGCACCCGCAGTCCAGTTCCTGATAGTCAAATTGAAGATGTCACTGTTGAAATACACCAGGATGAGGATATGGGTGTTGCTGGCGCTGAGGAGGAAATAGACAAGGAGGATTCTGATGGTGAGGTGGTTTGTTTAAGTCAGGCACCCGGGGAGACACCTGTTGTCCGTGGGACGAATATGGCCATTGACATGCCTGGTCAAATTACAAAAAAAAAATCACCTCTTCGATGTGGAATTATTTTAACACAAATACGGACAACAGGTGTCAAGCCGTGTGTTGCCTTTGTCAAGCTGTAATAAGTAGGGGTAAGGACGTTAACCACCTCGGAACATCCTCCCTTATACGTCACCTGCAGCGCATTCATCATAAGTCAGTGACAAGTTCAAAAACTTTGGATGACAGCGGAAGCAGTCCACTGACCACTAAATCCCTTCCTCTTGTAACCAAGGTCCTGCAAACCACCCCACCAACTCCCTCAGTGTCAATTTCCTCCTTACCCAGGAAAGCCAATAGTCCTGCAGGCCATGTCACTGGCAAGTCTGACGAGTCCTCTCCTGCCTGGGATTCCTCCGATGCATCCTTGAGTGTAACGCCTACTTCTGCTGGCGCTGCTGTTGTTGCTGCTGGGAGTCGATCGTCATCCCAGAAGGGAAGTCGGAAGACCACTTGTACTACTTCCAGTAAGCAATTGACTGTCCAACAGTCCTTTGCAAGGAAGATGAAATATCACAGCAGTCATCCTGCTGCAATGCGGATAACTCAGGCCTTGGCAGCCTGGGCGGTGAGAAACGTGTTTCCGTTATCCACCGTTAATTCACAGGCAACTACAGACTTGATTGAGCTACTGTGTCCCCGGTACCAAATATCATCTAGGTTCCATTTCTCTAGGCAGGCGATACCGAAAATGTACACAGACCTCAGAAAAAGAGTCACCAGTGTCCTAAAAAATACAGTTGTACCCAATGTCCACTTAACCACGGACATGTGGACAAGTGGAGCAGGGCAGACTCAGGACTATATGACTGTGACAGCCCACTGGGTAGATGTATTGCCTCCCGCAGCAAGAACAGCAGCGGCGGCACTAGTAGCAGCATCTCGCAAACACCGCTTTCCAGAAGAGGCACACAGCTGACAACCTCTTACGGAAAGTGAGGAACATCATCGCAGAATGGCTTACCCCAATTGGACTCTCCTGGGTATTTGTGACATCGGACAACGCCAGCAATATTGTGCATGCATTACATCTGGGCAAATTCCAGCAAGTCCCATGTTTTGCACATACATTGAATTTGGTTGTGCAGAATTATTTAAAAAACGACAGGGGCGTGCAAGAGATGCTGTCGGTGGCCCGAAGAATTGCGGGCCACTTTCGGCATTCAGCCACCGCCTGCCGAAGACTGGAGCACCAGCAAACAGTCCTGAACCTGCCCTGTCATCATCTGAAGCAAGAGGTGGTAACGAGGTGTTATTCAACCCTCTATATGCTTCAGAGGATGGAGGAGCAGCAAAAGGCCATTCAAGCCTATACATCTGCCTACGATATAGGCAAAGGAGGGGGAATGCACCTGACTCAAGCGCAGTGGAGAATGATTTCAACGTTGTGCAAGGTTCTGCAACCCTTTGATCTTGCCACACGTGATGTCAGTTCAGACACTGCCAGCCTGAGTCAGGTCATTCCCCTCATCAGGCTTTTGCAGAAGAAGCTGGAGACATTGAAGGAGGAGCTAGAACAGAGCGATTCCGCTAGGCATGTGGGACTTGTGGATGGAGCCTTAATTCGCTAACCAGGATTCACAGGTGGTCAATCTATTGAAATCAGAGCACTACATTTTGGCCACCGTGCTCGATCCTAGATTTAAAACCTACGTTGTATCTCTCTTTCCAGCAGACACAAGTCTGCAGAGGTTCAAAGACCTGCTGGTGAGAAAATTGTCAAGTCAGGCGGAACGTGACCCGTCAACAGCTGCTCCTTTACATTCTCCCGCAACTGGGGGTGCAAGGAAAAGGCTAAGAATTCCGAGCCCACCCGCTGGCGGTGATGCAGGGCAGTCTGGAGCGAGTGCTGACATCTGGTCCGGACTAAAGGACCTGCCAATGATTACTGACATGTCGTCTACTGTCACTGCATATGATTCTCTCACCATTGAAAGAATGGTGGAGGATTATATGAGTGACCGCATCCAAGTAGGCACGTCAGACAGTCCGTACGTATACTGGTAGGAAAAAGAGGCAATTTGGAGGCCCTTGCAGAAACTGGCTTTATTTTACCTAAGTTGCCCCCCCTCCAGTGTGTACTCTGAAAGAGTGTTTAGTGCAGCCGCTCACCTTGTCAGCAATCGGCGTCCGAGGTTATTTCCAGAAAATGTGGAGAAGATGATGTTCATTAAAATTAATTATAATCAATTCCTCCGTGGAGACATTCACCAGCAATTGCCTCCAGAAAGTACATAGGGACCTGAGATGGTGGATTCCAGTGGGGACGAATTAATAATCTGTGAGGAGGGGGATGTACACAGTGAAAGTGGTGAGGAATCAGAGGATGAGGAGGAGGTGGACATCTTGCATCTATACAGCCAGTTTGTGCAAGGAGAGATTGATTGCTTCTTTTTTGGTGGGGGCCCAAACCAACCAGTCATTTCAGTCACAGTTGTGTGGCAGACCCTGTCGCTGAAATGATGGGTTTGTTAAAGTGTGCATGTCCTGTTTATACAACATAAGGGTGGGTGGGAGGTCCCAAGGACCATTCTATCTTGCACCTCTTTTTTCTTTCATTTTTCTTTGCATCATGTGCTGTTTGGGGACTATTTTTTTGAAGTGCCATCCTGCCTGACACTGCAGTGCCACTCCTAGATGGGCCAGGTGTTTGTGTCGACCACTTGTGTCGCTTAGCTTAGCCATCCAGCGACCACAGTGCACCTCTTTTTTTCTTTGCATCATGTGCTGTTTGGGGACTATTTTTTAAATCGACCATCCTGTCTGACACTACAGTGCCACTCCTAGATGGGCCAGGTGTTTGTGTCGGCCACTTGGGTCGCTTAGCTTAGTCATCCAACGACCTTGGTGCAAAATTTAGGACTAAAAATAATATTGTGAGGTGTGAGGTGTTCAGAATAGACTGGAAATGAGTGGAAATTATGGTTATTGAGGTTAATAATACTATGGGATCAAAATGACCCCCAAATTCTATGATTTAAGCTGGTTTTGAGAGTTTTTTGTAAAAAACACCCGAATCCAAAACACACCCGAATCCGACAAAAAAATTTCAGGGAGGTTTTGCCAAAACGCTTCCGAATCCAAAACACGGCCGCGGAACCGAACCCAAAACCAAAACACAAAACCCGAAAAATGTCCGGTGCACATCACTACTTCCTGGCAGCTCATTTAAGATTTGCAGCCACCTGAATCGCTGAGCCCTTGACCACTGCCTTCAATGTACACCAAAATGCAAATTGGGAGGTATCCGCCAGGTCGTTGGTTTTCAGGTATTTTTAGGGATTGGAAAATAATCGGTTTCGCATCTAAAGCTGGCCATATACCTAAATATGTATCTGTCCAATCTGGCTGGTTGAAATGAAAACCTGGTAATGGATGAGAGCAAATGGCAATTGACCATTTGCTTCTAAAAGCAGTAAAACTGACAAAAAGGTAGTTCAGACAAATTGGTTAAATCAAATGGATATGTCTGATTGACCATTTTTGGCTGTTTTCCAGTGTTTGGGAGCAAATGGCAATTGGCATATGCTCTCATACATTAATCCATCCAGCCATATTGGACAGATAAATCTTTAGGTGTATAGCCATCTTAAGTCTAAGAGCACATGGTAACCTAATCACCAGGGGCTCAGGGCAGGTACGATGCAGTGAAAAGTTCCACTGTAACCAGAGAGCCGAGTGATTGGACCAGGTAGTTTTCAGGATGGAAGCCCAAGGGATCTGTAACAGGGACCATATGTCTGAGAGGGCCAGATCGATGCAGAAATATGAGTGGTAGACACAAGAGTAGAACATATATTCTCTCATGGATTGGTGCTTCGCTCTCCATACATCGTACAGATCAAACTTAGTGAGTAAATGTATAAAGGCTATGGAGTGATCCTAGGGGGTTGGGGTGATTGTCACAGCTTACCTTGAGGGGACGTTCTATCCACAGTACGGTCAAAAACCATATTAAAGTCTCCCAGTAGTAGGTTAGGGCATGTATTGGTGAAGCAAAACACTTTACAGAAATGCCCAAAGAAGGGAATTTGTTTTGAGTTAGGGGCATAAATAGACACTAGGGTGACTAACGTGTCATCCAATTTCCCAAAAAGGAAAAATAATGGCCCTCACTATCGGACACTTGCTTTTACAGAGCTACTGTAGAATTTTTAAAGATATCCATGCTTGAGCACAGGTGACTTAGGTCCTAAATCAGACCTGATCGCAGCAGCAAAATTGTTCTCTAATTGGCAAAACCATGTGTAGTGCAGGTGGGGCAGATATAACATGTGCAGAGAGAGTTAGATTTGGGTAGTGTGTGTTAAAACTGAAATCTAATTGCAGTGCAAAAATAAAAACAAAAAACACAGAAACAATATAACCCACCTAAATCTAACTCTCTTTGCACATGTAACATCTGCCCCACCCCTCCCCCCTGCAGTGCACATGGTTTTGACCATTAGAGAACAATTTTGCTTCTGCAATCAGGTCTGAATTAGGCCCTTAATTAGTACCTCAATCAGTTTTATTCAACCATCTGCGCTCAAGCATGGATATCCTTAAACCTTCGGAATGAAATGGCAGAGTTTGGGAAACTCTGCATTAAAATAATGGCAGCTTGTTTAGAACTCAGTGGAGGTTAAGCTTCTCTCTCCTGAAGGTGGATACAGCTTACACTGCTTCTCCATGCTTCTCTAAAGAATGGATTTTGTGAATATGCAGCATATATAGTTCTCTGCTCCCATGCAGACTCTCATAGGAGCATATTTCTCATGAAAAAATTGTGCAATGAGAATTTTTAGTTTTCATCTCTCATTGTATTCTCTCACAATTTTTTCAGTATTCCTTATGCCCCCATCAGAAATGTATCACTTCAGAAAAACTAGTCTTTTTGAGAAGTTTTTCAGAAAAGTGATAATTTTCTTCTCTGTCTGCCCAACCCCCCTGCCAACACCAGCTGCATCTTATTGCCAGGGCAGCCTGTCTGCACAAAGGATCCCCGATGCCACGGACACCACCCTCCTCTGTGGCTCCTAAGTAAATGCCAGGGCAGCCCAAAGGATCCCCACAGCCGCGGACACTCTCCCCCTGGGCAGCTCCTAATTCCCGGGGGAACCCAGCTGCAGAAGGGATCACGGTGCTCAATCCCCTCTGTGTAAAAGGCAGCTTGTGAAGAGATTAAGGGTCTGTTCACCATCTCAGGATGGTGAACAGTTTCTCTTTCAAACTCTGAGAATAAAGCATTTATTCGGAGTGTGATGAATGTCACATTTCTACATCACCTGGGTAGTGTAGAAATTGTGATAGTTATAGGATGATGAATATGCCCCTTACTCTTCTGCTAGATTCTTCTACTTCTTTATGCATTCTTCATCTGCATACTGACAACCAGTCAGCTGGCTACACTGTGACTGGCAGCAGTGACAGATTAAGATCCATGGGGGCCTGGAGCTGATATTTATTAAAAGCCTACCATGTCACGTCACACAGTGCTTCCTTATCAGCCACTGGTGGGTGTGACTAGTGAATTGGGGGGAGTGACCAGTGCTTTGGAGGTGTGGTCTTGAGATGGGGTGTGATATGCACCAAGGAGAGCATAGCTAGCACTAACGTTCAAGCTCCTCACTATGTGAAGCATGTACCACTTGTTAACTTATTGACAAATGACTAAGATAAAAAAAATACACACACATAGAAGTGTGTATATAAGTTTAAGTCAGATGGCCTTTAGTAGATTCAGCTTGTGAAAGGAAAAAGATTTATTTTCCTGTCCACATTTCCAATCTCCAGAAGATCATATGGGTCTATTTTCATAGGAGGGCCTGGAGCTGCAGCACACCCACCCCATTGTTATGCCAGCCCTAACAGTGACTTCCTATTGGAAGTGCTACTCAGGAGTGGATTGGCCCACCAAGACAGCAGGAAAGCCCCCGTTGAGCCGGTCCAATCATCCTCTTGGCTGAGCTGGTCCCCTCAGAACGCTCACAGCTATGCTTCCGTGATTTGCATTCCATTGTGAAATGCAAACCAGAAGCTGCTATCTGCTCCATCTACTTTAGCTGGCACTTCCAAGTGCCATTAGTGGGGACCAGCAATAGCGTAGCATAGCTCTGGAGGTGGGGTTATAGGCTAACCAGCCGTACCTCTTGGGACAGGACAGCCCAGCAACAGGGTGCCCTCTGCAACACAGGCATGCTGGACTATCAGAGAATATACCCACCCACTTTGTAACAGCAAAGAATTCGTCTCTGCATCACCTCATACCACAGCATTCTACAGTGCTGGTAACTTATGTAGCATGATTTTTAAATGTACTATGTTCAGGTGTATTAATGTTGTATTGGGACTAGTTTGTGGGAATAAATCTTATGTGGGGGTTAGCATAGAGTGGTTAATATTGTGTGCAGACTGGTGAGTGAGGTCAATGGAGACTGATGTGAGGGGAGTATGAATGTTCTGCGGGGATTTGTGTTTGGCATAAACATTATCTGAGGAGTGATTTTTGCTATGTGGAGTCTATTCATTTAATGTGGGGTTCTTGGGAGATATTAATACAGTGCATGTCAATATTAAATGTGTATGTCGTTAATTTGATGTTGGGACTAGTTGAGAGAACAGGCCTACATATAATTCCGATTAGATAGGATTTAAAGGCTGGAAAACTGTGAGACTGGATGAGTGTATGATGGCATTGCAGAGATTGTGAGCCACAAAGGCGAAATCCTGGAGCCACGAGTGTTAAGAGGTGATGTCTGAGACTTATGTTTGGGAATGAGGATGGAGATATAGGGGATGTATTAAATGTGTTAATTATACTTTAAGTTTATTGTTGTTGCTTGAGAGAAATTAGACTTATTTATTAATTGCCAGTACTATTAATTTAATGTTCGGGTGTAGTTGGAAGAAGGCCTAGAGTGTTCATGAATAATACTTATCCTTTCTAAAAGGTGCATTAACAATCCAGCACTGTGAAATCAGGACAGTGATATATCTTCTTGTGTACAACCCTCCTCCCACCGCTGTCGGTCTAATTGTGTGTTATTGTCCTGTGTGTTGTGTCTATGTTTGCATGTGGTATATGTTTACTCGCATGTGTACAGTGCTTGCACATGTATGGTGCATTGTCAGTGTGGTGTAGTGCAATGGACCTTGGTACCATTCTCATCCCATCCAGTGACATAATTTACCCACCCTATCCCAAAGACATACAGTACAGTCCCTAATGCCAGGGTCTAAATAACCAAAAACACATTGGGGGGCTGAGCCAAGCATGTCAGCAAGTACTGCAGACAGGTCAGTCTTTTGTGGGTGACATGGCAAATAAGAATGTTTTTTTTTTTCCTGCTTGGGTTAAATGTGATATATTTTTCTTGTGCATTTATTTTTGAGAATGCGTCCAACATGCATGCATGTGCCCAGATGGTGCTTGTACAGAGTTGCAGTACAAATTAAGACGGATGTACCCAGAAGTGTATTAAAAATGTGTTGCACATTACAGGTGATTGGCTAAACAGACACAGATGTAATGCACTATGGGCATGTTATTGGCATCACATGGGCGTGTTGCTGGAAGTGTTGTATAGAGAGAGAATTGCTCACATTGGAGGCCGTACTCAATGATCTGCATTTAGCATAGGGCTGGTGAAAGGTTCAATGTTGTGACCAATGGCGGCATGTACAGATGCACAAAGCAGGATTTCATAATCTGTAGACACTTACAGTGGGTGTCTCAGTCTTTGCATATTCGGATGCATGGATTTATAGCAGGGAAGGGCATTGTAGCCGAATTAGCATAAAGTCATAGACATAACTGCATCAAAATGCTCAACAAAGTCACAAATGTGCTCAACTTAGAATCAGTCCCTATGAGGAGTGAACTGCCCCCTCATCAGACACTTTCCCCACAAAAGACCCCACCCCCATTATTGCCGCTTCCATATGTTTCCTGGGCTTCTTTCCTATCCAAATTCACTCCTGATGCAGCAGCTGCAGGACAGGCATACCCATTGAGAGATGCTCTCTCACTTTGGGACTACCAGACCGGGCTGCAATTTGGCAGTTGTAGGCTATTATGTTTGGCCACTGTGTTCTGCTGTCTGCTTCTCTAACAGTGATTGTAAAAAAAATATTGTTTGGGAAATTATATTAATATCACTTATTTTTTACATGCATTTGTGTTGATTGTATTTACACGTATCAACATTTATTAGCTCGAACAACTCTCTTTCCTTAAGTTATTAATCATTTGCACTGATGTGCTTTGTCCATAAAGTGCTGCATATTAAATGTTTTATAACTAATATAATAAGATAATTGCGGCATGTATGTGGGTGATCAATCTGAGAATATTGTTCAGTGGAGTATGTCGGATCGTCCAGCATGTACCTCCTATTCAATATTTTAAAGTGTTTGGTCAGACGCATCAGGCAATGTATGCCCTACCGTGGTCGACCGACCGACATTCCCCTGTTCCTGGGATGGAATAGGGAAATGTCTCCTCATAGACAGAGGCAGAGCGCCAATATCATGTGACATGCACTGTGAGAAATCTCACAGTGTATGTCCCGGATATTGGCAGGGTCAGATAAAATGCCTGTCAGCCAGGCATTTTATCTGGCCATGTTTGCCCGGCATAATAAATGTTAAACCAGTGAAAAAGGATATAAATTAGTGATGAGCACCGGAAATTTTTCGGGTTTTGTGTTTTGGTTTTGGGTTCGGTTCCGCGGCCGTGTTTTGGGTTCGAACGCGTTTTGGCAAAACCTCACCGAATTTTTTTTGTCGGATTCGGGTGTGTTTTGGATTCGGGTGTTTTTTTCAAAAAACCCTAAAAAACAGCTTAAATCATAGAATTTGGGGTTCATTTTGATCCCAAAGTATTATTAACCTCAATAACCATAATTTCCACTCATTTTCAGTCTATTCTGAACACCTCACACCTCACAATATTATTTTTAGTCCTAAAATTTGCACCGAGGTCGCTGGATGGCTAAGCTAAGCGACCCAAGTGGCCGACACAAACACCTGGCCCATCTAGGAGTGTCACTGCAGTGTCACGCAGGATGGCCCTTCCAAAAAACACTCCCCAAACAGCACATGACGCAAAGAAAAAAAGAGGCGCAATGAGGTAGCTGTGTGAGTAAGCTAAGCGACCCTAGTGGCCGACACAAACACCTGGCCCATCTAGGAGTGGCACTGCAGTGTCACGCAGGATGGCCCTTCCAAAAAACACTCCCCAAACAGCACATGACGCAAAGAAAAAAAGAGGCGCAATGAGGTAGCTGTGTGAGTAAGCTAAGCGACCCTAGTGGCCGACACAAACACCTGGCCCATCTAGGAGTGGCACTGCAGTGTCACGCAGGATGGCCCTTCCAAAAAACACTCCCCAAACAGCACATGACGCAAAGAAAAAAAGAGGCGCAATGAGGTAGCTGTGTGAGTAAGCTAAGCGACCCTAGTGGCCGACACAAACACCTGGCCCATCTAGGAGTGGCACTGCAGTGTCACGCAGGATGGCCCTTCCAAAAAACACTCCCCAAACAGCACATGACGCAAAGAAAAAAAGAGGCGCAATGAGGTAGCTGTGTGAGTAAGCTAAGCGACCCTAGTGGCCGACACAAACACCTGGCCCATCTAGGAGTGGCACTGCAGTGTCACGCAGGATGGCCCTTCCAAAAAACACTCCCCAAACAGCACATGACGCAAAGAAAAAAAGAGGCGCAATGAGGTAGCTGTGTGAGTAAGCTAAGCGACCCTAGTGGCCGACACAAACACCTGGCCCATCTAGGAGTGGCACTGCAGTGTCACGCAGGATGGCCCTTCCAAAAAACACTCCCCAAACAGCACATGACGCAAAGAAAAAAAGAGGCGCAATGAGGTAGCTGTGTGAGTAAGCTAAGCGACCCTAGTGGCCGACACAAACACCTGGCCCATCTAGGAGTGGCACTGCAGTGTCAAGCAGGATGGCCCTTCCAAAAAACACTCCCCAAACAGCAGCACATGACGCAAAGAAGAAAAAAAAGAGGCGCAATGAGGTAGCTGTGTGAGTAAGCTAAGCGACCCTAGTGGCCGACACAAACACCTGGCCCATCTAGGAGTGTCACTGCAGTGTCACGCAGGATGGCCCTTCCAAAAAACACCCCCCAAACAGCACATGACGCAAAGAAAAATGAAAGAAAAAAGAGGTGCAAGATGGAATTGTCCTTGGGCCCTCCCACCCACCCTTATGTTGTATAAACAGGACATGCACACTTTAACCAACCCATCATTTCAGTGACAGGGTCTGCCACACGACTGTGACTGAAATGACGGGTTGGTTTGGACCCCCATCAAAAAAGAAGCAATTAATCTCTCCTTGCACAAACTGGCTCTACAGAGGCAAGATGTCCACCTCATCATCATCCTCCGATATATCACCGTGTACATCCCCCTCCTCACAGATTATCAATTCGTCCCCACTGGAATCCACCATCTCAGCTCCCTGTGTACTTTGTGGAGGCAATTGCTGCTGGTCAATGTCTCCACGGAGGAATTGATTATAATTCATTTTAATGAACATCATCTTCTCCACATTTTCTGGATGTAACCTCGTACGCCGATTGCTGACAAGGTGAGCGGCGGCACTAAACACTCTTTCGGAATACACACTTGTGGGAGGGCAACTTAGGTAGAATAAAGCCAGTTTGTGCAAGGGCCTCCAAATTGCCTCTTTTTCCTGCCAGTATAAGTACGGACTGTCTGACGTGCCTACTTGGATGCGGTCACTCATATAATCCTCCACCATTCTTTCAATGGGGAGAGAATCATATGCAGTGACAGTAGACGACATGTCCGTAATCGTTGTCAGGTCCTTCAGTCCGGACCAGATGTCAGCATCAGCAGTCGCTCCAGACTGCCCTGCATCACCGCCAGCGGGTGGGCTCGGAATTCTAAGCCTTTTCCTCGCACCCACAGTTGCGGGAGAATGTGAAGGAGGAGATGTTGACAGGTCGCGTTCCGCTTGACTTGACAATTTTGTCACCAGCAGTTCTTTGAACCCCAGCAGACTTGTGTCTGCCGGAAAGAGAGATCCAAGGTAGGTTTTAAATCTAGGATCGAGCACGGTGGCCAAAATGTAGTGCTCTGATTTCAACAGATTGACCACCCGTGAATCCTTGTTAAGCGAATTAAGGGCTTCATCCACAAGTCCCACATGCCTAGCGGAATCGCTCTGTGTTAGCTCCTCCTTCAATGTCTCCAGCTTCTTCTACAAAAGCCTGATGAGGGGAATGACCTGACTCAGGCTGGCAGTGTCTGAACTGACTTCACGTGTGGCAAGTTCAAAAGGTTGCAGAACCTTGCACAACGTTGAAATCATTCTCCACTGCGCTTGAGACAGGTGCATTCCACCTCCTATATCATGCTCAGTTGTATAGGCTTGAATGGCCTTTTGCTGCTCCTCCAACCTCTGAAGCATATAGAGGGTTGAATTCCACCTCGTTACCACTTCTTGCTTCAGATGATGGCAGGGCAGGTTCAGGCGTTTTTGGTGGTGCTCCAGTCTTCTGTACGTGGTGCCTGTACGCCGAAAGTGTCCAGCAATTCTTCTGGCCACCGACAGCATCTCTAGCAAGCCCCTCTCGTTTTTTAAATAATTCTGCACCACCAAATTCAAGGTATGTGCAAAACATGGGACGTGCTGGAATTTGCCCATATTTAATGCACACACAATATTGCTGGCGTTGTCCGATGCCACAAATCCACAGGAGAGTCCAATTGGGGTAAGCCATTCTGCGATGATCTTCCTCAGTTGCCGTAAAAGGTTTTTAGCTGTGTGCGTATTCTGGAAAGCGGTGATACAAAGCGTAGCCTGCCTAGGAAAGAGTTGGCGTTTGCGAGATGCTGCTACTGGTGCCGCCGCTGCTGTTCTTGCGGCGGGAGTCCATACATCTACCCAGTGGGCTGTCACAGTCATATAGTCCTGAGCCTGCCCTGCTCCACTTGTCCACATGTCCGTGGTTAAGTGGACATTGGGTACAACTGCATTTTTTAGGACACTGGTGAGTCTTTTTCTGAGGTCTGTGTACATTTTCGGTATCGCCTGCCTAGAGAAATGGAACCTAGATGGTATTTGGTACCGGGGACACAGTACCTCCAACAAGTCTCTAGTTGCCTCTGCAGTAATGATGGATACCGGAACCACGTTTCTCACCGCCCAGGATGCCAAGGCCTCAGTTATCCGCTTTGCAGCAGGATGACTGCTGTGATATTTCATCTTCCTCGCAAAGGACTGTTGGACAGTCAATTGCTTGGTGGAAGTAGTAAAAGTGGTCTTACGAGTACGACTTTCCCTCTGGGATGACCATCGACTCCCAGCAGCAACAACAGCAGCGCCAGCAGCAGTAGGCGTTACACGCAAGGATGCATCGGAGGAATCCAAGGCAGGAGAGGACTCGTCAGAATTGCCAGTGACATGGCCTGCAGGACTATTGGCATTCCTGGGGAAGGAGGAAATTGACACTGAGGGAGTTGGTGGGGTGGTTTGCGTGAGCTTGGTTACAAGAGGAAGGGATTTACTGGTCAGTGGACTGCTTCCGCTGTCGCCCAAAGTTTTTGAACTTGTCACTGACTTATGATGAATGCGCTGCAGGTGACGTATAAGGGAGGATGTTCCGAGGTGGTTAACGTCCTTACCCCTACTTATTACAGCTTGACAAAGGCAACACACGGCTTGACAAATGTTGTCCGCATTTCTGTTGAAATACTTCCACACCGAAGAGCTGATTTTTTTGGTATTTTCACCAGGCATGTCAATGGCCCTATTCCTCCCATGGACAACAGGTGTCTCCCCGGGTGCCTGACTTAAACAAACCACCTCACCATCAGAATCCTCCTGGTCAATTTCCTCCCCAGCGCCAGCAACACCCATATCCTCCTCATCCTGGTGTACTTCAACACTGACATCTTCAATCTGACTATCAGGAACTGGACTGCGGGTGCTCCTTCCAGCACTTGCAGGGGGCGTGCAAATGGTGGAAGGCGCATGCTCTTCACGTCCAGTGTTGGGAAGGTCAGGCATCGCAAACGATACAATTGGACTCTCCTTGTGGATTTGTGATTTCGAAGAACGCACAGTTCTTTGCTGTGCTTTTGCCAGCTTGAGTCTTTTCATTTTTCTAGCGAGAGGCTGAGTGCTTCCATCCTCATGTGAAGCTGAACCACTAGCCATGAACATAGGCCAGGGCCTCAGCCGTTCCTTGCCACTCCGTGTGGTAAATGGCATATTGGCAAGTTTACGCTTCTCCTCTGACAATTTTATTTTAGATTTTTGAGTCCTTTTTTTACTGATATTTGGTGTTTTGGATTTTACATGCTCTGTACTATGACATTGGGCATCGGCCTTGGCAGACGACGTTGCTGGCATTTCATCGTCTCGGCCATGACTAGTGGCAGCAACTTCAGCACGAGGTGGAAGTCGATCTTGATCTTTCCCTATTTTTGGAACCTGAACATTTTTGTTCTCCATATTTTAATAGGCACAACTAAAAGGCACCTCAGGTAAAAAATGGAGATGGATGGATACTAGTATACTTATGGATGGACGAGCGACTGCCGACACAGAGGTAACTACAGCCGTGGACTACCGTACTGCGTCTGCTGCTAATATAGACTGGATGATAATGATATAAAAAAAATATATATATATTACTACTGCAGCCGGACAGGTATATATTATGTAATGACGGACCTGCTGGACACTGTCAGCAGCACTGCAGACTCCTAAAGTAAGCTACTAGTAGTATCAAGAAGATATAAAAAAAAAAAAAACACCACAGGTAGGTGGTATACAATTATGGATGGACGAGCGACTGCCGACACAGAGGTAGCTACAGCCGTGGACTACCGTACTGCGTCTGCTGCTAATATAGACTGGATGATAATGATATAAAAAATATATATATATATCACTACTGCAGCCGGACAGGTATATATTATATAATGACGGACCTGCTGGACACTGTCAGCAGCACTGCAGACTCCTAAAGTAAGCTACTAGTAGTATCAAGAAGATAGAAAAAAAAAAACACCACAGGTAGGTGGTATACAATTATGGATGGACGAGCGACTGCCGACACAGAGGTAGCTACAGCCGTGGACTACCGTACTGCGTCTGCTGCTAATATAGACTGGATGATAATGATATAAAATATATATATATATATCACTACTGCAGCCGGACAGGTATATATTATATAATGACGGACCTGCTGGACACTGTCAGCAGCACTGCAGACTCCTAAAGTAAGCTACTAGTAGTATCAAGAAGATAGAAAAAAAAAAAACACCACAGGTAGGTGGTATACAATTATGGATGGACGAGCGACTGCCGACACAGAGGTAGCTACAGCCGTGGACTACCGTACTGCGTCTGCTGCTAATATAGACTGGATGATAATGATATAAAAAATATATATATATCACTACTGCAGCCGGACAGGTATATATTATATAATGACGGACCTGCTGGACACTGTCAGCAGCACTGCAGACTCCTAAAGTAAGCTACTAGTAGTATCAAGAAGATAGAAAAAAAAAACACCACAGGTAGGTGGTATACAATTATGGATGGACGAGCGACTGCCGACACAGAGGTAGCTACAGCCGTGGACTACCGTACTGCGTCTGCTGCTAATATAGACTGGATGATAATGATATAAAAATATATATATATCACTACTGCAGCTGGACAGGTATATATTATATAATGACGGACCTGCTGGACACTGTCAGCAGCACTGCAGACTCCTAAAGTAAGCTACTAGTAGTATCAAGAAGATAGAAAAAAAAAAAACACCACAGGTAGGTGGTATACAATTATGGATGGACGAGCGACTGCCGACACAGAGGTAGCTACAGCCGTGGACTACCGTACTGCGTCTGCTGCTAATATAGACTGAATGCGTTTATAGAATAAAAACACCACACGACGAGTGTTTAACTTTTTCAGGCAGACAATCACAATATACTGGTGGTCAGACAGTGGTCACTGGTCAGTCACACTGGCAGTGGCACTCTGGCAGCAAAAGTGTGCACTGTTAAATAATATGTACTCCTGCTACTGCTCCCCAGTCTCCCCCACAATTAAGCTGTGTGAGCACTGAGCACTCAGCACAGTCAGATATACATAGATGATGCAGCACACTGAGGCTGAGCACAGATATGGTATACTGTTACTGTGTCACTGTGTATCGTTTTTTTTCAGGCAGAGAACGGATTATATTAAATAATAATATAATAAAAAAACTGCACTGGTGGTCACTGGTCAGTCACTAGTAAACTCTGCACTCTCTGAGTACTCCTAAGCTCCAGTAAATCAAGTGTCTCACTCTCACTCTTCTAATCTAAATGGAGAGGACGCCAGCCACGTCCTCTCCCTATGAATCTCAATGCACGTGTGAAAATGGCGGCGACGCGCGGCTCCTTATATAGAATCCGAGTCTCGCGATAGAATACGAGCCTCGCGAGAATCCGACAGCGGGATGATGACGTTCGGGCGCGCTCGGGTTAGCCGAGCAAGGCGGGAAGATCCGAGTCTGCCTCGGATCCGTGTAAAAAGGCTGAAGTTCGGGGGGGTTCGGATTCCGAGGAACCGAACCCGCTCATCACTAATATAAATAAGACATCAAAAATACATCAGAAAAGAAAAACATTCTCAGATTCTGGCTTTACAATTATATTCAATGACAAATTCCCATCCCATTACCCTTCATTACTCACTTAATTTCTGAGACAGAACAGTCTAACAGTCTTTTTGTCATATGGACCTGGAAAGTGATAAAAAGTGAAAAGAAATTATGTCAAACTATTTCCCTTGACAGCCAGAGCACAGATGGAGGCTTCATTTGGCCATATTGTTTGATTTAATGTCATCCCTAAAGCCATTAACTATCATAATGATGACTCTCATGTAATTTATTCCTCTACATTTTCTTTACACTTCATGAAATACTTTTTCCTGTCAACTTATTGCAATAGATTCTGCTGTTTATTTCACCATTTGAATGTGTCCTTGAATTATCAAAGAACAGTTCATACTGTAATTGAAAATTTTCAATGTTAACTATTGCTACAAATTGCATTCATGTTACTACAAGATAGTATATGCCTATTTTTAAATAATATTATTTTTCTTCTGTCATTTCAATAGATGCAATGTTTGGTATTTTCCAGTCTTCTGTATCATCAGTCTATGCATCTATTATATGAAGTAGTAAAAATGTAGAATGCAAAAATATAAAACAAAGAATGCAGAAAGGCATTAAACAACATTTATACTGAGACTGTATTACATTGCATGTAACATAAGATGATTTGCCTCAACCACAGCATAGCACCTTGAAAAAAGCGCCAGTATGGCGTTGAAACGTCAGTGAACCTGCACTGTGCTCGCATTTTGTTTGATGTGATATCTGTTGAAATACAGTCTTATTCAGCTTGTTGAAAAATCCTAAGGAGTGCCGCCTGGTTCTTTGCTACAAGGAGGGGGTTTACTACCCTTGTACGTGAACCCAACCAATTGGCATATATTCATATGTTATATATACAGTATATTTTTTTTCTTTTTACTGTATATAAAATAAAATTCTAAATACACTGGTCAAACCAGCGCTGTCAATTTCTTTGTTAAGTGTTTTTAAATAAAAAGAGGGTTTGGGGTAATCCTTTAGGTGGATCAGTTTATTAGTTCATTAAAATACTGTAGGTATGTGTAGGCAGAAGCGCTGACTTCTAATTGATTGTTTACATTTTGCATAACCAATTTGTTGTAAATTTATCATTTAGTTTTTTTTTACTGAAAGTTTCCTAAGCAGTGACTACTTAAGCTATTTTATTTAATTAATATGTGTCCACTGAAGGATTCATCACAATGTTTATTAGACAGTACTAATGTCATTTTGTGGTTAGTAATATGTAAAACTATTCTGAATCCAATGCTGTCCACATTTTTTTCATTTCTCCTAGCAAGGTACAGTTATAATAAGGTTTGTACTATCTCCAGTCATTATACCAATAACACATGAATATGAATCACTAATTATTGACTTTGAAAACAAATTGTTAATTCAAAGTGCATAAGAAATGGTAACAGAGAAACTGTCTTTGTGATTGATTAATATACAGTATATGATGAATTATAAGTATGTTACTATAAGGATTTAGATGCAACGTTTGTGATCTCTAAGTTATCTGATACGGTTAGTACATAAAGTTGCACTCACAAATTGTATCGCCACATCCACTGGGGTGCAAAAGATAGAGATTTCATGATATCTTAGAGAAAAGATTGTTATTACTGTAGTTTGTCTTCATGTATTACACATATGGGTTAGGTTAATGATAGATTAATAAATTGTTAGGTTTGTATTCATGTAAAGATTGGTAAATGATGTATAATATCTATTTGATTTGTTTATATTATCTTGATAAAATATGGAAGTTCAGGAAGATGGGAGTGAACTAAGTGTTTTATAGTCATGAGTGCAGTGTATTTGAGGCAACTTTAAATAGCATAAAATGTATAACTTGTATTATAGCCCAGTAATCACTTTATTTAAAAGCATTTGCAAAATTAATTAATTTAATAAAACATTTTTTTCAGGGATTGCAATATTTCCGGTGCAATAATTATGTTGATATGGGATCTTTATGACATACACCAGCTATGCAAACTTATATTATCATCATCATCATCATCATCATCATCATCATTATTATTATTATTATTATTATTATTTACAGTTTCTTATATAGCACAGCATATTCCGTTGTGCTTTATAATTGGAATCTACAGTGATAAGACAAACTGGGTAATAACAAACAGACATAGAGGTAGGAAGGCCCTGCTCGCAAGTTTACAATCTATAGGGAAAAAGGAAGGATACACAAGGATAGGCTCTATCTATAGCATAGCAATTACCAAATTGCAGATTGCTTCCTCATTTGACAATTTTGTATATTGATACACCATCAATTTTCATAATTCTTTAAGAAGAAATACCATAATATATATGCACCAATCTGAAAAAAATCTTAATAAAGCATAAAGATGCAAGACAGTAGATATACGTATTACTTATATTCAAATGCACTCTGTAATGTTCACTTGCACAGAAGTTTAGTGCACAATCATTCAATTAGCATGAACAAATTGATAAAAATGTCACAAGGCCATCAAAAGTTCATTAGCTTAGGTGCAACAAATCAATTAATATCAAGCACATATTGACATGTAAAATTAGAGTTAATGCAGGATCAATTATGAATTAACGCAAAATAAATCAGTTCATTGTGGTCAATAAATGAATAAATAGTCATCAAAATCATTTGTGACATGTATTAATTATGTATTCATTGACCAATATATCAGAATTTTTTAATGCTTAAAAAAGTGTAGGGTCATTAATGAAGGTCCAAAGTGATATGAACATTTTATAATTTTGTACAGTATTCTAGCAGATGCATATTTAATATATTAATGTACTAATTGTAGCAAATTCAGTGTGAGAGTATGCCTGGCACAAAGGATGAATGCATAAATTTATTTGTTGAAAGGTAAAACATTTGTTATATTCTAATTCAGTGGTTTTCAGCCCCGACCCTCAAGATTTTTCAACAGGTCATGTTTTCAGGATTTCTGTCTGTGGAAGCAGTTGTGATAATTACTGACCCAGGAAAATAGATTAACTCACCTGTTCATGATTAAAGAAAGCCTCAAAACATGACTGATTAGAGGTATTTGTGTACTGGATTTGAGAATTACTCATCCAATTTCTTTATAAAAATATATAATAATGATAATGATTCTTCTTCTTCTTCTTCTTCTTCTTCTTATTATTATTATTATTATTATTATCAACTTTTATTTCTGAAATGTTCCCATACAGGGTAGCCAAAAAATTTAACATCAGGAGTATCAGAACATGGGTGCAACACACAGCAGCTGACTATACCATAAATACCAAACATCACAATTAGAGATGAGCGGGTTCGGTTTCTTTGAATCCGAACCCGCACGAACTTCACTTTTTTTTTCACGGGTCCGAGCGACTCGGATCTTCCCGCCTTGCTCGGTTAACCCGAGCGCGCCCGAACGTCATCATGACGCTGTCGGATTCTCGCGAGACTCGGATTCTATATAAGGAGCCGCGCGTCGCCGCCATTTTCACACGTGCATTGAGATTGATAGGGAGAGGACGTGGCTGGCGTCCTCTCCATTAGAATAGATTAGAAGAGAGAGAGAGAGAGAGAGATTGTGCAGACAGAGTTTACCACAGTGACCAGTGCAGTTGTTGTTAAGTTAACTTTTATTTAATATATCCGTTCTCTGCTATATCCGTTCTCTGCCTGAAAAAAACGATACACAGCAGTCACACAGTGTGACTCAGTCTGTGTGCACTCAGCTCAGCCCAGTGTGCTGCACATCAATGTATAAAAGCTTATAATAATTGTGGGGGAGACTGGGGAGCACTGCAGGTTGTTATAGCAGGAGCCAGGAGTACATAATATTATATTAATTTAAAATTAAACAGTGCACACTTTTGCTGCAGGAGTGCCACTGCCAGTGTGACTAGTGGTGACCAGTGCCTGACCACCAGTATAGTAGTATATTGTTGTATACTATATCTTTATCAACCAGTCTATATTAGCAGCAGACACAGTACAGTGCGGTAGTTCACGGCTGTGGCTACCTCTGTGTCGGCAGTCGGCACTCGGCAGGCAGTCCGTCCATCCATAATTGTATAATTATATACCACCTAACCGTGGTATTTTTTTTTCTTTCTTTATACCGTCGTCATAGTCATACTAGTTGTTACGAGTATACTACTATCTCTTTATCAACCAGTGTACAGTGCGGTAGTTCACGGCTGTGGCTACCTCTGTGTCGGCAGTCGGCAGGCAGTCCGTCCATCCATAATTGTATTATTATAATATATACCACCTAACCGTGGTTTTTTTTTCATTCTTTATACCGTCATAGTGTCATACTAGTTGTTACGAGTATACTACTATCTCTTTATCAACCAGTGTACAGTGCGGTAGTTCACGGCTGTGGCTACCTCTGTGTCGGCAGTCGGCAGGCAGTCCGTCCATCCATAATTGTATTATAATATATACCACCTAACCGTGGTTTTTTTTTCATTCTTTATACCGTCATAGTGTCATACTAGTTGTTACGAGTATACTACTATCTCTTTATCAACCAGTGTACAGTGCGGTAGTTCACGGCTGTGGCTACCTCTGTGTCGGCAGTCGGCAGGCAGTCCGTCCATCCATAATTGTATTATAATATATACCACCTAACCGTGGTTTTTTTTTCATTCTTTATACCGTCATAGTCAGTCATACTAGTTGTTACGAGTATACTACTATCTCTTTATCAACCAGTGTACAGTGCGGTAGTTCACGGCTGTGGCTACCTCTGTGTCGGCACTCGGCAGGCAGTCCGTCCATCCATAATTGTATTATAATATATACCACCTAACCGTGGTTTTTTTTTCATTCTTTATACCGTCATAGTGTCATACTAGTTGTTACGAGTATACTACTATCTCTTTATCAACCAGTGTACAGTGCGGTAGTTCACGGCTGTGGCTACCTCTGTGTCGGCAGTCGGCAGGCAGTCCGTCCATCCATAATTGTATTATAATATATACCACCTAACCGTGGTTTTTTTTTCATTCTTTATACCGTCATAGTGTCATACTAGTTGTTACGAGTATACTACTATCTCTTTATCAACCAGTGTACAGTGCGGTAGTTCACGGCTGTGGCTACCTCTGTGTCGGCAGTCGGCAGGCAGTCCGTCCATCCATAATTGTATTATAATATATACCACCTAACCGTGGTTTTTTTTTCATTCTTTATACCGTCATAGTCAGTCATACTAGTTGTTACGAGTATACTACTATCTCTTTATCAACCAGTGTACAGTGCGGTAGTTCACGGCTGTGGCTACCTCTGTGTCGGCAGTCGGCAGGCAGTCCGTCCATCCATAATTGTATTACAATATATACCACCTAACCGTGGTTTTTTTTTCATTCTTTATACCGTCATAGTCAGTCATACTAGTTGTTACGAGTATACTACTATCTCTTTATCAACCAGTGTACAGTGCGGTAGTTCACGGCTGTGGCTACCTCTGTGTCGGAACTCGGCAGGCAGTCCGTCCATCCATAATTGTATTACAATATATACCACCTAACCGTGGTTTTTTTTTCATTCTTTATACCGTCATAGTCAGTCATACTAGTTGTTACGAGTATACTACTATCTCTTTATCAACCAGTGTACAGTGCGGTAGTTCACGGCTGTGGCTACCTCTGTGTCGGCAGTCGGCAGGCAGTCCGTCCATCCATAATTGTATTATAATATATACCACCTAACCGTGGTTTTTTTTTCATTCTTTATACCGTCATAGTCAGTCATACTAGTTGTTACGAGTATACTACTATCTCTTTATCAACCAGTGTACAGTGCGGTAGTTCACGGCTGTGTCTACCTCTGTGTCGGCACTCGGCAGGCAGTCCGTCCATCCATAATTGTATTACAATATATACCACCTAACCGTGGTTTTTTTATACCACCTAACCGTGGCAGTCCGTCCATAATTGTATACTAGTATCCAATCCATCCATCTCCATTGTTTACCTGAGGTGCCTTTTAGTTCTGCCTATAAAATATGGAGAACAAAAAAGTTGAGGTTCCAAAATTAGGGAAAGATCAAGATCCACTTCCACCTCGTGCTGAAGCTGCTGCCACTAGTCATGGCCGAGACGATGAAATGCCAGCAACGTCGTCTGCCAAGGCCGATGCCCAATGTCATAGTACAGAGCATGTCAAATCCAAAACACCAAATATCAGAAAAAAAAGGACTCCAAAACCTAAAATAAAATTGTCGGAGGAGAAGCGTAAACTTGCCAATATGCCATTTACCACACGGAGTGGCAAGGAACGGCTGAGGCCCTGGCCTATGTTCATGGCTAGTGGTTCAGCTTCACATGAGGATGGAAGCACTCAGCCTCTCGCTAGAAAACTGAAAAGACTCAAGCTGGCAAAAGCACCGCAAAGAACTGTGCGTTCTTTGAAATCCCAAATCCACAAGAGAGTCCAATTGTGTCGGTTGCGATGCCTGACCTTCCCAACACTGGACGTGAAGAGCATGCGCCTTCCACTATTTGCATGCCCCCTGCAAGTGCTGGAAGGAGCACCCGCAGTCCAGTTCCTGATAGTCAGATTGAAGATGTCAGTGTTGAAGTACACCAGGATGAGGAGGATATGGGTGTTGCTGGCGCTGGGGAGGAAATTGACCAGAAGGATTCTGATGGTGAGGTGGTTTGTTTAAGTCAGGCACCCGGGGAGACACCTGTTGTCCGTGGGAGGAATATGGCCGTTGACATGCCAGGTGAAAATACCAAAAAAATCAGCTCTTCGGTGTGGAGGTATTTCACCAGAAATGCGGACAACAGGTGTCAAGCCGTGTGTTCCCTTTGTCAAGCTGTAATAAGTAGGGGTAAGGACGTTAACCACCTCGGAACATCCTCCCTTATACGTCACCTGCAGCGCATTCATAATAAGTCAGTGACAAGTTCAAAAACTTTGGGTGACAGCGGAAGCAGTCCACTGACCAGTAAATCCCTTCCTCTTGTAACCAAGCTCACGCAAACCACCCCACCAACTCCCTCAGTGTCAATTTCCTCCTTCCCCAGGAATGCCAATAGTCCTGCAGGCCATGTCACTGGCAAGTCTGACGAGTCCTCTCCTGCCTGGGATTCCTCCGATGCATCCTTGCGTGTAACGCCTACTGCTGCTGGCGCTGCTGTTGTTGCCGCTGGGAGTCGATGGTCATCCCAGAGGGGAAGTCGTAAGCCCACTTGTACTACTTCCAGTAAGCAATTGACTGTTCAACAGTCCTTTGCGAGGAAGATGAAATATCACAGCAGTCATCCTACTGCAAAGCGGATAACTGAGGCCTTGGCATCCTGGGTGGTGAGAAACGTGGTTCCGGTATCCATCAATACTGCAGAGCCAACTAGAGACTTGTTGGAGGTACTGTGTCCCCGGTACCAAATACCATCTAGGTTCCATTTCTCTAGGCAGGCGATACCGAAAATGTACACAGACCTCAGAAAAAGAGTCACCAGTGTCCTAAAAAATGCAGCTGTACCCAATGTCCACTTAACCACGGACATGTGGACAAGTGGAGCAGGGCAGGGTCAGGACTATATGACTGTGACAGCCCACTGGGTAGATGTATGGACTCCCGCCGCAAGAACAGCAGCGGCGGCACCAGTAGCAGCATCTCGCAAACGCCAACTCTTTCCTAGGCAGGCTACGCTTTGTATCACCGCTTTCCAGAATACGCACACAGCTGAAAACCTCTTACGGCAACTGAGGAAGATCATCGCGGAATGGCTTACCCCAATTGGACTCTCCTGTGGATTTGTGGCATCGGACAACGCCAGCAATATTGTGTGTGCATTAAATATGGGCAAATTCCAGCACGTCCCATGTTTTGCACATACCTTGAATTTGGTGGTGCAAAATTTTTTAAAAAACGACAGGGGCGTGCAAGAGATGCTGTCGGTGGCCAGAAAAATTGCGGGACACTTTCGGCGTACAGGCACCACGTACAGAAGACTGGAGCACCACCAAAAACTACTGAACCTGCCCTGCCATCATCTGAAGCAAGAAGTGGTAACGAGGTGGAATTCAACCCTCTATATGCTTCAGAGGTTGGAGGAGCAGCAAAAGGCCATTCAAGCCTATACAATTGAGCACGATATAGGAGATGGAATGCACCTGTCTCAAGTGCAGTGGAGAATGATTTCAACGTTGTGCAAGGTTCTGATGCCCTTTGAACTTGCCACACGTGAAGTCAGTTCAGACACTGCCAGCCTGAGTCAGGTCATTCCCCTCATCAGGCTTTTGCAGAAGAAGCTGGAGGCATTGAAGAAGGAGCTAACACGGAGCGATTCCGCTAGGCATGTGGGACTTGTGGATGCAGCCCTTAATTCGCTTAACAAGGATTCACGGGTGGTCAATCTGTTGAAATCAGAGCACTACATTTTGGCCACCGTGCTCGATCCTAGATTTAAAGCCTACCTTGGATCTCTCTTTCCGGCAGACACAGGTCTGCTGGGGTTGAAAGACCTGCTGGTGACAAAATTGTCAAGTCAAGCGGAACGCGACCTGTCAACATCTCCTCCTTCACATTCTCCCGCAACTGGGGGTGCGAGGAAAAGGCTCAGAATTCCGAGCCCACCCGCTGGCGGTGATGCAGGGCAGTCTGGAGCGACTGCTGATGCTGACATCTGGTCCGGACTGAAGGACCTGACAACGATTACGGACATGTCGTCTACTGTCACTGCATATGATTCTCTCAACATTGATAGAATGGTGGAGGATTATATGAGTGACCGCATCCAAGTAGGCACGTCACACAGTCCGTACTTATACTGGCTGGAAAAAGAGGCAATTTGGAGGCCCTTGCACAAACTGGCTTTATTCTACCTAAGTTGCCCTCCCACAAGTGTGTACTCCGAAAGAGTGTTTAGTGCCGCCGCTCACCTTGTCAGCAATCGGCGTACGAGGTTACATCCAGAAAATGTGGAGAAGATGATGTTCATTAAAATGAATTATAATCAATTCCTCCGCGGAGACATTGACCAGCAGCAATTGCCTCCACAAAGTACACAGGGAGCTGAGATGGTGGATTCCAGTGGGGACGAATTGATAATCTGTGAGGAGGGGGATGTACACGGTGATATATCGGAGGGTGAAGATGAGGTGGACATCTTGCCTCTGTAGAGCCAGTTTGTGCAAGGAGAGATTAATTGCTTCTTTTTTGGGGGGGGTCCAAACCAACCCGTCATATCAGTCACAGTCGTGTGGCAGACCCTGTCACTGAAATGATGGGTTGGTTAAAGTGTGCATGTCCTGTTTTGTTTATACAACATAAGGGTGGGTGGGAGGGCCCAAGGACAATTCCATCTTGCACCTCTTTTTTCTTTTCTTTTTCTTTGCATCATGTGCTGATTGGGGAGGGTTTTTTGGAAGGGACATCCTGCGTGACACTGCAGTGCCACTCCTAGATGGGCCCGGTGTTTGTGTCGGCCACTAGGGTCGCTAATCTTACTCACACAGCTACCTCATTGCGCCTCTTTTTTTCTTTGCGTCATGTGCTGTTTGGGGAGGGTTTTTTGGAAGGGCCATCCTGCGTGACACTGCAGTGCCACTCCTAGATGGGCCCGGTGTTTGTGTCGGCCACTAGGGTCGCTAATCTTACTCACACAGTCAGCTACCTCATTGCGCCTCTTTTTTTCTTTGCGTCATGTGCTGTTTGGGGAGGGTTTTTTGGAAGGGCCATCCTGCGTGACACTGCAGTGCCACTCCTAGATGGGCCCGGTGTTTGTGTCGGCCACTAGGGTCGCTAATCTTACTCACACAGCTACCTCATTGCGCCTCTTTTTTTCTTTGCGTCATGTGCTGTTTGGGGAGGGTTTTTTGGAAGGGCCATCCTGCGTGACACTGCAGTGCCACTCCTAGATGGGCCCGGTGTTTGTGTCGGCCACTAGGGTCGCTAATCTTACTCACACAGCTACCTCATTGCGCCTCTTTTTTTCTTTGCGTCATGTGCTGTTTGGGGAGGGTTTTTTGGAAGGGACATCCTGCGTGACACTGCAGTGCCACTCCTAGATGGGCCCGGTGTTTGTGTCGGCCACTAGGGTCGCTTATCTTACTCACACAGCGACCTCGGTGCAAATTTTAGGACTAAAAATAATATTGTGAGGTGTGAGGTATTCAGAATAGACTGAAAATGAGTGTAAATTATGGTTTTTGAGGTTAATAATACTTTGGGATCAAAATGACCCCCAAATTCTATGATTTAAGCTGTTTTTTAGTGTTTTTGGAAAAAAACACCCGAATCCAAAACACACCCGAATCCGACAAAAATAATTCGGTGAGGTTTTGCCAAAACGCGTTCGAACCCAAAACACGGCCGCGGAACCGAACCCAAAACCAAAACACAAAACCCGAAAAATTTCAGGCGCTCATCTCTAATCACAATAACATAACAGACAGGGAAAAAGAGATAATGATCCTGTACACAATGTATGTCTGGGCAAAAAGTGTTGGAGGAGTGTAAATAAATTCAGTCTATAGACAGACAGACAGACAGAAAGGATCTGGCCACAATGTGATTCACGGGGCAGTATTGGGGGGGACTGTATGACACTTTAATTAAATGCGTCCGCAATTATATTGTGGACACATTGTGAGACAGCGATATACATGCTGGACAGCCTTGCCCAGGATGTGCGGAGATGGATGCAGATTGTGCTGTGTATACAATGATCTGTGTCCATCTCTGAATAAGGCCCTATGTGCATCATCTTGTGTTTTATCTGAGAGAGAGATAGACAGACAGACATACAGATGTGTCACTATACATCTTTGCCTGAAATGCCATGGTGTGGCATTCATGGGTACATGCATACGCACGCTCTTGCAAATGCTGTACAAACACCGGAGAAGCATGGCAGCAGCAGCTAGGCAGCAGGAGTAAGATGCTCCCACTGCGGTGTACAGAGAGAGGAGGACTGGGAGACACTGTGGGGATGTATAGCGGGAGGACATGCTCCCACTACCCCTAGTTATACGTCCTGTTCTATGTATGATTGCGGCATGTGTGCATATGCACATGCCCACGATGATTAGTATATCAAAACAGCCGTGGCTGTGTGCATTCAAGCAATGCATTCGCATCACAGAAACGCCACGCCATGGCTGTAAAAACAGCAAAGATGTGTGAGGACACATCTGTATGATATTTCGTTAAAAATTTAGTTATGTGCTCTATTTAAGTGTCAGTAGTAAGGTTGGTATAGGTAATACAAAAGTACCAGTGACATGCAGTCAAGGAGGCAGGGGAGGCAGAGCATCACCAGTTAAACTCGTGTTTTCATTATAAAAATTATTAGAATAATACAAAGAAGATATAAGATGTAGAAATATCTTTGTATTATTCTAATAAATTTTATAATCAAAACTCACCAAATTTACAGTGCTCCACTGTAAATACAGGGACAGTCAGGGAGAGACCAGAGGTGAGACAGCTATGAACTCAGCTTCCCCTCTATGATATTTAGAAACTGCTTGGAGCTGGGGGTATGGCTGCACTGTGGCCAGCAAGACTGCAAAAACAAACAAAAAAAAACAGTAAGGCAGCTATCAGATCTCCCTCACTGAGGTGGGCATGGCATGATTGATACAGTGTCAGGTGACCTATCCAAGAAGGTTCCCATCACCCAACTGGGAGCAGCCAGTATGGAGAAGCTGATAATCAAGACAAATAAAATAGAGGGGAACATTCTGGTGAGTAGCTGCTGGGGCAGGGAAATGGGGGACAGAGCCAGTCCACTCCCATTTTGTTGTCAACATACCCCTCTGTCATGGGCTGAAACCAGATAGTGGCCAACAAGTTTTAGGCTGCTTCTGCAGTGGTTGAGCAATGTTTATATTTTTATGTTTTCCGGTTACCAGTTGGTAAGAATAAAAAAGTGATTACATTTATTTTGATCAACTTTGAAAATGCAAAGTGAATAAAGAGAAGATAAATCTAAATAAAATCAATATTTGGCAAGCTTCAAAACAGCATAATTATTTCTATGTACACTTGCACAAAGTTTTTGAAGGAACTCGGCAGGGAGGTTGTTCCAAACAATTTGGATAACTAACCACAGATCTTCTGTGGATGTATGCTTTCTCAAATCCTGCTGTCTCTTCATGTAATCCCAGACAGACTCGATGATGTTGAGATCAGGGCTGTGTGGGGGCCATATCATCACTTCCAGGAGTCCTTGTTCTGCTTTATGCTGAATCTAGTTCTTAATGACATTGGCTGTATGTTTGGGGTCATTGGCCTGCTGCAGAATAAATTGGGAGAGAATCGGATGCCTCCCTGATGGTATTGCATGATGGTAAGTACCTGCATGTATTTCTCAACATTACGGACACTATTAATTATGACCAGCCCCAAATCTGCAAGGAACCTCCAAGATGCTTCACTATTGCTTGCAGACACTCATTATTGTAACGCTCTCCAGCCCTTCAGTGAACAAACTGCCTTCTGTTACAGCCAAATATTAATACTTCTATTTTTGAAAGCTTTTGCACAGTACTATATATATATATATATAACTATATATAACTATATATATAAATATAGATATAAATATAGAGAGAGAGTCCTGTACTCGCATCAAAATTCCAGGATGGGTGCTATCCCAACAGAACAGGTCTGCTGAATCTATAGATGTCCACGAAGGTGGCGGGCGCACTCTCACACATATTAATGTTCACAAACTTTGTTTAATATCCAATTTTCTTTATAGCAGCCTTCATAAATCGACGTTTCGATCCTTCCACAGGATCTTTTTCAAGAAAGGCAGTACGATATCATATTTCAAAATGTGCAATCGTTAAACAATGCCTAAAAAAGAATACAAGAAAGAGAAGAGACTCAGCCTCCCAGGCCCCTTGATGATGGCAGAAAAACTATGTGGACCGGGCTTCAATTACCCTGTGCACATAGTGACTATAATCAATCTAGTTAAAATGTTGCTTAATGAAACACCTTCAACCATAGTGTCATAAAACACCCACGTGTTCAAGACAGCCATGTTAGTCCCTAAAGGTATGCACAGTTCTTTACAACCAAAGGTATCTCAATCCACCATGTGACACACTGGTGAAAATGCTGTATATAAAAAACTCACACCGGAGACTCACATAGGACCAGCGGTTACTTAAACGCAGCTTTAAAATCGGACTAACAATGTTCAAAGCCGAAAACATGCCAGTTTCGTAGGTAGTCCTGAGGAGACTGCATGTATATAATAACAATGGTTAAACAACTTACACGTTCCTTACAGTCAAAACAGAAAGTGGGCAAGATCAACATAACTGTTACCTATAGTCATCATGCTCAAGATGTGATGTATCCTGAGGTCATGGAAGTCAGCTGCTCAGCGCAACCTGCTGGAACAATATTAACTATTCAGTGTGCGGGCTCTAAGCATAAGCACAAAGCGTGTCCAAGAGGTTTACACAAACATATCAACAACGTGTGGATAAAAACATGGGGAGGCAAAACTAAGAAACCAGGTTTACCGTGTGCTGTGATCTGCCGCGTGTTCCCAGGATGCATGCTCTGTCTAGCAATGCCCCTGATGCCTATATACCCCTAAACCGGAAGTGCGCTCGTTCAGGGAAAACAACTCAGCAGATGTCAATTCTAGAGTGGCTGCATACGCTCACCGAGAAGCACTCTACATAGATGGTCCGCGCGGCTGACATTCTAAGTGGCCCGTTGTTCGGGCTCTGACGGTTCTGGTGTAGCCGCATTCAACAGTCCAGACGTGGAACGCAATGCGTTCCAAAATACCGGAAGCGGAAGTGATGCGCGGAGTCCTAACCCGTCGTTCAAGCCGAAGAGGAGTACAGCCGCATTCAATGGTCCGGGCATGGAACGCAAATGCGTTCCAGAGAACCGGAAGTCAAAGCGCTCATAGCCCGTTGCTCAAGCCCTGATGGAATACTATTGAATAACGTCTTGCGTTCCATTCACCCGCAGTGGAACGCACTCGTGATCTCCAAGGTCCTAGCGGCAATCCTCACTACTAGGTGTACGCATATGTCCATCCTCTATGAAAAACTTACTCAAATGTTTAATAAGGGGCTGGACATCTCCCAGCTCTCTGCTCCACTGGTTCAACTGGTATATCTTAAAGTGCCTGTGTATGGCCTTAATGTGATACTATCTGGCTCTCGTGCCTAACTGGTCTGTCTGAAACACTAGGTTGTCTGAAAAGACATGCTAAAACCATATAATCTTAAATGATCCTAACTTGATCGTAATACTTTCAATCCATGCCATCAGGGACCTGGAAGAATGGGCTAACAAAAATAACACACAAACAACAAAATATATACAAACAACAAACAAACACAATAAATAGAACACAATATATATGACACAGATTTCTACAGGAACACCCCGTAGGGGTTATTTTCGTTTAATCCTCTCGGTGATACCGTATCCAAGCGGCTGATCCAATAGCACTCCCTTTGTTTCAGCCTCTTGGTCCGGTCTCCACCGGTAACACTCGGGGGCACCCAATCAATGATTTTACACTTTAAACTAGCAACCTGATGACGGGCTTCAATGAAATGGCGCGCCACCGGTTTGTCTGATTTACCGCTATTCAATGCAACATGAATGGATGAGCGGTGATTCGCCATTCGGTCCCTGAAATTTCGCGTCGTGAGCCCAACGTAGAACAATCCGCAAGGGCATTTTAAGATGTAAATGACAAAGTCGGATCTACAGTGTAAATGATATTTAAGTTTGATGCTAGAGCCGTTATGGGGATGGGAAAATGTGGGTCCCACCATCATCGAACGACACGTGGTGCAGCCCCCACAAGAGAAACAGCCTGGTTTCTGCTGCAATAACTGCGTGGTAGACATGGGGGCATTAGGATATAATACAGGTCTCATAAGCATTTGCTTTAGATTCGGTCCCCTACGATAAGCTAACATGGGGGGATTCATACGTGAAAAAGGCAATGCAGGATCAGTACTGACAATGGGCCAGTGTTTTTTAAGTACCTTCTTGAGGTGACCAGAGTGGTTATCGTACCGTGTCGCAAAGACTAGACGATTGTCTAATCGGTCCCTGTTCTTCTGTCGTGTGCCTGAAAAAATGTCCCGAGCTCGAGATAAACACAATGACAGTGTCTTATGCGTATATCCACGTTCTAGAAAGCGATCGTGGACCTCTTGGAGTTGGATTTCTATATTAGTACTGTCTGAATTAATTCTTAATACTCTTAGAAATTGGGACACTGGCAAGTTCTCCTTTAGTGCAGGGGGGTGATGGCTGGTCGCATGCAGCGTCAAATTTCTGTCCGTAGGTTTTCTATAGACTGAGGTGACAAAACGATCCCCCACCTTTTGAATGTGTACGTCTAAAAAATTAATTTCAGACCCTGAAAAACTAGAGGTGAACTTAATAGGACTGTCCAACTGGTTAAGTTGGTTTACCATGGTGTAAAATGAAGACTCAGTACCGAGCCACAGTAAAAAAATATCATCGATAAAACGACGATAAAATAAAATTTGGTGACCATAGCGTGGAAAGATCTGGGTTGTTTCGTAGTTAGTCATATATAGGTTGGCGTACGACGGGGCCAAATTGGACCCCATCGCCGTCCCTGCCAATTGTACAAAGTACTGATCTTTATATAGGAAATGATTAGAACGCAATACCAATTCTGTGAGTTCAATTATACTTTCGGTGGGTACATTGGAGGTCGGGTGCGATGTCAGTGCGGCTCGCACTGTTTCCAATCCTCCATCGTGTGGGATAACTGTGTACAATGAATTCACGTCCATTGTAGCCAAAGCGCATGGAATGTGCTTACAATCAACATTTTTCAATTGTTGAAGGAAATCACCAGTGTCTTTTATGTAGCTCATACTTTCTACCACAATGGGTTGGAGGACGCTATCAACAAATTTGCCCAACGGCTGTAGTAGAGAGCCTTCCGCTGCTATGATGGGCCGTCCAGGGGGTTGTACCAAGGTTTTATGGACCTTCGGTAGAGTATATAAGATTGGACACCGAGGGCACTCAACAGATAAATAGGAGAATAATTCCTCATCAAACCAACCATTATTTCTCCCTCTTCTCAGGCACTCATCTACAACACGTTTGATGCCCACAACAGGATTCGAATCGACTTGCTTATATGTCTCCCTGTCGGCTAGTTGACGCATGATCTCTCGATCATAGTCCTGCCAGTCTTGGATGACCACAGCCCCGCCCTTATCTGCGGGGCGTATTACAATGCTGGAATCTGCTCTCAATTTGGTCAAAGATTTCCTTTCTGATTTAGATAAATTATCAAATTGCCTGGGTGGAGAGAAATTACTAGTTTCCCTTTGGACCACCCTCAGGAAGGTTTTAAGACTGGCATTCTGTGTGGGTGGATCAAAAGTTGAACTTTTTTTGAAAGGGGAAGGTGTATTATTACTCTTTTTATCAGAAAAGAACTCTTTTAAACGTAATTGTCGACCAAATTTGAATTGGTCGACATTACTCTCAAAACTATTGTGATGGCAAGTAGGGACAAAAGATAAGCCGTGCGCTAATAGCGACAAATCGGCTTCGTCTAATTGGATGCTGGATAAATTGAAAACAACATTCATGTCTTTTTTGGTCTCCCTCTTCTTCGAGTACCAGCTTCGTCTGGGATGTGGTCTGCACTGCCCTTTTTGTTGTTTCCTGCCGCTCCTGTAAATTCGGGGTCCTGCGCTAAAAAACTCCTCTGTTGATTACTCTCATTGGGATCAGTATCGGATGTCGAAATAGAGGAGGCGAGCTCCCGTGTATACCTGGGGGCCCATCTTCTCCTTGGGAACCGGCCCGTTTGGTTGCCAGGGTTTAGGGTATTGCCTAACAGCCATCGGTATACCAAATGGTTTTTATAGTCATTGGTGACTACAGCTAATTTTTTACGTTTGAAAGATACAAGCTCTCGGTGATAAGTGTCGATTTGTGTTTGTAATTTATCAATCCATTTTTGAGATTTATCATCTGTGAGCAATGGTATTGCTGTAATATTGGCAGCTTCAATCTCAATCTTAATGTTCTTTAGCTCAAACCCAACCTCCTCTATAACTAAAGCCATGAGGTCGAAGGAACATTTGTTGAGGATTCCGCACCACCGACTACAGAATTTAGGATTACTCCTTCCTAGTGTAGGTGTATTGGTGATGCGGAATCCTCTAGGTATCTGCCGTCGTCGATGATACTCGGAAAGAAATTGGCCATGGAGTTTTAGGTCAACCTCTTTCTGACGTTGTTTAATGAGTTTATAAAAAACGTCGACTGGTGTGTCCGCAGGCAGAGACTCAAAATCAATCTTTTCGAAAAGTAGCTTTTCCACTTCTTCGTCTGTGAATGAGATGGTTCCCTGTTCTGCCTGGGACAGTAATCCATCGTCCATTAGATAAGCTCCCTCTTGCGCCATATTGGGAGAACTCAATATATGGATATTGATATAAATAGATACGATTGACTTGTCACACAGTGTTCAAATAGAATATAGAGATATAACACACAACATAAACGACAATAATAATAATGATAAAAAACAATAATGAAAATTACAAACACTAGTCAGCCCAAGTATAGTCAATTCTCACATGCATATAATTTAGCGCAGATGGGTATCAGGAAACTGGAAAATAATTCCCAGCACTATAAAAATAGAGAGAGAGTCCTGTACTCGCATCAAAATTCCAGGATGGGTGCTATCCCAACAGAACAGGTCTGCTGAATCTATAGATGTCCACGAAGGTGGCGGGCGCACTCTCACACATATTAATGTTCACAAACTTTGTTTAATATCCAATTTTCTTTATAGCAGCCTTCATAAATCGACGTTTCGATCCTTCCACAGGATCTTTTTCAAGAAAGGCAGTACGATATCATATTTCAAAATGTGCAATCGTTAAACAATGCCTAAAAAGAATACAAGAAAGAGAAGAGACTCAGCCTCCCAGGCCCCTTGATGATGGCAGAAAAACTATGTGGACCGGGCTTCAATTACCCTGTGCACATAGTGACTATAATCAATCTAGTTAAAATGTTGCTTAATGAAACACCTTCAACCATAGTGTAATAAAACACCCACGTGTTCAAGACAGCCATGTTAGTCCCTAAAGGTATGCACAGTTCTTTACAACCAAAGGTATCTCAATCCACCATGTGACACACTGGTGAAAATGCTGTATATAAAAAACTCACACCGGAGACTCACATAGGACCAGCGGTTACTTAAACGCAGCTTTAAAATCGGACTAACAATGTTCAAAGCCGAAAACATGCCAGTTTCGTAGGTAGTCCTGAGGAGACTGCATGTATATAATAACAATGGTTAAACAACTTACACGTTCCTTACAGTCAAAACAGAAAGTGGGCAAGATCAACATAACTGTTACCTATAGTCATCATGCTCAAGATGTGATATATATATATATATATATATATATATATATAATGTAGAGAGAAGGCAGATCTCTTAAGGAAAGGCACCATACAAGGTATTCTACATTGGGATTGGGAGTGCTACCTCTTTCATATGTATATATATATATATATATATATATATATAAAAATACGTTTTACTGACAGACGGGTTGCCGGCTGTCAGTATACCAACTGCAGCATCTCACCTGATGGAATCTCAGCAACCAGTCCTCTCACCACGCTTTGGGGGCGGAGGCTGGCTATGCTTGCCACAGGTTATATTCCCGCTCATTTGGTGGCGTTCTCTCCACAGAGGTCTTTATTTTAAGATTTAGTTTAGTTGGTTCACTTGCTACAAGCTTTATATTGTGAGACAACTTTACTTCCTCACGGACAAACTCAGCTACATTGCAATTTGCATGGAGGCCCTGTTTCACATATAGGAGTATTACTCTACACAAAAAATGTCAATATTAACTTTCTGTAAGGCTCTGCTTTCCAGTTACAAATTGTGTGACCTGGTATATATATATACATATCACATGGCAACAACAGAATCTCATCCTAGGAAGCAATTCTGGAGGGATACTGTTTTCATTAAACATGTACCTGCTTTCTCTGCTGTCTTCTCAGCTGTGTCCTTTGTAATGGCACTGTGTTGGTTTGCGTGCTTACATGGATACCAGCTTCTGGAGAGCACTCCACTGACAAGTGTTAGCTCACATTTGGCTCTGATCTGATTAACTATTGGTGGCAGAGGCATGTGGGGGCATGTGATGGGCATACAATATAAGGAGCAAATGGAAAAGTAACTTATGATAGGACAACAGGACAGTAATGTAGGACCCCAATTTTTAAAATGCTGTATACCAGGGAACAACATACTTATGCATATATTTAATACCAGCTTTGTGTATCTGGAGATGCTAATACACAGAGTACCAGTTTCCCAAAAGAGACCATGGACTGAAAAAAAAATAGTTGTAATAAATACCCCCCCATCCCCCCCCCCCCCCCCACACACACACACATTCTATTTATATATGCAAATACTCATAGGGGGAGGGAATGACACATGTCCTTTCCTAGGTCCCAATTATGCATACAAATAAAGAGAAGAGTTGCCTTAAAGTGATGCATATTACTTCATATAAAACATAACTTTTAATTCATATATTATTTAAAAACTTGGGAAATATTGGATAAAAACATATAGATGAAGATGTTAGAAAGAGTGTTAAAATATAACTCTCCGCACACAGGGTGTCCACCGGATGCAGAGCTCTTATATCAATGTCTATTATAGCGTGTCAATGTATTTATACCTGTATTGATTAATAATAAATTGTCCACTACGATCACACTGGGCAATATTGAACAAGTTGTTAGCAAAAATGATATACAGTATTATTTTAAGTTACACTTGCAGATCCTCCTGATAACATAATATATATATATATATATATATTAGTGATGTGCACCGGAACTTTTTCGGGTTTTGTATTTTGTATTTGGTTCCTTGGCCGTGTTTTGGATTCGGACGCGTTTTGGCAAAACCTCCCTGAAATTTTATTTGTCAGATTCAGGTGTGTTTTGGATTCGGGTGTTTTTTTTCAAAAACCCCTCAAAAACAGGTTAAATCATAGAATTTGGGGGTAATTTTGATCCCATAGTATTATTAACCATAATTTTCACTCATTTCCAGTCTATTCTGAACACCTCACAATATTATTTTTAGTCCTAACATTTTGCATCGAGGTCGCTGGATGACTAAGCTAAGCGACCCAAGTGGCCGGCAAAAACACCTGGCCCATCTAGGAGTGGCACTGCAGTGTCAGACAGGATGGCACTTAAAAAAATTGGCCCCAAACATCACATGATGCAAAGATAAATAAAAAAAAGAGGTGCAAGATGGAATTGTCCTTGGGCCCTCCCACCCACCCTTATGTTGTATAAACAGGACATGCACACTTTAACAAACCCAACATTTCAGTGAGAGGGTCTGCCATACGACTGTGGCTGAAATGACTGGTTGGTTTGGGTCCCCACCAAAAAGAAGCAATCAATTTATCCTTGCACAAACTGGCTCTACAGAGGCAAGATGTCCACCTCATCATCATCCTCTGATTCCTCATCCCTTTCACTGTGTACATCCCCCACCTCACAGAGTATTAATTCGTACCCACTGGAATCCACCATCACCTGTGTACTTTCTGGAGGCAATTGCTGGTAAATGTCTCCACTGAGGAATTGATTATAATTCATTTTGATGAACATCATCTTCTCCACATTTTGTGTAAGTAACCTCGTATGCTGATTGCTGACAAGGTGACCAGCTGCACTAAACACTCTTTCGGAGTACACACTGGAGGGGGGGCAACTTAGGTAACATAAAGCCAGCTTGTGCAAGGGCCTCCAAATTGCCTCTTTTTCCTGCCAGTATATGTACAGACTGTCTGACGTGCCTACTTGGATGCTGTGACTCATATAATCCTCCACCATTCTTTCAATAGTGACAGAATCATGCAGTGACAGTAGACGACATGTCAGTAATCGTTGGCAGGTACTTCAGTCCAGACCAGATGTCAGCACTCGCTCCAGACTGCCGTGCATCACCGCCAGCGGGTGGTTTAAGAAATTTGATCCTTTTCCTGGCAGCTCCAGTGGCGGTAGAAAATGAAGGAGGAGCTGTTGGCGGGTCACGTTCCACTTGACTTGACAAGTGTCTCACCAGGAGGTCTTTGAACATCTGCACAATTGTGTGTGCCGGAACGAGAGATACAACGTAGGCTTTAAACCTAGGATCGAGCACGGTGGCCAAAATGTAGTGCTCTGATGTCAACAGATTGACCACCCGTGAATCCTGGTTAAGCGAATGAAGGGCTCCATCCACAAGTCCCACATGCCTAGGGGAATCGCTCTGTTTTAGCTCCTCCTTCAATCTCTTCAGCTGCTTCTGCAAAAGCCTGATGAGGGGAATGACCTGACTCAGGCTGACAGTGTCTGAACTGACTTCACATGTGTCAAGTTCAAAGTGTTGCAGAACCTTGCACAACGTTGAAATCATTCTCCACTGCGCTTGAGTCAGGTGCATTCCCCCTCCTTTGCCTATATCATAGGTAGATGTATAGGCTTGAATGGCCTTTTGCTGCTCCTCCATCCTCTGAAGCATATAGAGGGTTGAATTCCACATCATTACCACCTCTTGCTTCAGCTGATGGCGGGGAATGTTTAGAAGTGTTTGCTGGTGCTCCAGATGGTGTTGTCCGATGTCACAAATCCCTAGGAGAGTCCAATTGGGGTAAGCCAATCTGCAATGATGTTCCTCAGTTTCCATAAGAGGTTGTCAGCTGTATGCCTCTTATGGAAAGCAGTGATACAAAGCGTAGCCTGCCTACGAATGAGTTGGTGTTTGCAAGATGCACTGCTGTTGTTGCTGCGGGAGGCACAATATCTACCCAGTGGGCTGTCACAGTCATATAGTCCTTAGTCTGCCCTGCTCCACTTGTCCACATGTCCGTGGTTAAGTAGACATTGGGTACAACTGCATTTTATAGGACACTGGTGATTCTTTTTCTGATGTCTGTGTACATTCTCGGTATCGCCTGCCTAGAGAAGTGGAACCTAGATGGTATTTGGTACCGGGGACAAACTACCTCAAGAAATTCTCTAAGTCCCTGTGAACTAATGGCGGATACCGGATGCACGTCTAACACCAACACAGCTGTCAAGGCCTGAGTTATCCGCTTTGCAACAGGATGGCTGCTGTGATATTTCATCTTCCTCGCAAAGGACTGTTGGACAGTCAATTGCTTACTGGAAGTAGTATAAGTGGTCTTCCGACTTCCCCTCTGGGATGATGATTGACTCCCAGCAGCAACAACAGCAGCGCCAGCAGCAGTAGGTGTTACACTCAAGGATCCATCGGAGGAATCCCAGTCAGGAGAGGACTCGTCAGACTTGCCAGTGACATGGCCTGCAAGACTATTGGCATTCCTGTCTAAGGAGGAAATTGACACTGAGGGAGTTGGTGGTGTGGTTTGCAGGAGCTTGGGTACAAGAGGAAGAAGGGATTTAGTTGTCAGTGGACTGCTTCCACTGTCACCCAAAGTTTTTGAAATTGTCAATGACTTCTGATGAATGCGCTCCAGGTGACGTATAAGGGAGGATGTTCCTATGTGGTTAACGTCCTTACCCCTACTTATTACAGCTTGACAAAGGCAACACATGGCTTGACACCAGTTGTCTGCATTTCTGTTGAAATAATTCCACACCGAAGAGGTGATATTTTTTTGGTATTTTGACCAGGCATGTCAATGGCCTTATTCATCCCACAGACAACAGGTGTCTTCCCGGGAGCCTGACTTAAACAAACCACCTCTCCATCTGAATCCTCCAGGTCAATTTCCCCCTCAGCGCCAGCAACACCCATATTCTCATCATGGTGTACATCAACAGTGACATCTTCAATTTGAAACTGGACTGTGGGTGTTCCTTCCAGCACTTGCAGGGGGCATGCAAATGGTGGAAGGAGCCACCTCTTCCCGTCCAGTGTTGGGAAGGTCAGGCATCGCAACCGACACAATTGGACTCTCCTTGGGGATTTGTTATCTAGAAGAATGCACAGTTCTTGCTGTGATTTTGCCAGCTTAACTGTTTTCATTTTTCTAGCAGGAGGATGAGAGCTACCATCCTCATGTGAAGCTGACCCACTAGTCATGAGGAACATAGGAGAGGGCCTTAGCCGTTCCTTGCCACTCCATGTCATAAATGGCATATTGGCAAGTTTACGCTACTCCTCAGATGATTTTAATTTAGATTTTTGGGTCATTTTACTGAACTTTAGTTTTTTAGATTTTACATGCTCTCTACTATGACATTAGGCATCGGCCTTGGCATACGACGTTCATGGCATTTTATCGTCTCTTCCATGACTAGTGGCAGCAGCTTCAGCACTAGGTGGAAGTGGATCTTGATCTTTCCCTATTTTTCCCTCCACATTTTTGTTCTCCATTTTTTAATGTGTGGAATTATATGCCAGTAATATATCTGGAATTAGATGGATGCACAGTGACAGGACACTACCACAGCACCCTACAGCAGCAAGATGCAGCACAAGACACTTGACTTTTAGTCACCACAATGCAGCACTGACACTGAGCACAGATATTAAGCACTGTTCAGGATAATAAAAGTGACACGGAGCTGCAAGATACAGCAATGGACTACTGAACTGTACTACTATATACTGGTGGTCACCACAATGCAGCACTGTACTACTATATACTCGTGGTCACCACAATGCAGCACTGTACTACTATATACTGGTGGTCACCACAATGCAGCACAGATATTGAGCACTGATCAGGAGAATAGAAGTGACACAGAGCTGCAAGATACAGCAATGGACTACTGTACTGTACTACTATATACTGGTGGTCACCACAATGCAGCACTGTAATACTATATATACTGGTCACAACAATGCAGCAGATATTAAGCAATGATCAGGAGAATAGAACTGAATAGAACTGAGTCTGACACGGAGCTGCAAGATACAGCAATGGACTACTGTACTGTACTACTATATACTGGTGGTCACCACAATGCAGCACTGTACTACTATATACTGGTCACAACAATGCAGCAGATATTGAGCACTGATCTGGATACTAGAACTGAGTTTGACATGGAGCTGCAAGATACAGCAATGGCCTACTACTACTGTACTACTATATACTGGTGGTCACCACAATGCAGCACACTGAGCACAGATATTGAGCTTTTCAGGCAGAGAATGTAGCCATGTCCTCTCCACTCAATTGACAATGCACGTGGCGACACGCGGCTCTTTATATGGAATCCGAATCTTGCGAGAATCCGACAGCGGGATGATGACGTTTTCCTCCGTTCGGGTTTTACGTGTTAGGCAGGAAGAAATGAGGCTTCCTCGGACCCATATAAACCATGTGAAGTTTGGGGGGTTCGGATCTCGATGTATATATATATATATATATGTATATATATATATTATATATATTTCTGCACTGTAAAAGTCTTATTATTTACCAATATGGAGCAAGTCAGTGTGGTCTGAAGTGATCTCACACTGTACACTCCTTAGGTACACCAATCTCTCTATATAATCAGAGTGAATGGAGAGAAATACTGATGTCTGTGAGCTATACGAGGTTCCTACAATGGATGTGTCATATTTAAAGTATTGGTATTAAGTCCATGTCCCCTTTTAGATCTGTATAAGTGCTGTTTATACAACCAGTGTATTTTATTCAGTAATTTCCAGATATTTCTCACACTTTAGTTAATATACTGTATAGACTCAGGGATATGTTGCTGCAACTATTATCAGACAGTTTTTTGTGTCAATTACTGTATACATGTAATATAGTATCCACAGTCAAGAATACAGTATCAATGTTCCTTGCTGGCAGCACTGTTAAGTGACTTTACCTTGACTTATATGAGGCTGCTAAGGATTAGATATTGTTACTGTCTCTGTAATTCCTGTCTATTGTTGATTACCCAGCATATTTATATTACAGTTTTACTGTTTAAACTAGAAATGAGCGGGTTCGATTCTCTGAGATCCGAACCCCCCCAAACTTCACCTATTTTACACGGTTCCGAGGCAGCCTTTGATCTTCCCGCCTTGCTCGGTTAACCCGAATGTGCCCTAACGTCATCATCCCGCTGTCGGATTCTCGCGAGATTCGTATTCTATATAAAGAGCCGCGTGTCGCCGCCATTTTCACTCGTGCATTGGAGATTGAACGGAGAGGACGTGGCTGCGTTCTGTCCCTGAAAAGCTCTGTATCTGTGCTCAGTGTGCTGCAAATATCTGTGCTCAGTGTGCTGCAAATATCTGTGCTCAGTGTGCTGAAAATATCTTAGTTCCCTGCCTGAAAACGCTCCATATCTGGGCTCAGTGTGCTGCATTGTGGGGACCACCAGTATATAATTATAGTAGTACAGTACAGTAGGCCATTGCTGTATCTTGCAGCTCTGTGTCAAGTATACTATCCGTATCTGTGCTGCATTATTGTGAGCAGTATATAGTAGGACCGTGCAGCATTTTCGTGACCAGCAGTATACATATTGGCCCTCATTCCGAGTTGTTCGCTCGTTGCCGAGTTTCGCTATATTGCGATTAGTCGCTTACTGCGCATGCGCAAGGTTCGCAGAGCGCGTGCGCTTAGTTATTTTACACAAAAGTTAGGTATTTTACTCACGGCATAACGAGGATTTTTCATCGTTCTGGTGATCGGAGTGTGATTGACAGGAAGTGGGTGTTTCTGGGCGGAAACTGGCCGTTTTATGGGTGTGTGCGGAAAAACGCTGCCGTTTCTGGAAAAACGCGGGAGTGGCTGTAGAAATGGGGGAGTGTCTGGGCGAACGCTGGGTGTGTTTGTGACGTCAAACCAGGAACGAAACTGACTGAACTGATCGCAGTGGCAGAGTAAGTCCCGAGCTACTCAGAAACAGCAAAGAAATTTCTATTCGCAATTATGCAAATCTTTCGTTCGCAATTCTGCAAAGCTAAGATTCACTCCCAGTAGGCGGCGGCTTAGCATATGCAATGCTGCTAAAAGCAGCTAGCGAGCGAACAACTCAGAATGAGGGCCATAGTACAGTACAGTAGGCCATTGCTGTATCTTGCAGCTCTGTGTCACTTCTATTATCCTGATCAGTGCTCAATATCTGCTGCATTGTTGGGACCAGTATGTATACTGTACTGTGTGACATGTGTTATACACCTCGTGATTTTATACATCCTGTAATCTGTATTGAGTGACGTGTGAGATACACCTGGGGATTATACACCCTGTATACTGTACTGTGCAACGTTTGTGATACACATGGTGATTATACACCCTGTATACTGTACTGAGCGATGTGTGAGATACACCTTGGGATTATACACCCTATATACTATACTGTGTGATGTGTTAGATACACCTGGGGATTATACACCCTATATACTGTACTGTTATGATTCCTGTACTCCAGACCAGAGGAGATCTTATGGCAGAGGTCTGAGTACAGGGAAAATAAGCTGGTTGTGGGAGCAGGAGAGCCTAGTAACCCCTGGCACCCTAACTCCGTTGTCTCGCCCGTGTTATCAGAAATCCCCTGCGAGACTATGGTTGCTTGAGCCCATGGCAGCCGCGTTCGAAGGGCGGATTATGTCTGCCCAACCCCGATGCCCCCGCAGGTCTTAAAGGGAGACAAGGGGAAGTCCGAGACAGGGTGATAACAAGGGGCCCTCTGACTAAGCAACCAGGCCAGGGGTTACAAGCTAACTAACTTAAACCAAAGGTATGTGCGGACTAGCCGCCAGGGAAAAGGACAACCAAAGATCCCCTGATCCGTTACTCCTATCCAGCACCGCTGGATACCAGAGTGGATCTGTGGGAGCGGAATCCTCCGCAAAAGCTCCAGAACACAAGTAAACTAAATAATAAACAGTAAGCGGACAAGCCGCAACACACGGCTGAGCCGCGACTCACGAACACCACAAGATGTTAAAGGTGCTCGGTCAGACTCCAGGAACAGATGACAAACTTCCGAGTACAGGATCTCTGAGGACAGGAACAACCGGATTGAGCAGGACTGGATACTCTCTGTAGCAGACACAGGCAAACAGGAAGCTATCACCGGCGTCTGTAAGGAGTCCTGAGGGTGCCTTTATTCAGGAACCCTCCAATCAAAATCCAGACAGGGTAATCAACTGAAATGCCGTGCAGCTTGCATGCTGCACGGCCAGCACACCATGAGGTAATCAGGACAGACCCAGCAACGGGGAAGGCGGCTGAACGTGGCGTCCCCGTTGCTAAGGTCAGAGCGGCTCCGTGCGCCCGGCGTCTAGCGTTGCCAGGGAGCCGGCGGCTGTACGCGCACGGCGTCCCTGGTTGCTAGGCGCCGGGCTGCACCGACGAGCGGACCCCGGCGCCTAACAGTACCCCCCCCTTGAGGAGGGGTCAAGGAACCCCTAAAGCCGGGTTTCTGAGGAAATTCTCGAAAAAATGCCCTTTTGAGCCTCGGGGCATGAAGATCCTCATCCAGGACCCAAGACCTTTCCTCTGGCCCATAACCTCTCCAATGTACCAAAAAATAAAGCCGACCCCGGGACAACTTGGAATCGAGAACCTTCTCCACCAAGAACTCCTGCTGACCCTGTACATTTATTGGTGATCTCCCCTGAGATATTTTACGAGGAAATCTACTGGACGAAACATATGGTTTCAGTAATGAGCAATTGAAGGTATTTCCGATCCGTAAAGTTTTTGGTAAACGTAACCGGAAAGTAACTGGATTGACTTTTTTGATAATGAGAAATGGTCCAATAAATCTAGGACCCAATCTGGCTGAGGTTTGTCGAAGTTTAATGTTGCGAGTCGACAACCACACCCTGTCTCCTACTTTAAAAGTGCACGGCCGCCGGAGCCTGTCAGAAAATCTTTTTTCCCGGAATGCTGCTTTTCTGAGAGCCAAGTGCACTTTTTTCCAAATAAGTTTAAGATGAGAGGTCAGGGCCAGAGAGGAGACAGAGGAATGTTGAAAAAATGAATTAGCTCTGGGGTGAAAACCAAAAACTGCAAAAAATGGAGACACATTGGTGGAGGAATGACAGGCATTATTATAAGCAAACTCCGCCAATGGAAGAAACTCAGACCAGTCATTTTGGAGTTTGGCCGAGTACAAACGCAAATATTGTTTTAGAGATTGGTTAACTCGCTCAGTCTGCCCATTGGATTGGGGATGATAACCGGACGTTAAAGATAATTTCATCTTTAACGAAGCACAAAAAGACTTCCAAAATTGTGCAATGAATTGTGGACCCCTATCAGAAACAATATCAGTGGGTAAGCCATGGAGTCTGAAAACATGGCGGAGGAACAAGACTGCCAATCCCTGGGCAGATGGCAATCGGGGAAGAGCAATGAAATGGGCCATTTTGCTAAAACGGTCCACTACCACCCATATGACTCGGCATCCGGCTGACAGAGGGAGGTCCACCACAAAATCCATGGAGATATGCGACCATGGCCTAAGGGGAACATTCAAGGGCATAAGTTGACCTATAGGCAAAGAACGGGGAACTTTATGCTGTGCACAGACCTGACAAGAAAAAACAAACTCTTTAATGTCTTTGGAAAGACCAGGCCACCATACTGAGCGGGAGACTAATTCCAAAGTCTTAGCGATTCCCGGATGCCCGGCAACCTTGCTATCATGAAACTCCGCCAAAACAGTAGCTCTCAAAAACTCAGGGACAAAAAGATGACCAGCAGGAGTATTTCCAGGAGCTTGATGTTGAAGCAGCTTTAACTGGGTAAATACATCCTGTGTGAGGCCTGCCCGAATGACTGAAGACGGAAGTATGGGAGTAACAGGACTATTGTCTTGAACTGGAAGAAAACTGCGTGACAGGGCATCTGCCTTAGTATTCTTGGAACCTGGCCTGAAGGTGATAATGAATTTGAAACGAGTAAAAAATAAAGCCCAACGAGCCTGCCGGGCATTCAGTCGTTTAGCAGATTCAATGTATTGAAGATTTTTGTGATCAGTCAAAACTGAAATGGTATGGGTCGCTCCTTCAAGCCAATGCCTCCACTCCTCGAAAGCCCATTTAATAGCCAGCAATTCCCGGTTACCAACATCGTAGTTGGATTCTGCAGATGAGAATTTCCTGGACATAAAGGCACAAGGATGTAATTCAAGGGAATCTGGATCCTTCTGAGAAAGGATAGCCCCAACTCCAACCTCCGAGGCATCAACCTCAACAATGAAAGGCAATTCTGGGTTGGGATGTCTAAGGACAGGGGCTGAGACAAAGGCTTGTTTCAAGGCCTGAAAAGATAACTCAGCTTCACATGACCAATTGGTAGGATCTGCTCCCTTCTTAGTAAGTGCCACAATGGGAGCAACTAGGTCAGAGAAAGAGTGAATAAATCTTCTATAGTAGTTCGCAAACCCTAAAAAGCGCTGAATTGCTTTTAAATTGGTGGGTTGCGCCCAACTAAGGATGGCTTGGAGCTTCTTTGGTTCCATACGGAATCCCCGAGGGGAAATAATGTACCCTAAAAAGGATACCTCCGTGACATGAAATTCACACTTCTCCAGTTTGGCATATAGGTGATTTTCACGTAATTTCTTTAGCACCTGACGCACCTGGGTAACATGTTGTTCTACAGAGTCAGAATATATCAAAATATCGTCTAAGTAGACTACAACGAATCTTCCAAGAAATTCACGGAGCACATCATTAATGAGATCCTGGAAAACTGCCGGAGCGTTTGACAGGCCGAATGGCATAACCAGATACTCATAGTGGCCTGATTGAGTACTGAATGCCGTTTTCCACTCATCCCCTGACTTGATTCTGATGAGGTTATATGCTCCTCTAAGGTCAATCTTAGAAAAAATCACAGCCGAACGTAGCTGATCAAAGAGGACAGAGATCAGCGGCAGAGGGTAAGTATTCTTTACTGAGATTTTATTCAAAGCTCTAAAGTCAATGCAGGGTCTGAGTGAACCATCCTTCTTCTCTACGAAGAAGAAACCTGCACTTAAAGGGGATTTAGATGGCCTGATAAAACCTTTCCCAAGGCTTTCTTTCACATACTCATTCATGGCCACAGTTTCAGGACCAGACAATGCATATAACCTTCCTTTAGGCAACGTGGCACCAGGAATTAGCTCAATGGCACAATCGTAAGGCCTATGGGGAGGCAGAATATCCGCATTGCCCTTGGAAAACACGTCAACAAAATCCTGATATTCCTCAGGAATGGGTGCAGGAACGGCGGCAGCTACTCGGATAGGAAGCGTAATACATTCTTTATTACAGATGGTACCCCATTGTAAGATCTCCCCCGACTGCCAATCAATGATGGGATTATGAAAGGCCAGCCAAGGGTGACCCAGAACCACAGGAACTGCTGGACAATGAGTAAGGAAAAACTCAATCTTTTCAGAATGCAGGGCTCCCACCGAGAGTAAAACAGGAGGTGTACCTAGAGAAATAACCCCATTGGACAAGGGACTCCCATCTAAACCATGCATGGTGACACACCTACCCAAGGTTAACTGAGGAATACCTAAGGCCTTGGCCCATGTTAAATCCATAAAGTTCCCTGCAGCTCCGCTGTCCACAAAAGCAGAGACCGAGGAACAGAGGCTGCCAAAGGAAACTTTAGCAGGAACTAACAGTGAGTTATTTGAGGAGATGAGCTGCAGACCAAAGTGAACCCCCTCACAATTCACTTGGTCAAGAAGTTTCCCGATTTGTTCGGACAACTACGGGCAAAATGTCCCTTACCTCCACAGTATAAACAAAGACCAGAATTTTGCCTCCTGGTTCTTTCTTCAGGAGACAGTTTGGAGAGACCTATCTGCATAGGCTCCTCCATGTCTACAGGAATGGAAAGCACACAAGGAGTAGACCCGACAGATGCCCCTTTTTCAGCCCTCCGCTCTCTGAGCCGACGATCTATCTTAATAGAGAGCTCCATGAGTTTATCGAGAGTCTCAGGAGCGGGATACTGAAGGAGACTGTCTTTTATAGATTCAGATAAGCCGAGGCGAAACTGACTGCGCAGAGCTGGGTCATTCCATCCACTGTCGTTCGACCAACGGCGAAACTCCGTACAATAATTCTCTGCGGGATTCCTACCCTGTCTAAGAGCACGCAACTGACTCTCAGCGGACGCCTCTCTATCAGGGTCGTCATACAATAGCCCTAAAGATTTTAAAAAGGCGTCTACAGACGATAAGGCCGGATCGTCTGTCTTTAAACCAAAAGCCCAGGTCTGAGGATCCCCCTGAAGCAGAGAAATAATAATTCCAACCCGCTGAGCCTCCGTACCTGAGGAGACTGGTCTTAAACGAAAATAAAGTTTACAAGACTCTTTAAAATTAAAAAACTGTTTTCTATCCCCAGAAAAACGGTCAGGCAGATGCATTTTTGGTTCAGGGATGACCCTCGGGGAAGTCCGTAACAGATCTTCCTGTGACCTCACCGGGAGGGACAGATCCTGAACCATCTGAGTAAGTTCTTGAATCTGACTAACTAGAAGCTGGCCAGGATTTGGCCCAATACCGGCGGGATTCATGAGGCCGACAAAATCTCCCAACTGAATAAGTGAAAAAATTAACTCCTGTTAATTAAAATTTTTTCTTTTGTTTGGCCGGTGATAATGTTATGATTCCTGTACTCCAGACCAGAGGAGATCTTATGGCAGAGGTCTGAGTACAGGGAAAATAAGCTGGTTGTGGGAGCAGGAGAGCCTAGTAACCCCTGGCACCCTAACTCCGTTGTCTCGCCCGTGTTATCAGAAATCCCCTGCGAGACTATGGTTGCTTGAGCCCATGGCAGCCGCGTTCGAAGGGCGGATTATGTCTGCCCAACCCCGATGCCCCCGCAGGTCTTAAAGGGAGACAAGGGGAAGTCCGAGACAGGGTGATAACAAGGGGCCCTCTGACTAAGCAACCAGGCCAGGGGTTACAAGCTAACTAACTTAAACCAAAGGTATGTGCGGACTAGCCGCCAGGGAAAAGGACAACCAAAGATCCCCTGATCCGTTACTCCTATCCAGCACCGCTGGATACCAGAGTGGATCTGTGGGAGCGGAATCCTCCGCAAAAGCTCCAGAACACAAGTAAACTAAATAATAAACAGTAAGCGGACAAGCCGCAACACACGGCTGAGCCGCGACTCACGAACACCACAAGATGTTAAAGGTGCTCGGTCAGACTCCAGGAACAGATGACAAACTTCCGAGTACAGGATCTCTGAGGACAGGAACAACCGGATTGAGCAGGACATGAAACTCTCTGTAGCAGACACAGGCAAACAGGAAGCTATCACCGGCGTCTGTAAGGAGTCCTGAGGGTGCCTTTATTCAGGAACCCTCCAATCAAAATCCAGACAGGGTAATCAACTGAAATGCCGTGCAGCTTGCATGCTGCACGGCCAGCACACCATGAGGTAATCAGGACAGACCCAGCAACGGGGAACGCGGCTGAACGTGGCGTCCCCGTTGCTAAGGTCAGAGCGGCTCCGTGCGCCCGGCGTCTAGCGTTGCCAGGGAGCCGGCGGCTGTACGCGCACGGCGTCCCTGGTTGCTAGGCGCCGGGCCGCACCGACGAGCGGACCCCGGCGCCTAACATGTACTGTGCGATGTGTGTGATACACCTGGTAATTAATTATACACCCTGTATACTGTACTGTGCGACGTGTGTTATACACCTGGTGATTATACATCCTGTAATCTGTACTGAGCAATTTGTGAGATACACCTGGGGATTATACACCCTATATACTGTACTGTGCGACGTGTGTTATACACCTGGTGATTATACATCCTATAATCTGTACTGAGCGATGTGTCAGATACACCTGGGGATTATACACCCTATATACTGTACTGTGTGATATGTGAGATACACCTGGGGATTATACACCCTATATACTGTACTGAGCGATGTGTGAGATACACCTGGGGATTATACACCCTATATTATTAGTATTATTATTATTATTATTATCCTTTATTTATATGGCACCACAAGGGTTCCGCAGCTCCCAATTACAGAGTACATAAATAATCAAACAGGAAAACAGCAACTTACAGTTGATGACAGTATAGCACAAGTACAGGGTAAATAAACATAGTTACATAAGCAGATGACACTGGAATAAGTATCAGGTGGCAGAAGACTGCTGGATGTGGTACAGTTGAAGATTATTAAAGTAAGACAAAGGATAAGCACATGAGGGAAGAGGGTCCTGCTCCTGAGAGCTTACAATCTAAAGGGGAGGGGTAGACAGACAGGGGTGACACAGATGGGGTACATAGAGAATGTGGAACAGAGGGTTAGGATGAGATTTGGCTGGGTTTGGTGAAGAAGTGGACCCCCAGAAGGCACAAGTCAATACTTAACATTGCAACATTTTATTGAGCTATGCAGGAGAAAATTAAAAATAGGAAAAAAAAATCGATACCTTTTACCGCTTTCAAAAATGTCAATGGAAGCTGAAATAATGAACAACTACCTCATGGAAGCCAGATACAATATACCAAACAGTACTTAGCAGAGTTAGGAATGATTGCTTATGAAATACAGTAACATTTTGCCATAATATTTCAGAAACTGCATGGCTGGTCTCTTGCACTCTTTTGCTCTAATACACCACCTGCTTTAGGATTTATATTCAAATACATTATGTCTCCATAATCCCAAAAACGTCAGTCTTCTTCGAAAGTGGTTTGTTCCTTTGTAAGGGAAAGAGAACAAACATTCTCAAACAACGGTTTCTCAATTTCTTTTTCCTCTGGGAAGGGATTGTGGATTCGTAGGAATATCTGAGCATTTCTGTAATCAGAAAGCAGCGACTTTCTACAAATGTTTACATTAGATTACGTTTGGTAAAAAAAAAAAGTACAGAATCACATTTAGGATGTCTTCACCAAATCGTAGACATAAATATGGAAATCGTCATCAAACTTAATGAAGTACACAGATGGTTTAGCTTCAACTTGATGAATAACTATGCTAGTCCTTTTTGAGCCATCTTCTTTGGCATATTCCACTTGCTTGCCCACCAGGCTGTCCACAACCTCCCCTGGTTCTCTTTCAGCTGGAGGGGAATCATTTGAGTCTGGCATGATCCGAAGATCTCCTTCTTTATAGTCATCTAAAAGTTGATACATATATAAGACTGGGTCCTTTTCACAGGTTATATAATAATAAAACCATGTGTTCATAATAGGTGCTCGTGCTAATACCATCCCTTGCCACTCATCCTTGGAACCATCCTCTTTCAGACATATGCTCCACTGCTTTACCAATCATTGTGTCAGCCAAATGGGCATCACTGATTCAAAATGAGGCAACTCTGTCTGGTAGAACTTCAAGAGCAGACACCCTTTCATCCTTGTGAAGCTCAAGTCCATAGACACAATCAAATCCATCATACTTTATAAGATAGAGGGAGGGATTCACTGGTACTTGATCCAGAACTGTTCCTTTCCACTGGGTTATTTGCCCACTGCCCTCTTTCCACCCATGCTGTTTTCTACAGCCTACAATATTTCGCCTTGGCTGGGAGATTGGTTTACTTGGTCCCATATTGTTTCGATGTTTCTTATGCGATGTTCTTTTCTTCATCATATTTGCAGAAACACCTGCATGTGCTGCATCAGCTCTTGATCGCTGAGCGGCCACCTTTACAAATGGAGTCTTCAGTCATCTGTGTATTAAAGGGCAGCAGGGCTGCCGAACTAGGGTGAAAAGTGTAGTCTCTCCAAGTTTGTTGTAGTCCTTCCAGTCTACATGAAAAAGAACCCCTTCCTTTCCACCTTTCAGAAAAACTCCGACCCTCAATTGCGCTGATCAGAAGTCACTTATCTGGGGCAGATAGGATGTGTTTCCCTCCACTCCCCCTGCAGGTGATGGCTGCGGCACAGTGCTCCCCTGCGGCCAGTTGCCCCAATCCTCCTCCTCCCTCCTTTGTCAGACTCCATCACCACAACTGTGCGCTGCTATGGAAGGTCAGCTCCCGCCTCACTCCCCATGAACTTCCAAGCCCTCCTCTCAGACACTCCAGCGTTCATTCCCTTCCCTCACCCCCTCCCTCTACACACACTGCCAGATTTGGAGCTGGCTGCTACTATACGTCCGCCTGTCACTATGCTGCCAGGACCAGGCCTTGCCTTCCTGCCAAATAATGATCCCTCCAGAGCTGCATTCTGTATACTGTACTGTGCAACGTGTGTTATACACCTGGTGATTATATATCCTGTAATCTGTACTGAGCAATGTGTGAGATACACCTGGTAATATCTGTGGTCAGTGTGCTGCATTGTGGGGACCAACAGTATATAATTATAGTAGTACAGTACAGTAGGCCATTGCTGTATCTTGCAGCTCTGTGTCAATGCAAGTATCCATTCCATATCTGTGCTGCATTTTTGTGAGCAGTATACAGTAGGTCAGTGTAGCATTTTGGTGACCAGCAGTGTACATATAGTACAGTACAGTAGGCCATTGCTGTATCTTTCAGCTCCATGTCAGACTCAGTTCTAGTATCCTGATCAGTGCTCAATATCTGCTGCATTGTTGTGACCAGTATATAGTAGTACAGTGCAGCATTGTGGTGACCACCAGTATATAGTAGTACAGTACAGTAGGCCATTGCTGTATCTTGCAGCTGTGTCACTTCTAGTATCCTGATCAGTGCTTAATATCTGTGCTCAGTGTCAGTGCTGCATTGTGGTGACCAGTATACTACAGTACAATAGTCCAGTGCTGTTCTCGTTGCTCAGTGTCAGTTCTATGTAGTATCATCAGTGATCAGTATAATCAGTTCTCAGTATAATCAGTGCGCTGTTAGACGTGTGCCCATTTTCCGCCATTAGTGCAGTGGGATTTAGACAATTGATTAAGTTATTGTGCCCCCGGTACAAAATCCCATCTAGATTCCACTTCACTAGGCAGGCGATAGCGAGATTTTACCAATTAATATCAGTGATTTATAATTATTAATTACAGTGATCTTGCCAAATAATTCCAGTGATTTTGTCATTTTCTTCCAGTGATTTGGACCAATAATACCATTGATTAGAACGAATAATTCCAGTGATATTGTCATTTTCTTCCAGTGATTTGGACCAATAATACCATTGATTAGAACGAATAATTCCAGTGATTTTGTCATTTTTTTCCAGTGATTTGGACCAATAATACCATTGATTAGAATGAATAATTCCTGTGATATTGAGGAGTTTGTGTCGCTTTGTTTAGCTGTCCAGCGACCACAGTGCACTTCTTTTTCTCTTTTCTTTGCATCATGTGCAGTTTGGGGCCAATTTTTTTAAGTGCCATCCTGTCTGCCACTGCAGTGCCTCTCCTAGATGGGCCAGGTGTTTGTGCCGCCCTCTTGGGTCGCTTAGCTTAGTCATCCAGCAACCTTGGTGCAAATTTTAGGACTAAAAATAGTATTGTGAGGTGTGAGGTGTTCAGAATAGACTAGAAATGAGTGGAAATTGTGGTTATTGAGGTTAATAATACTAAAGGATCAAAATTACCCCCAAATTCTATGATTTCAACTGTTTTGAGGGTTTTTTGAAAAAAAAACACCCGAATCCGACAAAAAATTTTCAGGGAAGTTTTGCCAAAATGCGTCCGAATCCAAAACATGGCCGCGGAACCGAATCCAAAACCAAAACACAAAACCAAAAAAATTTCCGATGCACATCTCTAGTTTAAACACACAGTATTTTAGATACACATTTTAATAAGCATATCCATCTGGGTCTTTTTTGTTCCAGCTATTATTATATAGCTCATAGAAAGCTGCTCATAATTAGATGTTATTGCTGTCTCAGTAAGTCCTGTCTATTATTAATTGTCCAGCGTATTGGTCTGTTTGTTCCAGCTATTATTGCTGCATGCACATATAGCCAGTAATTGGATACATATTATATACACAGATAGAGATATATTGTTACAAAGTCTCAAAATTTTTGCTTGCAGGGCTATAGAACAGCTCCTGTGTGACTCGTATGGATCTATCAGTAATTGCACACTGATTGCTGTCTCAGCAAGTTCTCTCTAGGTTTGTTTGTGCAGTGTGTCAATACTAAAAATAAAACTGTCTAAACACACATATTTTTAAATTATGCCCCTCCGGGATTGCATGTTAGAAGTGTTGTTACTGCATTCACATTAAACTATACAGCGGACAGCATGTGCGCAGGGATGCCTGACGCACGTTTCACAATAGCTTTTTCTGAGGCTAACCAGATTGCCTCCTGGATCTGAGCTATATACTAGAGCACATTATCATGGCACCAATCCCAATCATGCTCACGATGACGTGTAATCCCTCAGTATTCTGTTGTCTGACATTCTCTACGGTCACATGACTGGCAGAGCCACGGAGTTCTGCAGGGCTGTTTAAGGCATTCTACTCGATTACTGAGTATCTATCTACATTCCTTATCTGTCATTCAGTACATCCAGTACATGTATTGCAATACATGTACTGGACGTACTGAATGACAGATAAGGAATGTAGATAGAATCGTAGTGTACAATAAGGATGAACATACAAATGTTGTTGATACTGCATAGCATTTATTATTAATCAATACAGGTATAAATACGTTGACACGCTATTAAATATATTGATATAAGCTCTACATCCGGTGGACACCCTGTGTGCAGAGGTTCATATTTTAACACGTTATAACTTCATCTATATGTTTTTTTATCCTGTATTTTGCAAGTTTTTAAATAATATATGAATTAAAAGTTATGTTTTATATGAAGTAATGTGCACCACTTTAAGGCACCTCCTTCTTTTTCTTTGTGTGCATAATTGATTCCTATTTTGCCTTAGGTAGCACCCCCACTACAGAACGTTTACATAAATATAATAATTGGAACCTGAGGGGGCCTCACTGCAATATTAGGTGACTAGTGCAACCTTTCTTTTTTGTACCTTTCCTAGGTCCTCACGCAATCACATGATTTATATGCCACTGGCTGAATGCTCAGTGTAACTAATTCATCTTTGCAGTTTAAAACCATAAAATTACATCACAGCCAAAAGGCCATTGATAAATGTGTGCCCTCAGGCCAAAATTTGGCAGTCAGTCCCAGCTGGAGGTATGGCCACTTTTGCTTGTAAAAGAGCAGATGTTGTCTTGGTGTCAGAGGTAGAGACAGAATAGAAGCGGTTGGTGAGGTAGGAGATGAACCATTATAGGAGTCACAGAGGCCATTTGGGGGTGTGGAGTAGAAGTGGTGTGAAACGTTATTAAAGAAGGATGAGAAATGAGTTTGTGGTGAGGTAGGAGGGGGCAAATCCAGCACTTTAATGTTTTTTCCTAGAATAATGAATGATACAAAATTAAATAGATAAATATATATATATACATATACATATACCATAATGTTAGACATAACATATTGTTTTTTCACCCCCCCATCCCCTTTTTAACAAATTAATTTGAAGCTAACAATAACACTCCAAAACAATGATATTTTTTATCTATAAGTTAAACATTTTTAAAACAGAAAAAAATGGTGCAATGGCGAATAATGTAGCTGAAATGTACATATGGGGGTTTATTAACTAAAGTGTGGTTTTGTAGAAGTGGAGATGTTGCCATATCAACTAATCAGATTATAGTTAGAATTTACCAAGCACCTTCTAGAAGTTAATAGCTAGAATCTGATTGGTTACTATGGGGAATATCTCTATTTCTGAAAACCCGCTGTTTAGTAAAAATACCCCTTGGTGTCTGATTGTTATTTTATCTTGAATAACCAAGCAATAGAGTTTTACTGTATTATATTTATTTATATCTATTATATTTATGTTATATATTTATATATTTATATTTATTTGCATGTTTTAAAGAAATACATGTAACTTTGTAGTTACATGTTTAAAAAAGAAAATAGAGTTACTGTATTATATTTATATTTATATAAATTTATTTAAATTAGATTTGATTAGACCATTCATTGATGCATCAAATAAGCAGTTTGTGGAATTTGGTGTATTTTTTCACAATTTGTTGATCGATGAGCAAATGATCCCCTATTTCGGTCGTTATTCAAGTCAAATGTTCATTCACGGGAAGCCTATCAGTTTCGGATTCAAAGCCTAGTGTCTGTGTTCTGCAGATGGTTACTTGCAGCAAACCTTATTGCATGTAGATGCTTCTACACAACATGAGAAAATGTTGGGCTTGGAGTTGATGTTCTTACTTTGCTACAAAATGTAGAATAAACACCATGTCACTGTGATTTTATCGATAGTTTCTTCACATCTTATCATCTAATGTGTATCCTTACTGAAAAAGGTATCTTTGCTGCAGGTGAAATATATCATGGCTAGTGGTTATGTGGCCGGCACATGGGATCCCAGTGGTCAGCATACTGACGCCGGGGTCCCAAAGACTCACAATACTGCCAGCCGCAATACCGGCTAACAGGGGCTATTCCCACTCGTGGGTTTCCATGGCACCCATAGAGTGGGAATAGAACCTGTGGAGAGTGCAGTGAGTCACTGAGCCCACAGCGTGGTGAGCACTTTGTTTCTCTCGCCCTCTGCAGCATTCTGGTGGCCGGGGTCCTGGCGTCTGTATGCTGACCACCGACCACGAAACCCCAGCACTATATCAGTCAATAATATTATAAATATATCACAGTCAAAATTGTCAATTGCAAAAAAAGCACAGCTAATGAAATCACATTTATGTTTATTATTATAGGTACTGCTTGTGCAAATTCAGTTAGTGGTGCTCAGTTACCTGAAAAAATCAAGAAAGGCAATTATGTTGCATTATACAACAATGTAAAGGAGGTCGTTTTGGTCAGATGGAAAGATAATACTAATGTTCTGGTATTGTCAAATCATATGTCAAATCACTAGCCACAGCCAGACGTTATGATCATGGGTAAAAAAAAGCATGTCACCATCAAAGTTCCATTGCTGATCAAGGATTATAATATCAGATATAATATCAGATATAATATTAGAAAAAAATAATATGGTAATTATGTGGCTATAAGACACCCCCCTTTTTTATATATTTTTATATATACTTATGTTTTTTAAAAAATATTTTGAAAACATCTATAGAGTCTCTCTTACATGTTTAGACTTAATAAAAAGGAAAAGGCCATCTAATTTCAGCTATCGTCTCATATAAAGGACGAATAATTAGGTCTATATACCTTTCTATTTATAAGAGTATTTCAATACTAGTAAGAGTCTGTTGGTTTGAATTCACCTGATACAGTTTTTAATTAGCTGATTGTTACCAGACATCTGTCTTAGTAATTAGAGAGCTCTGATGTATAAAAATGCTCAAAACCATGGAGGCGGTACTTCTGATGAAACAGCCCCTGCTCTCGAGGCTGAGAAACGCGTCAAGCATCCCGCCCGACGTTCTGTCCGGTATCCTGGTCATCACCTAACACTCAACACACAAGCAGTGTGTATTAGCGGCTCCCGCTACAGAATCACGAGCGAACGGCTTCTGGTCCTGATCAGCCGCGCTCCGACACTGTCCTGTGAGTCCAGCATCCATCCAGTGCTACTGACAGCTTCTTCTGTGCCGCCGCACAGCGGTGTGGGCAGCCGGCGCCCACGTTTAGGAAGGAGACAGCGGTTAATCTCTCCACCATTGAAAGGCCTGGGTAAGCTTCTGCACGAGACTGTACAAATAGCGGTTCCAGCTTAAAAGTCACTGCATATACATGGAAACATGTTTATTTAAGCTGCCCAGAAAAAGCCTCCCTTTATTTGGATGAGACTGTGAGCACTTAAGCTGTTTATCAAATGGTGGATGGTTCAAGTATATATCACTTTTAATGTGGATGGACTTCCAAAGAAACATCTAATGATTTTATGTGATCAAATTAGCCCATGCATGGAGCTTAATCTAAGCTGTATTAGTGAAATATAAATGCTGCATCTTTATCTGGAATACAAGTGGTTACGTTTTTCTAAGGGAGCTCTTACAATGTATCTTATATTTGTTACCATCTTTAGCTACTAATGTTTGGTGTATATTACATGAATTATATTCCAGGATAATTGGTTTATTCACTGAATTGTGACAGCTATATATATAATATTTTTAATAATAAATTTTATTAATAATGTTTAATGGTAGCGCTTCTCTGAGTATTTCTTGTTCTGTGATTATAATATCAACATGAGAGGGGTTGACCTGCATGATGCTTTAGGCAATTACCAAATTGGTATTCACTCAAAGTGGTGGTGGCGGCCACTTTTCACAAATACTCTTTCAAACATGATGGTAAATGCTTGGAAATTACAAGTTTTGGTAGCAAAAAGTAAAAAAAAAAAAAAAAGCTTTTTCTCACATCTGGAGTTCAGAGATGAAGTCACTCATGCACTTTTATTGATAGATTTACCGGTTGATAGGGAGGTTGAAAAAGGCGGAAGACCTTTGTTGGCTAAACTCCAGATCATAAGCCTAAACATTGCAAAGTTTGCCATAGCAATTTATTTGCAAAAAGTGCAATGTGAGTTTGTATCCAAGGTGTTTTGAAAAATATGCAACTCATAAATGAGTACTTACCTCACATTTACTACTGATTATTACTGCTAACATACTGTTAATACTAAATACTATTCTATATTGCTGTTATTATCAGTGGTTTATTTGAATAATATCATGTTTTCTTCCAAAAGTCATTTTTTCTCCAAAATTACTTTATATATTGCCCCTTTGGGTAGAAAACTGCCCAATCTGTTTCTCAGACTTGATACACCGAAAGATATTATGCCACCAGATTTTTCTTAATTGGGACAAAATTAGACATCCATGAAGAAATCTCCAAAAAATTTCAACCGATTCAGGTAGCATGCCAAAATGGGTTAATAATCTATTATTAAATTAATACCTAGCAGTATATTTACTAAATGTTGAGACTTATTGGCTTGAAATTCAGGGGCTAAAACACATATTAACAGAATTTGTTTTTATATGTTTTTTAAATGTTAGTAAATGTGAATTTGTCCCCTGAAACACATCATCAATATAGATTGCTTTCCATCTATTTAAAATCGATAAAAATCAATGGAAATTGATATTTGGAAAATGTACTCCCAAGTATTATCATGGTTTTGGCAAAGGCTAACATACTTCTGCAGAGTACAGAAAGCGCAATTTAATGCTTGGTTATGAGATAAATGAAGACAGTTTTCTTTAGGAATTGTTGATGTACATAACAGTATCGTACATAGAAATGTAATGCTATCCATTTTACACATGATTTATTTGCATTTACAAAAATAATAATTTAGTAAGCTTGTTATTATTACAACTGAAAATAAATTATCTGCATGAATAGATGCATGAGAAAAAAATAGCCAAGTCAGGAATCTCCACACACATAAACATGACTCATTGTTATCAATAACACTGCAGTAAAGCTGCCACGGGCACTTTTGATGAGACAACTGTGCTGTAAAGTAACACTGACACCTCTTTTCATCTGATGAATTAGCAGTAACATGGTTGAGTCCAGTTCACTGCCATTTAGGAATTAAGTTCTCATATATAGACTCAGATTTGATTAGGATGTTTTTAGATCATGCCTAATTAGTTTTCCAACTCAGAATGCTTTCTATCCTCTTCTACAGAGCACATTTAGAAAGATGCTTTCCTAGGGCCTAATTCAGTAAGGATTGCATTTGCAAAGCTGCTTGCAGGAGCTTTGCACATGCAATCCTTAGCAATGCAAATGCAGGAGAGGTACATAGTGCGTCTTTCCAGCATTTGCAGTATGTACACTGCGATCGCAGTTCTGGATGAACATCGCGACCATCGGCTGTGATCAGGGGCTGCGCCAGAGGTGGGGCTGCAGCTCAGTTTAAAATTCAAATTGGGAAGATGCACCAACTGCCAGTGAGTCAGTTTGAAGTGGCAGTTGGTGTGCCCTATTTGAAATTTGAACTGACCTGCAGCCCAATATCTGGAGCTGCCCCTGGTTGCAATGTTCATTGCAATTGCAGGCTGAGTAAGTCTGAGCTTAATCAGGCTTGCTGTCGCAGGGCAGCTTGTGAGGGCAAGGAAACTGTTTCTAGCGACACAGTCCTTATTCTCGTCACTCCTGGAAAATGGGATGACATGACTCCATTTCCGGCAACACCGCCGCCCCCCTTCCCCTGTCTTTCCCCCGAACCCCTCTGCCTGTCAATCAGGCAGAGGCATTTGCATTTCTACAATGCGATCACAGGACACGTTTTGCACATGCACAGAACAGGTCCTGTGCATGCGCAGTTTCCCAACCATTGGGAAACTGCAGGTTGGATAGCATAAGGAATCCAATAGGCCCTTACCATGTTGCTGAGAAAAAATAAAAATCCACAGAAGAGTTAGATATTATATACTGTATACCTCATTTTAAAACTTAAAGAATACAGTCTAATGCAGGGGTGCGCAATTATTTCAGCTGTGGGGGCCGCTTAACACTTCCAGTGAATAGTCGAGGGCCACACACAAAATATCTTGTAAATCGGGTCTGAACTGCGCATGCACCGCAGTCCCTACCCCCTTCCCCTGAACTTATATAGCAGTCCCTACCCCCCTTCCCCCCCTCCCCTGAACCTATATAGCAGTCCCTACCCCCTTCCCTGAACCTATATAGCAGTCCCCCCCTACCCCCCGTGAATCTATATAGCAGTCCCTACCCTTCTTTCCCCCCACCTATATAGCAGTTTTTATCTCCCCTCCCACCCCTCCCCTGAACCCATACTGCAGCTTAAGTACAGATCCATTTCAGGTACTGGCTGGGCAGGGGGTTTACCTTTTTGTTCACAGTGGAAGATGACCCGCTGCCTGATCCCCGCTGCCCGTGCTTCACGGAGTCTTTGCTGCTGCCCACTGCCCAGAGTCACTGCTGCTGTCCGCTCCCCGGAGTCATTGCTGCTGCCCACCGCTCGCCGCTCCTGCTGTGGCTCCACCCCCCGTGCTGCCCAGCGCATGACATCACAGAGGAAATCCCGGTCAGCAGACCCTGTGACGTGACCAGGATTTCCTCAGTGGCGCCGCGTCTGGCAGTAGTTTAGTGCAATGACAAGCGGCTCAGCCAGTCGGGCCGCTTGTCATTGCACACTGATTGGAGACAGTGGGCCAGGCAGGATCGGTTCGCGGGCCGCATGTTGCCCACCCCTAGTCTAATGCATTTTTTCTGATAAGGATTATAAAACAAATACACTATTAAACAGCAACATAATTTGACTATTTAATTTAAAATTGTAACTGTCCGTATGGATGGTTGCGGTTACCAGGCTTCTCTTTCTGTATTGGTATACAGCAATGGTTCCCATACTCGGTCCTCGAGGAGCATTGACAGTTCATGTTTTCCAGGTTCACTGGTGTAGAGTCTACAAGAGCGCTGTTCTCAGCGTGTGGTATTCCTGTGAGGTGTGCCTCCACTGACTGCTCACCCTGCCAGCAGCATCTAACACAGTGCACCCCAAATGGGGAACTCTGGTGGTTCCTCTGCGGGCAGGATGTGCCTCACGTGGATTGTTCATACAGGTTATATCATATGACTACACAAGTGCCCGTTCTCCCTTGTATGCATTGGGCCCATGTATGGCTTACCTCCCAGTGTAACCTCTCTAGTGCACCCAATAAGGCTGCCTCTTCTGGTACGCTTGTGGATGGCCTGAAAATACATGGACCTGATAGTTTTGTTTGTAACCTACGCTGAATGTTAAGATGCTGCAATCACCCCCATTTTGTGCCACCTCTTCTAGGGATGGACTATTCCACCCAGGGTAATCCTATGCTGTGCGCCGAAGATGGCTGCCACACCTGGTACCCTGTGAGGGTGGAATACACAGCCCATGGAAGTTATTACCCAAAATGCCTACACCAACCCTGCATTATGATTACTCTATGCATTTTAGGTTTTAATTTTTATGCCTGTGTATTGCTGTATTAATCTTGTGTATTATGCTTGTTTTGATGTAAAGCGCCTTGAGTCCTGTTTGGAGAAAGAGCGCTATATAAATAAAATTATTATTATTATTATTATTAAGATCTTACATTATTAGGTTGGTTTAGTAAATATGATAACAGGGGAAACAGGTCTACAGGTTAGCAGAACACTAGTGTATGGCCACAACTAAAAAAAACTGGGATCCCCAGCAAAATTTTAACTGGACCATACTTTATTTCTGTATCTTTCAGGACCGAATCAAAGAACAGCACTCTGCACCTTCCAATACTTCTGGAGGCAGGATCCTGAGTCAGCTCCTCTGCCTCCTCACACTAGCCCGGCAAGGTAACGTTGTGCTTTCTAAACTTCACATTGATTACTGCACCTGATAAGGATACTTCAGGCACTTCCCAGTGTCTTCTTTGCAGCTTTTCTCCTCAGTGATATACAGGTCTGCCTGGTCAAAGTCATAGTTGCTCCGTTTATCTTCCTGTGTCCCTCCCACTGTCCTCATGCACTAATCTCTCTCCTTCAAATTAGAGATGAGCAGGTTCGGTTCTCCGCGATCCCAACCACCCGAACTTCACCTATTTTACACGGTTCCGAGGCAGCCTCGGATCTTCCGGCCTTGCTCGGTTAACACGAACGCGCCCGAACGTTATCATCCCGCTGTCGGATTCTCGTGAGATTCGTATTCTATATAAAGAGCAGCGCGTCGCCGCCATTTTCACTCATGCATTGGAGATTGAACGGAGAGGACGTGGCTGCGTTCTCTCCCTGAAAAGCTCCGTAATCTGTGCTCAGTGTGCTGCAAATATCTGTGCTCAGTGTGCTGCAAATATCTGTGCTCAGTGTGCTGAAAATATCTACGTTCTCTGCATGAAAACGCTCCATATCTGTGCTCAGTGTGCTGCAAATATCTGTGCTCAGTGTGCTTTATTGTGGGGACTGGGGACCATCAGTATAATAGTAGTACAGTACAAAAGGCCATTGCTGTATCTTGCAGCTCTGTGTCACTGCAAGTATCCATTCCATATCTGTGCTGCATTTTTGTGAGCAGTATATATAGTATTACAGTGCAGCATTTGGTGACCAACAGTATATAGTTGTACAGTAGTACATTGATGTATCTTGCAGCTCTGTGTCACTGCAAGTATCCCTTCCATATCTGTGCTGCATTTTTGTGAGCAGTATATATAGTATTACAGTGCAGCATTTTGGTGACCAACAGTATATAGTTGTACAGTAGGCCATTGCTGTATCGTGCAGCTCTGTGTCACTGCAAGTATCCATTCCATATCTGTGCTGCATTATTGTGAGCAGTATATATAGTATTACAGTGAAGCATTTTGGTGACCAACAGTATATAGTTGTACAGTAGGCCATTGCTGTATCTTGCAGCTCTGTGTCACTGCAAGTATCCATTCCATACCTGTCCTGCATTTTTGTGAGCAGTATATATAGTATTACAGTGCAGCATTTTGGTGACCAACAGTATATAGTTGTACAGTAGGCCATTGCTGTATCTTGCAGCTCTGTGTCACTGCAAGTATCCATTCCATATCTGTGCTGCATTTTTGTGAGCAGTATATATAGTATTACAGTGCAGCATTTTGGTGACCAACAGTATATAGTTGTACAGTAGGCCATTGCTGTATCTTGCAGCTCTGCGTCACTGCAAGTATCCATTCCATATCTGTGCTGCATTTTTGTGAGCAGTATATATAGTATTACAGTGAATCATTTTGGTGACCAACAGTATATAGTTGTACAGTAGGCCATTGCTGTATCTTGCAGCTCTGTGTCACTGCAAGTATCCATTCCATATCTGTGCTGCATTTTTGTGAGCAGTATATATAGTATTACAGTGCAGCATTTTGGTGACCAACAGTATATAGTTGTACAGTAGGTCATTGCTGTATCTTGCAGCTCTGTATCACTGCAAGTATCCATTCCATATCTGTGCTGAATTTTTGTGAGCAGTATATATAATTAAAGTGCAGCATTTTGGTGACCAACAGTATATAGTTGTACATTAGGCCATTGCTGTATCTTGCAGCTCTGCGTCACTGCAAGTATCCATTCCATATCTGTGCTGCATTTTTGTGAGCAGTTTATATAGTATTACAGTGCAGCATTTTGGTGACCAACAGTATACATATATAGTACAGTACAGTAGGCCATTGCTATTGATATATTACTGGCATATAATTCCACACATTGAAAAATGGAGAACAAAAATGTGGAGGGTAAAATATGGAAAGATCAAGATCCACTTCCACCTCGAGCTGAAGCTGCTGCCACTAGTCATGGCTGAGATGATGAAATGCCATCAACGTCGTCTGCCAAGGCCGATGCCCAATGTCATAGTAGAGAGCATGTAAAATCTAAAAAACTAAAGTTCAGTAAAATGACCCAAAAATCAAAATTAAAAGCATCTGAGGAGAAGCGTCAACTTGCCAATATGCCATTTACGACACGGAGTGGCAAGGAACGGCTGAGGCCCTGGCCTATGTTCATGGCTAGTGGTTCAGCTTCACATGAGGATGGAAGCACTCATCCTCCTGCTAGAAAAAGTGAAAAGAGTTAAGCTGGCAAAAGCACAGCAAAGAACTGTGCGTTCTTCTAAATCACAAATCCCCAAGGAGAGTCCAATTGTGTCGGTTGCGATGCCTGACCTCCCCAACACTGGATGGGAAGAGGTTGCGCCTTCCACCATTTGCACGCCACCTGCAAGTGCTGGAAGGAGCACCCACAGTCCAGTTCCTGATAGTCAAATTGAAGATGTCACTGTTGAAGTACATCAGGATGAGGATATGGGTGTTGCTGGCGCTGAAGAGGAAATTGACAAGGAGGATTCTGATGGTGAGGTGGTTTGTTTAAGTCAGGCACCCGGGGAGACACCTGTTGTCCGTGGGATGAATATGGCCATTGACATGCCTGGTCAAATTACAAAAAAAATCACCTCTTCGGTGTGGAAAATTTTTTAACAGAAATGCTGAAAACAGGTGTCAAGCCGTGTGTCGCCTTTGTCAAGCTATAATAAGTATGGGTAAGGATGTTAACCACCTCGGAACATCCTCCCTTATACGTCACCTGGAGTGCATTCATCAGAAGTCATTGAAAAGTTCAAAAACTTTGGGTGACAGCGGAAGCAGTCCACTGACAACTAAATCCCTTCCTCTTGTACCCAAGCTCCTGCAAACCACACCACCAACTTCCTCGGTGTCAATTTCCTCCTTAGACAGGAACACCAATAGTCCTGCAGGCCATGTCACTGGCAAGTCTGACGAGTCCTCTCCTAACTGGGATTCCTCCGATGGATCCTTGAGTGTAACGTCTACTGCTGATGGCGCTGCTGTTGTTGCTGCTGGGAGTCAATCGTCATCCCAGATGGGAAGTCGGGAGACCAATTGTACTACTTCCAGTAAGCAATTGACTGTCCAACAGTCCTTTGCGAGGAAGATGAAATATTACAGCAGTCATCCTGCTGCAAAGCAGATAACTCAGGTCTTGGCAGCTGTGTTGGTGTTAAACGTGTGTCCGGTATCCACTGTTAATTCACAGAGAATTTGAGAATTGCTTGAGGTACTGTGTCCCCGGTACCAAATACCATCTAGGTTCCATTTCTCTAGGCAGGCGATACCGAGAATGTACACAGACATCAGAAAAATAGTCACCATTGTCCTAAAAAATGCAGTTGTACCCAATGTCCACTTAACCACGGACATGTGGACAAGTGGAGCAGGGCAGACTCAGGACTATATGACTGTGACAGCCCACTGGGTAGATATTTTGCCTCCCGCAGCAAGAACAGCAGTGGTGGCACCAGTAACAGCATCTCGCAAATGCCAACTCGTTCCTAGGCAAGCTACGCTTTGTATCACCGCTTTCCATAAGAGGCACACAGCTGACAACCTCTTACAGAAACTGAGGAACATCATCGCAGAATGGCTTACCCCAATTGGACTCTCCTGGGGATTTGTGACATCGGACAACGCCACCAATATTGTGCGTGCATTACATGTGGGCAAATTCCAGCATGTCCCATGTTTTGCACATACATTGAATTTGGTGGTGCAGAATTATTTAAAAAACGACAGGGGCGTGCAAGAGATGCTGTTGGTGGCCCGATGAATTGCGGGCCACTTTCAGCATTCAACCACCGCATGCCGAAGACTGGAGCACCATCAAACACTCCTGAACCTGCCCGCCGTCATCTAAAGCAAGAGGTGGTAACGAGGTGGAATTCAACCCTCTATATGCTTCAGAGGATGGAGGAGCATCAAAAGGCCATTCAAGCCCATACATCTGCCTACGATATAGGCAAAGGAGGGGGAATGCACCTGACTCAAGCACAGTGGAGAATGATTTCAACGTTGTGCAAGGTTCTGCAACCCTTTGAACTTGCCACACATGAAGTCAGTTCAGACACTGCCAACCTGATTCAGGTCTTTCCCCTCATCAGGATTTTGCAGAAGCAGCTGGAGAGATTGAAGGAGGAGTTAAAACTAAGCGATTCTGCTAGGCATGTGGGACTTGTGGATGGAGCCCTTAATTCGCTTAACCAGGATTCACGGGTGGTCAATCTGTTGAAATGAGAGCACTACATTTTGGCCACCGTGCTCAATCCTAGGTTTAAATCCTATGTTGTATCTCTCTTTCCGGCAGACACAAGTCATGCACATGTTCAAAGACCTGCTGGTGAGACACTTATCAAGTCAAGCGGAACGTGACCTGTCAACAGCTCCTCCTTCACATTCTCCCGCAACTGGGGCTGCGAGGAAAAGGCTAAGAATTCTGAGCCCACCCGCTGGCAGTGATGCAGGGCAGTCTGGAGCAAGTGCTGACATCTGGTCCGGACTGAAGGACCTGCCAACGATTACTGACATGTCGTCTACTGTCACTGCATATAATTCTGTCACCATTGACAGGCAGGAAAAAGAGGCAATTTGGAGGCCCTTGCAGAAACTGGCTTTATTTTACCTAAGTTACCCCCCTTCCAGTGTGTACTCCGAAAGAGTGTTTAGTGCAGCCGGTCACCTTGTCAGCATTTGGCATACGTGGTTACTTTCACAAAATGTGGAGAAGATGATGTTCATCAAAATTAATTATAATCAATTCCTCCGTGGAGACATTCACCAGCAATTGCCTCCAGAAAGTACAAAGGGACCTGAGATGGTGGATTCCAGTGGGGACGAATTAATAATACTCTGTGAGGAGGGGGATGTACACAGTGATAGGGGTGATGAATCGGACGATGAGAAGGAGGTGGACATCTTGCCTCTGTAGAGCCAGTTTGTGCAAGGAGAGATTGATTGCTTCTTTTTTGGTGGGGGCCCAAACCAACCAGTAATTTCAGCCACAGTTGTGTGGCAGACCCTATGGCTGAAATGATGGGTTTGTTAAAGTGTGCATGTCCTGTTTATACAACATAAGGGTGGGTGGGAGGGCCCAAGGACAATTCCATCTTGCACCTCTTTTTTTATTTATTTATCTCTGCATCATGTGATGTTTGGGGCTAATTGTTTTAAGTGCCATCCTGTCTGACACTGCAGTGCCACTCCTAGATGGGCCAGGTGTTTGTGCCGCCCACTTGGGTCGCTAAGCTTAGTCATCCAGCGACCTTGGTGCAAATTTTAGGACTAAAAATAATATTGTGAGGTGTGAGGTGTTCAGAATAGACTGGAAATTAGTGGAAATTATGGTTATTGAGGTTAATAATACTATGGGATCAAAATTACCCCCAAATTCTATGATTTACGCTGTGTTTGAGGGTTTTTTGGAAAAAAAAACACCCGAGTCCAAAACACACCTGAATCCAACAAAAAAAATTCAGGGAGGTTTTGCCGAAACGCGTCCGAATCCAAAACACAGCCGCAGAACCGAATCCAAAACCAAAACACAAAACCTGAAAAATTTCCTGTGCACAGCTCTACTTCAAATGCTCTGAGGCATAGGAACTAGAGATGAGCGCCGGAAATTTTTCGGGTTTTGTGTTTTGGTTTTGGGTTCGGTTCCGCGGCCGTGTTTTGGGTTCGACCGCGTTTTGGCAAAACCTCACCGAATTTTTTTGTCGGATTCGGGTGTGTTTTGGATTCGGGTGTTTTTTTCAAAAAACCCTAAAAAACAGCTTAAATCATAGAATTTGGGGGTCATTTTGATCCCAAAGTATTATTAACCTCAAAAACCATAATTTCCACTCATTTTCAGTCTATTCTGAATACCTCACACCTCACAATATTATTTTTAGTCCTAAAATTTGCACCGAGGTCGCTGTGTGAGTAAGATAAGCGACCCTAGTGGCCGACACAAACACCGGGCCCATCTAGGAGTGGCACTGCAGTGTCACGCAGGATGTCCCTTCCAAAAAACCCTCCCCAAACAGCAAATGACGCAAAGAAAAAAAGAGGCGCAATGAGGTAGCTGTGTGAGTAAGATAAGCGACCCTAGTGGCCGACACAAACACCGGGCCCATCTAGGAGTGGCACTGCAGTGTCACGCAGGATGTTCCTTCCAAAAAACCCTCCCCAAACAGCACATGACGCAAAGAAAAAAAGAGGCGCAATGAGGTAGCTGACTGTGTGAGTAAGATAAGCGACCCTAGTGGCCGACACAAACACCGGGCCCATCTAGGAGTGGCACTGCAGTGTCACGCAGGATGGCCCTTCCAAAAAACCCTCCCCAAACAGCACATGACGCAAAGAAAAAAAGAGGCGCAATGAGGTAGCTGACTGTGTGAGTAAGATAAGCGAACCTAGTGGCCGACACAAACACCGGGCCCATCTAGGAGTGGCACTGCAGTGTCACGCAGGATGGCCCTTCCAAAAAACCCTCCCCAAACAGCACATGACGCAAAGAAAAAAAGAGGCGCAATGAGGTAGCTGACTGTGTGAGTAAGATAAGCGACCCTAGTGGCCGACACAAACACCGGGCCCATCTAGGAGTGGCACTGCAGTGTCACGCAGGATGGCCCTTCCAAAAAACCCTCCCCAAACAGCACATGACGCAAAGAAAAATAAAAGAAAAAAGAGGTGCAAGATGGAATTGTCCTTGGGCCCTCCCACCCACCCTTATGTTGTATAAACAGGACATGCACACTTTAACCAACCCATCATTTCAGTGACAGGGTCTGCCACATGACTGTGACTGATATGACGGGTTGGTTTGGACCCCCACCAAAAAAAGCAATTAATCTTTCCTTGCACAAACTGGCTCTACAGAGGCAAGATGTCCACCTCATCATCATCCTCCGATATATCACCGTGTACATCCCCCTCCTCACAGATTATCAATTCGTCCCCACTGGAATCCACCATCTCAGCTCCCTATGTACTTTGTGGAGGCAATTGCTGCTGGTCAATGTCTCCGCGGAGGAATTGATTATAATTCATTTTAATGAACATCATCTTCTCCACATTTTCTGGATGTAACCTCGTACGCCGATTGCTGACAAGGTGAGCGGCGGCACTAAACACTCTTTCGGAGTACACACTTGTGGGAGGGCAACTTAGGTAGAATAAAGCCAGTTTGTGCAAGAGCCTCCAAATTGCCTCTTTTTCCTGCCAGTATAAGTACGGACTGTGTGACGTGCCTACTTGGATGCGGTCACTCATATAATCCTCCACCATTCTTTCAATGTTGAGAGAATCATATGCAGTGACAGTAGACGACATGTCTGTAATCGTTGTCAGGTCCTTCAGTCCGGACCAGATGTCAGCATCAGCAGTCGCTCCAGACTGCCCTGCATCACCGCCAGCGGGTGGGCTCGGAATTCTGAGCCTTTTCCTCGCACCCCCAGTTGCGGGAGAATGTGAAGGAGGAGATGTTGACAGGTCGCGTTCTGCTTGACTTGACAATTTTGTCACCAGCAGGTCTTTGCACCCCAGCAGACTTGTGTCTGCCGGAAAGAGAGATCCAAGGTAGGTTTTAAATCTAGGATCGAGCACGGTGGCCAAAATGTAGTGCTCTGATTTCAACAGATTGACCACCCGTGAATCCTTGTTAAGCGAATTAAGGGCTGCATCCACAAGTCCCACATGCCTAGCGGAATCGCTCCCTTTTAGCTCCTTCTTCAATGCCTCCAGCTTCTTCTGCAAAAGCCTGATGAGGGGAATGACCTGACTCAGGCTGGCAGTGTCTGAACTGACTTCACGTGTGGCAAGTTCAAAGGGCATCAGAACCTTGCACAACGTTGAAATCATTCTCCACTGCACTTGAGACAGGTGCATTCCACCTCCTATATCGTGCTCAATTGTATAGGCTTGAATGGCCTTTTGCTGCTCCTCCAACCTCTGAAGCATATAGAGGGTTGAATTCCACCTCGTTACCACTTCTTGCTTCAGATGATGGCTTCAGTAGTTTTTGGTGGTGCTCCAGTCTTCTGTACGTGGTGCCTGTACGCCGAAAGTGTCCCGCAATTCTTCTGGCCACCGGCAGCATCTCTTGCACGCCCCTGTCGTTTTTTAAAAAATTCTGCACCACCAAATTCAAGGTATGTGCAAAACATGGGACGTGCTGGAATTTGCCCATATTTAATGCACACACAATATTGCTGGCGTTGTCCGATGCCACAAATCCACAGGAGAGTCCAATTGGGGTAAGCCATTCTGCGATGATCTTCCTCAGTTGCCGTAAGAGGTTTTTAGCTGTGTGCGTATTCTGGAAAGCGGTGATACAAAGCGTAGCCTGCCTAGGAAAGAGTTGGCGTTTGCGAGATGCTGCTACTGGTGCCGCCGCTGCTGTTCTTGCGGCGGGAGTCCATACATCTACCCAGTGGGCTGTCACAGTCATATAGTCCTGACCCTGCCCTGCTCCACTTGTCCACATGTCCGTGGTTAAGTGGACATTGGGTACAACTGCATTTTTTAGGACACTGGTGAGTCTTTTTCTGACGTCCGTGTACATTCTCGGTATCGCCTGCCTACAGAAGTGGAACCTAGATGGTATTTGGTAATGGGGGCACACTGCCTCAATAAATTGTCTAGTTCCCTGTGAACTAACGGCGGATACCGGACGCACGTCTAACACCAACATAGTTGTCAAGGCCTCAGTTATCCGCTTTGCAGCAGGATGACTGCTGTGATATTTCATCTTCCTCGCAAAGGACTGTTGGACAGTCAATTGCTTACTGGAAGTAGTACAAGTGGGCTTACGACTTCCCCTCTGGGATGACCATCGACTCCCAGCAGCAACAACAGCAGCGCCAGCAGCAGTAGGCGTTACACGCAAGGATGCATCGGAGGAATCCCAGGCAGGAGAGGACTCGTCAGAATTGCCAGTGACATGGCCTGCAGGACTATTGGCATTCCTGGGGAAGGAGGAAATTGACACTGAGGGAGTTGGTGGGGTGGTTTGCGTGAGCTTGGTTACAAGAGGAAGGGATTTACTGGTCAGTGGACTGCTTCCGCTGTCGCCCAAAGTTTTTGAACTTGTCACTGACTTATTATGAATGCGCTGCAGGTGACGTATAAGGGAGGATGTTCCGAGGTGGTTAACGTCCTTACCCCTACTTATTACAGCTTGACAAAGGGAACACACGGCTTGACAAATGTTGTCCGCATTTCTGGTGAAATACTTCCACAACGAAGAGCTGATTTTTTGGGTATTTTCACCAGGCATGTCAACGGCCATATTCCTCCCACGGACAACTGGTGTCTCCCCGGGTGCCTGACTTAAACAAACCACCTCACCATCAGAATCCTCCTGGTCAATTTCCTCCCCAGCACCAGCAACACCCATATCCTCCTCATCCTGGTGTACTTCAACACTGACATCTTCAATCTGACTATCAGGAACTGGACTGCGGGTGCTCCTTCCAGCACTTGCAGGGGGCGTGCAAATGGTGGAAGGCGCATGCTCTTCACGTCCAGTGTTGGGAAGGTCAGGCATCGCAACCGACACAATTGGACTCTCCTTGTGGATTTGGGATTTCGAAGAACGCACAGTTCTTTGCGGTGCTTTTGCCAGCTTGAGTCTTTTCAGTTTTCTAGCGAGAGGCTGAGTGCTTCCATCCTCATGTGAAGCTGAACCACTAGCCATGAACATAGGCCAGGGCCTCAGCCGTTCCTTGCCACTCCGTGTGGTAAATGGCATATTGGCAAGTTTACGCTTCTCCTCCGACAATTTTATTTTAGGTTTTGGAGTCCTTTTTTTACTGATATTTGGTGTTTTGGATTTGACATGCTCTGTACTATGACATTGGGCATCGGCCTTGGCAGACGACGTTGCTGGCATTTCATCGTCTCGGCCATGACTAGTGGCAGCAGCTTCAGCACGAGGTGGAAGTGGATCTTGATCTTTCCCTAATTTTGGAACCTCAACATTTTTGTTCTCCATATTTTAATAGGCACAACTAAAAGGCACCTCAGGTAAACAATGGAGATGGATGGATACTAGTATACAATTATGGATGGACTGCCGAGTGCCGACACAGAGGTAGCTACAGCCGTGGACTATTGTACTGTACTGTGTCTGCTGCTAATATAGACTGGATGATAATGAGATGTAGTATGTATGTATAAAGAAGAAAGAAAAAAAAACCACGGGTAGGTGGTATACAATTATGGATGGACTGCCGAGTGCCGACACAGAGGTAGCTACAGCCGTGGACTACCGTACTGTGTCTGCTGCTAATATAGACTGGATGATAATGAGATGTAGTATGTATAAAGAAGAAAGAAAAAAAAAAACACGGGTAGGTGGTATACAATTATGGATGGACTGCCGAGTGCCGACACAGAGGTAGCTACAGCCGTGGACTACCGTACTGTACTGTGTCTGCTGCTAATATAGACTGGATGATAATGAGATGTAGTATGTATAAAGAAGAAAGAAAAAAAAAACCACGGGTAGGTGGTATACAATTATGGACGGACTGCCGAGTGCCGACACAGAGGTAGCTACAGCCGTGGACTACCGTACTGTACTGTGTCTGCTGCTAATATAGACTGGATGATAATGAGATGTAGTATGTATAAAGAAGAAAGAAAAAAAAACCACGGGTAGGTGGTTTACAATTATGGATGGACTGCCGAGTGCCGACACAGAGGTAGCTACAGCCGTGGACTACCGTACTGTGTCTGCTGCTAATATAGACTGGTTGATAATGAGATGTAGTATGTATAAAGAAGAAAAAAAAAACACGGGTAGGTGGTATACAATTATGGACGGACTGCCGAGTGCCGACACAGAGGTAGCTACAGCCGTGGACTACCGTACTGTACTGTGTCTGCTGCTAATATAGACTGGATGATAATGAGATGTAGTATGTATAAAGAAGAAAGAAAAAAAAAACCACGGGTAGGTGGTATACAATTATGGATGGACTGCCGAGTGCCGACACAGAGGTAGCTACAGCCGTGAACTACCGTACTGTGTCTGCTGCGACTGGATGATAAATAATGATATAAAAAATATATATATATCACTACTGCAGCCGGACAGGTATATATTATATAATGACGGACCTGCTGGACACTGTCTGTCAGCAGAATGAGTTTTTTATTTTATAGAATAAAAAAACACCACACAAGTCACACGACGTGTGTTTAACTTTTACAGGCAGACATTCACAATACAATATAGTATACTATATACTGGTGGTCAGGTCACTGGTCAGTCACACTGGCAGTGGCACTCCTGCAGAAAAAAAAGTGTGCACTGTTTAATTTTAATATGTACTCCTGGCTCCTGCTATAACCTAACTGCTCCCCAGTCTCCCCCACAATTAAGCTGTGTGAGCACAGTCAGATATTATACATAGATGATGCAGCAGCACACTGGGCTGAGCACAGATATGGTATGTGACTGAGTCACTGTGTATCGTTTTTTCAGGCAGAGAACGGATTATATTAAATAATATAAAACTGCACTGGTGGTCACTGGTCAGTCACTAGTATAACTAACTAATACTATCAGCAAAATTCTGCACTCTCTGTCTGAGTACTCCTCCTAAGCTCCAGTAAATGAAGTGTCACTGTCTCACTCTGTCACTAGTATAACTAACTAATACTATCAGCAAAATTCTGCACTCTCTGTCTGAGTACTCCTCCTAAGCTCCAGTAAATGAAGTGTCACTGTCTCACTCTCACTCTCCTATCTATTTCTTCTCTAAACGGAGAGGACGCCAGCCACGTCCTCTCCCTATGAATCTCAATGCACGTGTAAAATGGCGGCGACGCGCGGCTCCTTATATAGAATCCGAGTCTCGCGATAGAATCCGAGCCTCGCGAGAATCCGACAGCGTCATGATGACGTTCGGGCGCGCTCGGGTTAACCGAGCAAGGCGGGAAGATCCGAGTCACTCGGATCCGTGTAAAAAAAGCTGAAGTTCGGGCGGGTTCGGATTCCGAGGAACCGAACCCGCTCATCTCTAATAGGAACATATAGAATCATCTTGCCTTGTGCTTCCCTGCACTACACAGTGTCAGTTATCCTCTACATAGCCTCCCATGGGCCACAGACTTTGTGGCTACCACAATCATGGCGTACCCAGTATAACAAAACACCCAACATTTTACTTTTTGCTTTGAAAGCATAATTTCCTAACATAACTATTATTAACACAATTTGTAAAAATTCTAATAATGGTTTATATATAAGTGTATACAGTAAGTATAACATTTGGCATACATTACAACAAGAGCAAGCATGCTCGTTAAATTATAATTCTGTAAATATTAATGATCTCGGTATAATAAAAAAAAAGTCTTAGTCAAAGTTTGACAAAAAACATAGCTCTATACCTTTATTACTCATTTGATAACTGCCAACAAAGTGGGGGATTCTGACAATGGGATCCTGTTGTTCAGAATCCTAATGTATCACTGTATTTTTACCCTACCCCTGACTCTCCCCTCCTGCAGGATAACTGTTACTGTCTCCCCTCCTTGCCTAGCCCTAACCTCCACTACCCCCCACAGCCTATCTCTCACCCCCAGGCTAGTACTTACCTTCAGGATCCGTCAGGTCTACATACATATACATATATATATATATATATATATATATATATATAAAGCCCGCTTGTGTCCAATCCTATGTGAACCAAGTTCAACCAACCATTAAAAACCTGATTATCTGAGTGACATCTACAGAGGACCTGTTGCTAACACACAGTGTGTACAGCCATTTTGTGCCACATCCTCATGAATATTGATAACCATATGGAGCAGACCATAAATGGCTGCACCCAGTGTAAATGAGTGACAGCAATGTGATACATTTTATGTACATCTAACAGAAAGGTAGTGGCCTTATTTATAGAGGTGCTAATAGTACACACTGTAAAGAGATGTTTTTTTGTTTTTTTATTTTAACAACTTTTTTATTGAGACATCATGGGATGTTAAGGGAGGTACATTTTGGGTACATTGACATGTACAAATAAAGAATATATACATTGAGGTTGTACATTAAATTCTCATATTATCGCAGTAAAACAGAAATTCAAGATGAGCTAACACACAGTATGTAGTCATATATCAAGTTCACACGCATGGTTAAAACAGTACAAGGAGCCCTGGGGGAAACCACCATAACCGCCAAGCCTCAAGCTAAAGAGATAGGTTGGTCCTGTGTTGCCAATCTGGTCAGGTACCATGTAGTGTTTTTTAAACTATTGTGGATCTGTAATCGCGTGGTAAGGGGCAAATTGGAAATATAGGAATCCCATAGTGTGAAAAAATGACCTACTTGAATACCCTTATCCACAATAGCTTCCACCCAGTCCATCCAGAATAGGTGGTGCAATTTAGTCAGAAACAGTGGTATCTGTGGAGGTGTACTATCTATCCATCCTTGAAGTATCGTCTTTTTCCCCACAGCACTAAGGGCCAACAATAGGTTTTTACATTCCGATGGCATCTGAAGATCAGGGTCAATGATACCCAGTATCGCCCATTCAGGAGTAAATGGCACAAAATTTATCAATTTAGCTTCTGCGTATTTTTTAATGAGATGCCAGAAGTACTGCACAATAGGACATGCCCATAGACAATGATAGGTGTCCGCCTCACTCTGGTGGCAAGAGATGTTTATTTTGTGCTGAGGGTTGATGTTGTGATAATGGGATCAATATTTGCTTTTCTCCATCAGAGTAAAGCAGCCTGTGGTTCTCCAGCTGAACTATAACTGCCATGATCCATGCTGTTTGCCAGGCCTGCTGGAAGTTGTTTGTCAACAATGAGTAGAGTGCCTCAGGTTGCCTCAGCCAGCTATACACAATTTGCAACGCATTTTTAATAACCAAAAAAGAATTACATTTTAGGCAAAGATTCCTGACAAGGCTTACGAAGCCAAGAAATTGAATAGCTGCACAACAGAGCTGTAAATATTCCAAAATTCACCAACAAACAGCCCATAATTAAAAGGAAGTGGTGCAAGAGGGATTTGTTCTTGGTCCCTCCCACAGGTCATGAAGAGTTTAACAAATCAATGACTTCAGTGACAGGGACTGTCCCATCAAAACAAGCTACTAATGCACAGTGGACATTGGTGGCAATGATCTCTACAGTATATACACAAACTGGCTCTAAATAGGCAAGATCATTGTCATTAACATTCTCATCAGTGTTTACATCCTCCTCTTCACACAATATTAATATATCCACGCTGGAATCCACCATTACAGGTAATGTAATTGCCGGTAAAGGTCCTCCTCATGGAATTAGTAATTCATTTTAATTAACATAATATTTTCCACATTTTGGTGAAATAAATTCCTATGCTGAACACTGACAACGTTCCCGGCTGCACTGAAAACTCTTTCTGAGTAAATACTGGAGGGTGGGCAACTTAAGTAAAGCAAAGACATTTGTGCAAGGGCCTCCAAATTTACTTTTTTCCTGCCAGTAGTGAAACGGACTGTTTGGCATGCCTATTTGGATGCTACCACTAAAATAATCATCAACCATTATTTGAATGGTGACCATATCAGATGAATTCACGCAGACATGATACTAATTGTAAGCAGCTCTTTTAGAGCCAACCAATTGTCATAAGGCTTTGCTGATGGATCTGCATCACCACTGGGTCTTAGAAAAATTTAGTTTTTTCCTGACAGCAGCAGCTTACAGAGAAACTAAAGGAGAAGATGTTGCCATGTCACGTGCCACTTGACCTGTCACTTCACCAACAGCTCTTTGCATGTCTTCATATTTGTGTCCGTCAGAAAGAAAGCCACAGGGGGTGTGGCCTAGCTGAGATCTGGAGCAGACGTGCTTCCCTGCAGCTCTGCTGGAATCTGCCTATTTAAAGCATTTTACTATCTTAAATACCTACAATTTCTCCCACAGCTGTCCTTCTAAACTTTACGCCTACCCCCTTAACCTGTTTTTGGAGCTCACTACTATTTTAGGAACTCAAAGATGTTAAAAAATCTGTCCAGGCCCTCCATACTATTCAGGCAGATATCTCTACAATTGGTGTCAGGACAGATCAACTGGAATGTAAAGTTGAAGATGCGATGACCTCCCAACAATTCTACAATACTGACCTTACTCAACTTCGTTATGAGATTATTCAGATACATTAAAGCCTAGAAGATCAAGATAATAGAGCACAACAAAACAACATACGTATAAGGGGCATACCTGAAGACGTGAAGCTCCCTAACATTGAACTCTGTCTTAAAGGCCTGTTCATGCAATTTACCCCTAACAGCCCGGAGGACCATCTACTCCTTGATTGTGCCCACAGGACCCTAAAACCGCGCTCTCAGGCTTCGTCTCCACCTCATGATGTGATTCTTCGCATGCACTACTACTATGCTAAGGAAGCTGTTATGAAAGAGGCCGCAAGCTATCTTCGGTTACTTTTTGAGACTCTACACTTCAGATTTTTCAAGATCTTTCCCCACTGACTTTAGACAAAGAGACCTCATACCGTTCACTACCGTATTAAGCCACCATAATATCAGATACCGCTGGGGCTACCCCTTTCGTATTAATGTTCTGGCATCAGAATCAAGTACTTGTGGCCCGGTCTCTTCTTGAAGCCCGGTCCCTCCTTCCAAAGTTGGGCATTCCTGAAGATATTGCTCTCACCTCCTCCACCTCTCATTCCCATGGATTTTGTCAAATGATGCCTCCATGCATACCACCTTCCGAATGGTCTACAGTCCCTAGATCCTCCAGGGTGTCTACTCCTGCCTCCGAAACTTGAACTCTCTTCACGGTTTATTTGTTTTTGATGTGTCATGTTGGGAGCCCCCATTTGTGGATATGTGCCCCCTTGTGTAGGTTTATTATTGTTGTTTCGCTGTTTGCTTCGGGACATGGCCTGATCCTTTTTTATCCTCTCCCATAGCTACCGATGTGGGGGCTTGTCCAGTGGCGCACCACCAAAACTCTTACATTTGTAATTTTTCTTTTTTTCTTTAGATTTAATAATTGAACTGTTATTCCTTGTCTGTTTACAGTTTTTATGCATTACTTGCTCTATATTTTGCTTTTGCTCTGATTATTATATGTTACTCTACCATCTCGTCTATGCCATATGATGACCCCACCCTTTTTATTGTTATTTTAGTTTTATATGCTCTACATACACTTTGTTGTCTTTTTTCTTTCCACTTTCCTAGGGTTTTGGGAGGGTCCCTCCTCTCATGTCAACTCTGCAGCATAGCGTCTTTTGTTTGCCATGCCTCCTCTGACTTTTACACCCTTTTGCTGACCTATGTATTCCCCCAACTTATAGCCACCCTCCTCCTTGTCAGCACCTATGGCCCTGGTCCATGCTACCAGTTGGCCGTCCTTCTGCCCAGTTTTTCCTCCTTCTTCTACAGGACATTTTTCATTTTTCTCCACATCTGAGGATCTATCACTTTTCCTTGCATATCAGCCTCCAATTGATGGTTTCTATTGCTTTTCTCTCAACTGTCGCTCATGGGTCTCAAACTACTTTCTTTTAATTTGAGGGGCCTCAAAAGTCCCCATAAATGTAGTAAACTTTTTTCCACTCTTAACGTATACAAAGGTGATGTGGTCTTCATACAAGAGACCCACTTTTTACGAGAACTCCACCCAGAATTGCACTCTAAGACCTACCCTACTACCTACCATGCGACTCTAAACAAAAAAAGGGATGTTGCTATCCTCTTAGCCAGACATCTCACTTTTGACTTGATTGACTCCCACCGGGATAGAGAGGATTGTTTCCATATCCTTGTGGGCACTCTGAACAATACTTTGTGCACTATTGTTAATATATACGCTCCTAACCAGAATCAACGTACCTTTTTTACCCGGTTAGATTCTATTCTTTCTCGCAAACTACAGGGCCATCTTATTTTTTCAGGGGACTTTAATGCAGTCCTTAACTCCAAATTGGATAGCTCTACCTTGGGGGGCCCCAATACCAGCAGAGTAGACGTATGCAACTCCAAGGCTCTCCTTGTTCTCATGAAGTCCCAGCTTCTTTATGACTCCTGGTGGGTCCGTGAACCCCTAACTCGGGATTATACATTCTTCTCCCCAGTGCATAACTCTTACTCCCGCATTGACATGATTCTGCTCAGCCATGACTTGGCCCTCCACCTTGAGAATGTTCGGGTTTACCTCCTGATCTGGTCTGACCATGCCCATATCTCTGCCGACCTTTCGTGTTTTCGGACCGCCCATGTCCCATGACATGGAGTTTGAATGACTCTCTCCTCCACAACCAAGATGTGGTTTCTTGTCTTCATTCTCTTCTCACAGACTATTTCCAGTTGAACTCCTTACCTGATACCTCCCCCTCCACTCTCTGAATAGCTCACAAGGCTGTCCTGAGAGGGCACCTAATTAGCATGGCCTCCAAAATAAAGAAAGATTTCTTGACCCATACCAATACTCTCTCTATACAGCTCCAACTACTAGAGACCCAGCATAAACAATCTCCTGACCCTTCTCTTTTAAAAGAGCTCACTACTGTTCAAAACTCCCTTGCCCTCCTGTTTTCTCAGCACACTGCTAGACACCTTAAATGGTTACACCAGACTTTTTATGAGAAAGGTGATAAGGCGGATAAGATACTGGCTTCTAGGCTTAGTACCATGGAAACACATAAAATATCCTCGTGGTCAAAAACCCTAAGAGTCATCTCCTCAATGACTCTTCAGCCATTCACTCTGAATTTCAAAAATACTATAGCAGGCTATTACAATCCATTTCATCCCCCCTCTACTCCCTCTACTGACGCAGCAATCCAAAACTTCCTTGCCGCCGCTCATCTCCCTAAGCTGCCTCATGAAGCAATGCTTAGCTTGAGTAGAGAGATCTCAGTCGAAGAAATTTAAATGTCTATTAGGCAGTGAAAATCAGGCAAAGTTCCTGGGCCTGATGGCTTTACTGCAGCATATTATAAGAAATTTGGAGACTTCCTAACTGCTCTCCCTGTTCAATGATGTTCTACAGGGGGAGTCCTTCCCTGTGGAGATGCTTGAGGCAAAGATGCGACTGTCTGCTCTAGCTAAAGGCCTATCTCCCTGCTCAACCTAGATGTTAAAATCTATGGAAAAATCTTGGCCACCAGACTTAATCTATTCCTTCCTTCATTGATTCACTATAACCAGGTTGGTTTTATACCAGGATGACAAACACAGGACAACACCCGCAGGATGGTATTTTTGATCCATATAATAAACTCCAGGAGATCCCCGGCTATCATTCTCTCTCTTGATGCTGAAAAAGCATTTGATAGGATCTCCTGGAGTTTTATGTCTCTTACTCTGCAGTCCTTCGGGCTCTCGGGGGATTTCCTGTCTGGTGTCGTGGCCCTTTATTGTGGCTCTTCTGTTAGAGTCTCCATTAATGGGATCCTATCTGATTCCTTTTCAATCTCCAATGGCACCAGGAAAGGATGCCCCCTTTCTCCCTTGATCTTTGCCTTGATAATTGAGCCTCTAGCCTCCCTTATCCGCCTCAATCCTAATATTCAGGGTGTGCAGGTTGGGAACATCTCCTCTAAAATAGCTCTGTTTGCAGATTACATTCTTATCATGCTTACTCAACCCAGGATCTTTCTTCTCAATCTTCACACTCTCTTGGACAGTTATGGTGCTTTTTCCAGGTACAAAATTAATGACTCTAAGTCGGAGGCCATGCTTCTCCATGTTCCTCATCAGGATTCCGAAACCCTCAAATCCTTCTATAATTTTAAATGGCAGCACAGGAAGATTAAATATCTTGGGATTTTCCTGACCTCTCGCTATGACTTACTATACCGAGAAAACTTCCCCCAACTTTTCACAAGACTTCGTGCAGACCTGATTTCATGGAAACAACTTATCATTTTGTGACTGGGCAGAATCATTGCCGTCAAAATGAATTTTCTTCCCAAATGGCTTTATTTGTTCCAGACCCTCCTTGTCGCTGTTCAACACTCTCTTCTTCAGAAAATTCAACAGCATTTCCCGCTATATTTGGAATGGTAAATCTCCCAGATTGTCCTCCGCTGTTCTTAAAAAGCCCATCTCTGCTGGCGGGTGGTCTTCAGGTTGGCGGCGGTCAGGGTCCCGGCGACCAGCATACCGGTGCCGGAATCCCGACCGCCAGCATACCAACATCTTTTCTCCCTCTTGGGGGGTACACGACCCCCTTGGATGGAGAATAGATAGCATGGTACACGTAGTGTGGCACCATGCCCGCAGCATGGCGAGTGCAGTGATCCCGCAAGGGTCTCATTTGCACTCGCCCAGCTATCGGTATGCCAGTAGTCGGGATAATGGTGCAGGTATTCTGGTCGCTGGGACCCCGATCGCCGGCAAACCATACTACACCCTCTGCTGGTGGTAGGTGTCTTCCTGATTTTAAACTTTACAGGTACATCCTCCTGGCTTGATATTGAAGCCAGTTTTATTAGCTTACCAGATCTCTCTTCCCTCTGGGGCTTACAAAAGAAACACAGACCTCCCTCTTCCAACCTCCTCCCTACACTTAAATTCCTTCTATGTCTCTGGACCATATACACCATTACATATTCCATTACCTCCCCTATAACACCCCTCATACCCATATGGAGTAACCCCTGTTTTCCACCAGGCCTATGACTAACTCACATGATGCACTGGACACATCTGGCCCAAATGTTCCCTCTGGACTTCAGTTGGCTTTCCGTATTTACCAAATACAGCATTTTTTACACTCTATGCCACTAGTCTCTCTTATTCGTACCCTCACCCCTTTTGAACATCTTTGTAGGTTCCAAGGCAATGATTTCCCAAAATTATGGTATGCTTATTGATGCAGCTCTTCTCTGTGGTAACCCTCATGAATCCTCTTGGAACTCGACCCACCACTGGATGAGGAAGCCTGGGATGACATGAGGCAGGCTACTGCCAAATCCTCCATTTCCATGCAACTTAAAGAAACCTCATACAAATTATATTATCGCTGGTATTACACCCCTGTAAAGCTCTCACAAATGTTTCCTTCTACCTCACTTCTCTGCTGGAGAAATTGTGGCCAACAAGGTACTCTTACCCATATTTGGTGGACCTGTCAGGTTCTTGACATTTTTTGGTCCTCAGTTCATACACTTATAAATACTTTATTTGAAACCCCAATTCCACGGGATCCTTGGAACTTTCTGTTATGTTACCCTCCCACTGTTCTTTCCAAACTCACTAATAAACTGTTATCCCATATTCTGGTAGCTGCAAAAAAAAATGGAAACAAACTATCCCACCATCCCTCACGGCCTTGAAAGCGCAGATTTGACATATTGCTGCAATGGAAAATATCACCTATTACCTCCACGATTAAGGCCATACAGCATGTTCGGCCAAGTCTGGGCTCCATGGCTTTCCCATGAAAGCACCCCTCACCCTTAACACTTATACCTACATCCCTCAATGGACCCATGAGCGTCAGGATGGACCTCTCTCTTTCTTCTTCCTCACTTCACCCTTCCTTATTATAATACCTAGGATAGGTACCCTTCTAATATATTGCTACCTTCTGTGCATCTTTTGATGCTCCCCCAGATTTTCTCTTCTTCTACAATAGTCCTATTACACCCTCTTATACAACTGTTCCATTCTCACCCACGCCCAACTACTTTCACTTCTTTTTTTCCTCTTTTTTCTTCCTCTCTCTACCTTAGGTTCCCTTTCCTTGCGCTTATTATATTTTTCACTTTAAAAAATGTTGGCTCATTGTTGATACTGTGTGCATTCATTTGTTCACTCTGTCTACTTCTATGAGCTCTTTAAATAATGAATTAAAAAAGAAAGAAAGACATAACCTATGACTTAAACCTGAAGTGACCTGATTTCATAAGATTGACGACCCTTGAATCCTGGTGAAGCAAAGCAAAGACTTTATCTACAAGTACTATATACTTAGCAGAATCACTACATTTCAACTCCTCCTTCAGTTTCTCCAGCTGCTTTTCCAAAAGTCTAATTAGGAGAATTACCTGACTCAAGCTAGCAGTGCCTGAACTCACTTCAAAGAGTTTGAGAACTTTGCACAATACAGAAATTATTGTACACTGTGCTTGAGTAAGGTACATTCCCCCTCCTTTCCTTATGTCCTAGTTCATTGTCTTGCCTTGGATGGCCTTTTGCTGCTCTTCCATCCACTGAAGTATATAAAGGGTAGAATTCCACCTAGTTTTTAACTCTTGCTTCTGCTGATGGTAGGGCAAAGTCAACAGTACTTGCAGGTGCCACAATTTTCAACATGCACTTGCTGAATATCAAAAATGTCCTGAAATTTTTTGGGCCACAGAGAGCATCTCCTGCAGACCACTGTCATTTAAAAAAAATTCCACCACCAAGTTAATTGTGTGAGTAAAACATGGATGTGATTGAATTCACCTAGCTTTAATGCTCTCACAATATTGGTGGCATTGGGGGTAATTCCAAGTTGATCGCAGCAGGAATTTTTTTTAGCAGTTGGGCAAAACCACGTGCACTGCAGGGGGGGGGCAGATATAAATTTTGCAGAGAGAATTAAATTTGGGTGGGTTATTTTGTTTCTGTGCAGGGTAAATACTGCCTGCTTTATTTTTACACTGCAATTTAGATTTCAGATTGAACACACCCCACCCAAATCTAACTCTCTCTGCACATGTTATATCTGCCTCTCCTGCAGTGCACATGGTTTTGCCCAACTGCTAACAAGTTTGATGCTGCGATCAACTCAGAATTAGGCCCATTGTCTGAAATCACAAATCCTGAGGAGATTCCAAGCAGTGTAAGCAATTTTGCAATGACTTCCCTGAGTTTTTCTAAGAGGTTGTCAGCAGTATGCCTCTTAGTGAAACCAGTGATACACAGAGTAGCCTGCCTCTGAATTAGCTGGCATTTGTTAGATGCTGAAAAACAGGGAGTTTGTCACAAAGTTGGGCGCTGTCCTGTGTGAACTATTAAACAGGTGTGCTACGCATACAAAAGAATATATAAAGTAGTGTGATAAGGTTAATAAAACATTTTAATACAAGCATAAATGGCAATATAATAGCATGGAATAAAATCACATTGCATCAATACACAGACAATGATAAAAAAAAATGTAAGCATGAGCAAATGCAAGGAGCAAAGCTCCATAAATGTCTGATTGTCAAGGTGTCTGAAACTGAAATTAATCCTACCCAGAATGGTCATGAGGAGCCGCGGGCTGTGAAATGAATACAGGGTGCCCGGGTGAACCCTGCAATGGCTCCTAGGCTTTTTCCGAGATGGGTAAACAGGTCCAAATTGAAGATCCGGATGCACAGGTTAAAACTGCCAGCGCATTTTGAGATGAATGTGGTCTCTTCTTCAAGGCTGATACTAACCTGTGTCTGTGATGGGTCTTTTATAGTGTTTGAAAGGCTTCAGTGTTCCATGTGACTTCCAGTATGGAAATCACTTCCGGCCGCGGGGTTCCGGTAATGTGGAAGTGATTGCAATGTGCTTTTTGTTTATTATATATGTTTCACATTCGTTTTAGCTTGTGTTATTCTTCTGTAGATGTAACAAGGTGTCAAGAAGGTGCATGGTCCTGCGTAGCTGTGTGCTTTTTCTGCAAAGTCCCACACGACCGGAAGTTCCGGTGCCGCCATTTTGTTGGATGACGGAAATTTTAACTGTTCTACACGCTGAACTGAACATCTAGGAATGGACGGCAAGTCCATTTCTGTTTATGTTTGTTGGGGCTTTATTTTAAGTTCTATAAAGAATTTCTATATTTTGTATCAGCGGTTTGCACTATGTTTATCTCCTTTATCCACACAATATCTTAATTTTACAATTCTCCATGTCCCCAAACTCGCATGTTCTAGTAACAGGTAGTGACGCACCCATTCACATCCTAATTAGGATTGCTATAAATAGATGTTTTGTCCCACTCTTATACTACACCTTGATGAAGTCCACAGGATGAAATGTGTTGGAATTTCTGATTATACCTCTCTTTGAAAGTTAAGCATATATTATATATTTTTGTAAAGACTTTTATTATATCCTTGGTTCTTAAAAATTTAGATTTTTTTTTCTTGAAAAAAAAGAAAGTGTCTTTTTATAAAATCTTGTGCATTTTTTATTCTGTTATTGTGTTATATTTTAGCGACCTGTTTTTGTAAAATTAATAATTGTATTTACCTTCTTAAATATTATTGAGTCTTCTTATAGATTAATGACACCAGTGGTTGCTTAGAACATTTTATCTATTTAATTATAGACAGCCTGCATTCTAAACTCAATATTCTATACAATTTCCAATCAGTTTGGGCATTAGTAAATATGCAAATTGAAATACTGCCAGAAAACCACTGAACAATTCAAAGACAACACTTAGTAAATATAACCCATGGTTTGGTTTACTGGAATACAATAAAAATAAGCAGATAAATAAATACATATACAGTATGGAGTGGTTTGGACAAATAGCATGTTTATGTTTAGCCACTTCCTCTTCTCAAACCACCAAATATCAATGATTTGTTGCTATGCTGAGAGATATGTCAATGTATTTCTATTGCTTAATAGCTAAATAAAAATCAGCCTATGAATATGAGTGAAGACTAGTATAAAAATCCTTCCGCTTTCCTCTGATCTGGCTGTCAGTAATCATGAATTACTGTATGTCTACATTTGATGGCAGCAGCCTAGTGCATAAGGTGCCCTACAGTTTTATTATCCCTATAGCAGTTGGTAAAAACTATTTGAGACAAACTCCAATGTACAGTTAGGGATAAATGTACTAAAGGTTGATTTTTATTGATTTTAATATTGTGTTTCAAGGGCTATAACACATATTTACTAACAGACATTTTTTTATATTAATTTCAAATGTCAGTAAATGTGTGTTTCAGTCCCAGAAACAAAATATCAATTTTGACTGACTATTATCGATTTACAGTTGATGAAAACCAATCAAAATCAACCTTTCATAAATATGCCCCCAGGAATACAGGTTCTGTCTTCTCTTAACTATTTATGAGTATTTATAACTGTCTTACACACTTGTGTGACAGCATCTAACTTGTTTTTACTGACAGTCTAAGGCCTACCTAGAGCTTGTGATTTCATGATTGCCCTGTTACGTCTGATCTCTGGTCTAAGAAATACACTTCTGTCTCCTGTGCTTTCTTTGCCCTATTCAGTTAAGCCTCACATTGCAATCCTTGCCAGCTGCTTTCTCTGATCTTAGTGTCCCTTGTCATTTTCTGCATGACATTTTCTCCTGCTTATTTGCTGTTACTGTCATTATTGTTTATGTTACCCTTTCCATGCTTATATGTCACTGTGTTTTCAGTTTATACTGTACAGATTGTTACTTTAAACATTATACTAAGTTATTTTTCCGCTGCTGGAAATAGACAATTTGTTATATCATTATTCTTTTTTGTTTAGTTGAAGGTTATTTTGAAAATAATAATAAAATTACAAGATAATTTATGGGATAATGTTTTTTCCTAGTGTAAATTATAAGGACATTAGAAGTCACAGAAAAGTTCCATAACTACATGAAGGCATACAATCAAAGTCCAAATGCATTACAAAGGTTATTGAAGTCTGAAGTACATTCCAAAGTACTGTACATAATCAGCTATAGGAACGCATTACACATAAAACAGTAGATTACATGAGAATTTACATGAGTTTATATTAGCTTCATTTATGTATTTAACATTAAAAAATTATTATTTCAATTACATTGTTTATTCACCTTCCCATGTTCATAAATCTAATCCATGACCCCAGCCTCTCTACATGAACAGACGCTGTGTGCATGCGCACTGCATCTATTCACTGCACTCCCTACCACCTCACCGCGGGACACTGTGGCTCACATGGGGCATAGTCCCAAAAAATATTGGGACCGTCCCGCAAAAATCGGGACATTTTGGAGGTATGCCATAGCTCATCTTTGTACACCTGAAGATTTAAACTCTCTGCTTTCACCAGCCAGCCACATTTGTGGTTATTTATGTAGAATAGGTATCAGTGTTTTTTTCTGAAAAGTAGCAACACTATTATTTAATTTATGGCTGGTAGGTCTGTGTACTGCATTTCTGTGCTTACATGCTGATCTTGAATTGTCCATATTGTCTGGTTGATTAATATGTAGCTGATTGAAGTATAGTTTTTCCTTATCTAGCCCGTGCAGACCTGACTACTGCCTGGGGAAGCCCACTGCTAAATAAAAGCTTTGAAATATGTTTTCTGCTTTATGCAGTGAAAGAAAGGGATACTAATCTGATAAACTTCATACAGCAATGTTAAAAACAAAAGAAAATCTTGTCTGTGACAAAAAGATGTCTTAGATCACTGTTCCAGTTTCCATAGACTTTTATGTTTACAAGTATGTGAGAGGTATGCACATTTCTCGGGGCATTTATATCAAAGCTCATATTTCAAGAAAGGTGTCGTATATTATTTAGCAAATATTTTTTCTGACTAACACAATCCTATGCTCAAACTGTTATTTAAAAGAAAGGAGAAATACGGGTGTATGCAGAGTTGAATGCAGTAGGCTGTGCCCACACGCAATGCGGTAGCAATTCTGATGGTCTACAGCAAATGGAATTTTAATGTTACCCTACACCTTTTTTGAGTCAGGCAAATATATGTGATCTGGCCATGAGAGCATGTCATCTCTAGTAATGGAATGCATACTTTTTTTCTGTCTGTCATTTTGCCAACAGCAGGATCCCGGCCACCAGTATGCCGACAGCGGGGCACTCACCACTCTGCGGGCACGGTGGCGGCATTTCACCACCTGACGGGATTCCGGCGTCACCATTGTGACTGCTGGGATCTGACAAGTGGTTTTGTGATTGCCTCCCCTCGTAACGGTACTTGCATATGCACCTTATTTATGTACAACTCAGAATAAGTTGCCCCTGGGACATTTCTCTTACATATGAGCACCCAGTTGCCACTCCTATTTACCTCACAGAGAAATGACATGAGATGGGTATGAGTCAGATTAATTTCTACTTTCACACAATTATAATCATTTAATAATAATTTCTCACAGATAGTAGCTTGCCCTTGGGCCCTACCTAGGCTTGTGGGTTTACCTTAAAAAAGACAGACTCCACTAACATTAGGGTTTTCAATCTTAGCATAATTAATCCAATGCTTACAAAATACAAAAAATAATTACAAAAATGACACACATTAATATGCAAATAGTTTAAAGAAATAAAAAGAGAAATTATACAGAATCTCTAATTTACAAATTATGAGCTACTGTAGGATGCTTTTATGAGAGAGGCCCATTTTGGTAGCGATAAACGAAGGGATGTAATGGTGTCCGAGTGTGCCGAAGGTGCAGGATGCCAGCTGAACTCAGACGTATTTTTAAAGGGGCAATAATTTACAAGGCATTGTTTTGAATGTGAATGATTGCTGCTTTAAAAAAAGTCTGAGGGGGTAATTCAGATCTGATTGCAGCAGAAAATTTGTTAGCTAATGGGCAAAACCATGTGCATTGCAGGGGGGGGGGGGCGGCAGATATAACATTTGAAGAGAGAGTTAGATTTGGGTGGGTTATATTGTTTTTGTGCATGGTAAATAATGGCTGCTTTATTTTTACACTGCAATTTAGATTTCAGTTTGAACACACCCCACGCAAATCTAACTCTCTCTGCACATGTTATATCTGCCCCACCTGCAGTGCACACGGTTTTTGCCCAACTGCTAACAAATTTGCTGCTGCGGTCAGATCTGAATTAGGCCCTGAGTTAGGCCAGCATCTCTAACATCCGGCAAACATGGACACCATTAAATCCAGCTGTTTATATTTACCAAAACAAGCCTCGTAGCCCCCACCTTTATGTATCAGGATAAACAAACTTTTCTGTGAGCCCCACATAGCCTTTTGTTCTTCGAACAGCTTTCTCTGGGCGGGGTGGCTAGGGGTTTCTACCTCATCTTCAAGGGGGATGTGGTTATGTGACCGACGGTCCAGAGACTGCCGGTCACTATACCAACCCTGGAATCCCCCGTGGAATGCTCGACAGTCAGCATGCCGACTGACAGGACTATTCCCATTCGTGGATGTCCACAACACCCATAGAGTGGGAAAATAACCTGCTGCATGGTGAGTGAAGCAAGCCCGCAAGGGGCTTTGTTGCACATGCCCCCGCTGGCAATCTACACACCGGGATCCAAGCGTCAGTTTGGTGACCGGTGGTATCCCAACCTCCAGTCACCCATACCCAACCCCTTCAAGGAATCCAATTACTTAGGAAGTGGAATTGCCTTATCAATATGTCTTGGAGTTAGGTGACAGATTGCTAATCAAAAGAGCAGTTGCAGCAACACGAAGACCGGAAATGACTCTTACTGGAGATCTAGCTTATGAGATTTGAAAACACAGTCCTCCAGTTATAAAAGTTGGAGACATCCTGAATAGCAAAATGGAGGTCACTCCGAGTTGATCCTAGCTGTTCTAAATTTAGCACAGCTACGATCATTCACACGGACATGCGGGGGGATACCCAGCACAAGGCTAGTCTGCCCCGCATGTCAGTGCCGCCCACCCCCCCCTCAGAAGTGCAAAGGCATCGCACAGCGGCGATGCCTTTGCACTTCAAGAGTAGCTCCCAACCAGTGCAGCTTTAGCGTGCTGGCCGGGAGCTACTCGTTGCTCCCCGGCCCGTAGCGGCTGCATGTGACGTCATGCAGCCACCGCGGACCACCCACCCCAATGGTCCGGACACGCCTGCGTTGGCCGGACCACGCCCCCTAAACAGCGGCTTATTGCCGCCATCTAGCCCCCTCCCACCCAGCGACCACCTCTGTCTCAAAGGCGATCGCTAGACAACGACGGCTGCCATAGAAACATAGAAACATAGAATTTGACGGCAGATAAGAACCACTTGGCCCATCTAGTTTGCCCCTTTTTTATTTTATCCTTTAGGCAATCTCAACCCTTTTTTAACCTTAATTCTTTGTAAGGATATTCATATGCCTGTCCCAAGCATGTTTAAATTGCCCTACAGTCTTAGCCTCTACCACCTCTGATGGGAGGCTATTCCACTTATCCACTACCATTTCTGTGAAGTAATTTTTCCTTAAATTTCCCCTGAACCTCCCCCACTCCAGTCTCAATGTATGCCCTCGAGTTCTAAGACTTCTTTTCCTTTGAAGAATGTTTCCCTCCTGAACTTTGTTAAGACCCTTGATATATTTGAAAGTTTCTATCATGTCCCCCCTTTCCCTTCTCTCCTCCAAACTATACATGTTAAGATCTTTTAGCCTTTCCGGGTAAGTTCTGTGATGTAGGCCATGCACCATTTTAGTTGCCCTTCTTTGTACACTCTCTAATGTATTTATATCCTTCTGGAGATAGGGTCTCCAGAACTGGACACAGTATTCCAGATGGGGCCGTACCAATGACCTATACAGTGGCATTATCACTTTTTTTTTCCTGCTACTGATTCCTCTCCCTATGCAACCAAGCATCTGACTTGCCTTTCTCATTGCTTTGTTGCATTGCTTTCCTGCCTTCAAGTCACTTGAAATAGTGACTCCTAAATCTCTTTCCTCCTCAGTAGTTTCCATTATAGTACCCTTGATACTATATTTAGCCTTTGGGTTTTTGAGAGCCAAGTGCATGATTTTGCATTTTTTAGCATTAAACTGTAGTTGCCACGTTCTTGACCATTTCTCAAGCCTACCTAGGTCATTAATCATTTGTTTTACCCCTCCCGGTGTGTCTACCCTGTTGCATATCTTTGTATCATCTGCAAAAAGGCATATCTTCCCTTCAATACCATCTGCAATGTCACCAACAAAGATATTAAAGAGAACTGGACCAAGTACAGATCCCTGGGGTACTCCACTGGTAACATTTCCCTCCATAGATTGCACTCCATTAACTACGACTGTCTGTTTCCTATCCTGCAACCAGGTTCTTATCCATTTAACTGATTTATAATCCACCCCCAGGCTTTCAAGTTTAATTAGCAGTCTGCGATGTGGGACAGTGTCAAATGCCTTACTAAAGTCTAGATATGCTACATCTACAGCTCCCCCTTGATCTATTATTTTCATCACAGAGTCAAAAAAGTCAATAAGATTTGTTTGGCATGATCTCCCACCAGTAAATCCATGCTGTTTTGGATCCTGTAAGTTGTTTGATTTAAGATATTCCACTACTCTTTCTTTTAATAGTTTTTCCATTACTTTCCCTACTACTGATGTAAGGCTTACTGGTCTGTATTTACTTGCTTCTTCCTTGCTTCCACTTTTGTGCAGTGGAACTACATTTGCTATTTTCCAGTCCTCTGGAATAGCACCTGTATTTAGTGACTGGTTAAATAATTCTGTCAAAGGTGTAACCAGCACATCTTTTAGCTCTTTGAGTATCCTTGGGTGTATCCCATCTGGTCCCATTGATTTATCCACTTTTAGTTTTGAAAGTTCTGTTAGGACCTTCTCCTCTGTAAATGTATTTTCATCTACCTTATTTTTATGAATGTCCTTGCAACTTAACTGTGGCCCCATCCCTTCTTCTGTAGTAAATACTGAGCAAAAATAATTATTTAGGTGATCTGCTATTGCCTTGTCTCCCTCCACCAAATGCTCACTCTCTGTCTTAAGTCTTATTATTCCTCCATTTGATTTTCTCCTTTTACTTATATACTTAAAAAAAAGTTTTGCCCCCTTTATCTACTGACTGGGCCATTTTCTCCTCAGCTTCTGTCTTTGCACGTCTGATCACTTTCTTAGCATCCTTCCGTCTGTCCAGATACACCTCTTTGTCGTTATTATTTTGAGTCTGTTTGTATTTCCTAAAAGCCATCTTTTTTGCTTTCACACTAGTTGATACTTCTTTTGTGAACCACACTGGCTTCCTTTTCCTGGTGCTTTTCCTTACCATTTTGATACAAAGGTCTGTTGCACTTAGTATTGCACTTTTCAGTTTTTTCCACCTCTCCTGCACTCCTCCAAGTTCCTCCAGTCTGCCAATGAATCACTTAAACATCTCCCCATTTTTGCAAAGTCAGCATTTCTAAAATCCAACACCTTTGTTTTTGTGTGACAGGAGTTGGATCCTGTCTTTATACTAAACCATACTGCTTGATGATCACTGGATCCCAGGTGCTCAACCACATATATCATGCGCCAGCGCACTGCAGCGCAGGCACATGCGCAGTTCCGACCCGACCGCTGCGCTGCGAGAAACTGCAGCGAGCGATCGCTTCGGAATGACCCCCAAAATCACCGGCCAGTGACCATATCATACCTTCTTGAGTAATTAACTACAGAGTTTGTTCAAGCACATAATAGGTCATGTATAGTTTAATATTACTCATTGTATACACACAGAGGTGTTGAAAATGTGATGTAGGTGTCGCATAGTCCTTACAGCAGCACTACGGTCTGACTACTACAATCCATATGCTTAGTTTGAGATCTGTCATTATCAGTGCGCACTTATACCAGCCCTATCCTTAGTGCAAAGATCCATCTTAAAACAGGCAGATGATGCATACAGAGCGGTATATGCACAACTCTGCATAGTCCATTAACATGCTCCCTCTGATATTTGCCTACTAAACATTCTAGAAAGGGTATCTGTATTGAGGTGCTCTTTCCTGTATGAAGCTGCCCATTTAATCGTCAAGCACTTCTGCTCTACAATAAAGTACTTGCGTTCTCTGGGCAGCAATTTCTGGCTAAGTTAGAGGATGGGTTTCTCTTCTCCTTCAACCTCTTGGGAAAGGACTGCCCCTAACCCTGTCCCAGAGGCAACTCAAACTGTTTTCTGAAATCAGGGGCTTGCAACACTGGCTCTGCACATAAAGCTTGCCTTAAATCCTGCCAAGTAGTCTCTGCAAGCCTAGAACACACTATTTTCTCTGGGGACTGTTTCCTCAGACATTCAGTTAATCATGTATGAACCTACAATAATAGTCCACCAGACCAAAGAATGCCCTGAGTTGAGTCGTACATTTTGGCTTACGCAAGAATACCTATTGTGGCATCCCGATGATTGGAATCCCGGCAGGGGAAGGTAAGTATACTTACCTTACCCCCCTGGCTGCCAACCCTCCCCTACAACCAGCCTTACTTTAACACACCCTGTTGGTGCCTAAACTAACCACTCCTCCCCACCTAATACTTATCCTCCCCCCTGCAGCCTATCCCTCCCTGAGGGATGCCTAAACCTAACCTCCCCTCCCCACAGTCTGAACCTCCCCCTCCCGAATGGCGCAGTTTAACCATAACCCTTCACTCTCAGCCTAACCTTAACCTACCCCCAATGGCATACCTATCCTGAATCCTAGTGGATGGTCTTTCAGCATCTCAGCTGTTGGATTTCTGGTATCGGGATACTGACCATATTTGGCATTCCGAATAGTGTTGTGATTTCGCCGTTGGTATTCTGACTGCCGGGATCCCAACAGCCAGGATCCTAACCAGATCTCCATGTGAGGACTGCTTCCACTTTGCTGTGTTGAGTTTTAACTTGCCATCAGCCTACTGTACAATATACCCCAGATACTTTGCCTCCACCATTCCAATTCTCCAGGTTAGCTGTGAACCCATGAGCCATAGAGACTGTAACACTGCCTCCACCTTTGGAAGTTGCGACTTCCAGTCAGAGCTTAAAATGACAATGTTATCTAAATACACTGCTGCATATTCCCTGTGTGGCAAGAACAATTTATTCATAGCTCTCTGGAAAGTTGCAGGGGCACCATGCAAACCAAAGGGCAACACTTTATACTGGAACAAACCCTCTGAGGTAGAGAAGGCTGTCTTTGCTTTGGCAGCTTCCTACATAGGAATTGTCAGTTTCCCTTTGCTAAATCTAGCTTGGTGAGATACTGGCTTGTTGCTAAATTTTCTACCAGTTAGTCAACCCGAGTCACAGTTCAAGGAATCAAACAAGGAACTTTATTTAAATTTCTGAAATCATTACAGAATCTCAAATATCCCAAAGGCTTAGGCACTAAAACAATAGGATTATTCTATTCACTGTTTGATAATACTCTATGACCCCTAAGTGCAGTATCTCTTCCACTTCCACTTCCTGTGTTATTGATGCCCATTTGGCCTCAGGTATGCAATATGGCCTTTGTTTTATCACCATCCCAGATGGCTTAACAATATCATGCTGTATGATGTGGATTTTGTCCGGGAGGGCAGAAAATTCCTGGCACCGTGCTACTAAGTTTACCAATTCTTGTTTCTGGATAGGACGCAAGGTGACTTCAATGGGCATCTGACTTTCTGGGGTATTCATGGCCACTAAAGAGGGCTGACTGACACTTTCTTTCCAAGTCTTCAACAAATTCACATGGTAGACTTGTATCTCTTTCCTTCTATACTCCTGCCGTACCTTATAGTTCACAGGTCCCACTGTCTCTATGTTCATATAAGGGCCTTGCCTCTGGGCATACAGTTTACTTTCAGTAGAAAGCATGAGTATCTCACCATACTAGATTTAGCAAAGGTGAACTGACAATTCCTATGTAGGAAGCTGCCAAAACAAAGACAGCCTTATCTACCTCAGAGGGTTTGTCCCAGTATAAAGTGTTGCCCTTTGGTTTGCATGGTGCCCCTGCAACTTTCCAGAGAGCTATGAATAAATTGTTCTGGCTGCACAGGGAATATGCAGTACCTTGTCACACAGATTAAAGGTCCAATTGACAGCCTTAATATCATAATGGCGTTTTTGATGCTGTTGAGCCCTTTTCATATGCTCATTCGAATGTGGCGCAATTTGCTTTAGACAGCCATACAATTGAGACACAAACTGAACGATGCTAGGCTCTTGACATGATTTGCTGCTCCCACCCTCCATTTTACAGATCTAGTATCCCTCTGGGCTGTCTACCATACTGCAGCTTGAAGGGGCTAAACCTCGTAGAGCAGTGGTCTCCAACATTAATTGGGGTGTGAGCTACTTTCAGAAAATAAAACCTCTGAAGGAGCTACCCCCTCCCCCAATGCGTGTGTTTTCCTGCAAAAGTGGGTGTGGCCTCACAAAAGCGGTTGTGGCCTCACAAATACAAGTAATGTCCCCCCGTTAGTGCCAGATACACAAATAATGCCCCTCAGTAGTGCCATATATTTAAATAATGCCTCCCAGCAGTGCCAGATACACAAATAATTCCCACAACAGTGCTAGATACACAAATAATGCCCCCCCTCCCGCATTGTCCGATACAGTGCCCCACACAGTGCTAACTAGAGATGTGCACCGGAAATTTTTCGGGTTTTGTGTTTTTGTTTTGGATTCGGTTCCACGGCCGTGTTTTGGATTCGGACGCATTTTGGCAAAACCTCCCTGTAAATTTTTTGTCGGATTCAGGTGTGATTGGGTTCGGGTGTTTTTTTTTCAAAAATCCCTCAAAAACAGCTTAAATCATAGAATTTGGGGGTAATTTTGATCCTATAGTATTATTAACCTCAATAACCATAATTTCCACTCATTTCCAGTCTATTCTGAACACCTCACAATATTATTTTAAGTCCTAAAATTTGAACCGAGGTCGCTGGATGACTAAGCTAAGCGACCCAAGAGGGCAGCACAAACACCTGGCACTGCAGTGTCAGACAGGATGGCACTTATAAAAATTGGCCCCAAACATCACATGATGTAAAGATAAATAAATAAATAAAGAGGTGCAAGATGGAATTGTCCTCGGGCCCTCCCAACCACCATTATGTTGTATAAACAGGACATGCACACCTTAACAAACTAATCATTTCAGCGACAGGGTCTGCCACATGACTGTGGCTGAAATGACTGGTTGGTTTGGGCCCACACCAAAAAAAGAAGCAATCAATCTCTCCTTGCACAAACTGGCTCTACATAGGCAAGATGTCGACCTCATCATCCTCCTCCGATTCCTCACCCCTTTCACTGTGTACATCCCCCTCCTCACAGAGTATTAATTGTACTTTCTGGAGGCAATTCCTGGTGAATGTCTCCACGGAGGAATTGATTATAATTCATGTTGATGAACATCATCTTCTCCACATTTTGTGGAAGTAACCTCGTACGCCGATCGCTGACAAAGTGACCGGCTGCACTAAACACTCTTTCAGAGTACACACTGGAGGGTGGGCAACTTAGGTAAAATAAAGCCAGATTGTGCAAGGTCCTCCAAATTGCCTCTTTATCCTGCCAGTATACGTACGGACTGTCTGACGTGCCTACAGTGATGCTGTAACACATGTAATCCTCCACCATTCTTTCAATGGTGACAGAATCATATGCAGTGACAGTAGACGGCATGTCAGTAATCGTTGGCAGGTCCTTCAGTCCGGACCAGATGTCAGCTTTCGCTCCTGACTGCCCTGCATCACCGCCAGTGGGTGGTTTCGGAAGTCTGATGCTTTTCCTGGCAGCACCAGTGGCGGTAGAAAATGAAGGAGGAGCTGTTGACGGGTCACGTTCCTCTTGATTTGACAATTGTCTCACCAGCAGGTCATTGAACATCTGCAGACTTGTGTCTGCCGGAAAGAGAGCTACAACGTAGGTTTTAAACCTAGGATTGAGCATGGTGGCCAAAATGTAGTGTTCTGATTTCAACAGATTGACCACCCGTGAATCCTGGTTAAGCGAATGAAGGGCTCCATCCACAAGTCTCACATGCCTAGCGGAATTGCTCCGTTTTAGCTCCTCCTTCAATCTCTCCAGATGCTTCTGCAAAAGCCTGATGAGGGGAATGACCTGACTCAGACTGGCAGTGTCTGAACTCACTTCACGTGTGGCAAGTTCAAAGGGTTGCAGAACCTTGCACAACGTTGAATTCATTCTCCATTGCGCTTGAGTCAGGTGCATTCCCCCTCCTTTGCCTATATCGTAGGTAGATGTATAGGCTTGAATGGCCTTTTGCTGCTCCTCCATCCTCTGAAGCATATAGAGGGTTGAATTCCACCTTGTTACCACCTCTTGCTTCAGCTGATGGCGGGGCAGGTTCAGGAGTGTTTGCTGGTGCTCCAGTCTATGGCACGCGGTGACTGAATGCCGAAAGTGGCCCGCAATTCTTCATCATCCTGTTGCAATCCGTCTTGCAACAGTATGACTGCTGTGATATTTCATCTTCCTCGCAAAGGACTGTTATACAGTAAATTGTGAACTGGAAGTAGTACAAGTGGTCTTCCGACTTCCCCTCTGGGATGATGGTCGACTCCCAGCAGCAACAACAGCAGCACCAGCAGCAGTAGATGTTACACTCAAGGATCCATCGGAGGAATCCCAGTCAGGAGAGGACTCATCAGACTTGCCAGTGACATGGCCTGCAGGACTATTGGCTTTCCTATCTAATGAGGAAATTGACACTGAGGGAGTTGGTGGTGTGGTTTGCAGGATCTTGGGTACAAGAGGAAGGGATTTAGTTGTCAGTGGACTGCTTCCGCTGTCACCCAAAGTTTTTGAACTTGTCAATGACTTCTGATGAATGTGCTCCTAGTGACGTATAAGGTAGGATGTTCCCGGTTGGTTAACATCCTTACCCCTACTTATTACAGCTTGACAAAGGCAACACAGGGCTTGACACCAGTTGTCCGCATTTCTGTTTAAATAATTCCACACCGAAGAGGTGATTTTTTTTTATAATTTGACCAGGCATATCAATGGCCTTATTAATCCCACGGACAACAGGTGTCTCCCCGGGTGCCTGTCTTAAACAAACCACCTCACCATCAGATTCCTCTTTGTCAATTTCCTCCTCAGCGCCGGCAACACCCATATCCTCATCCTGGTGTACTTCAACAGTGACATCTTCAATTTGACTATCAGGAACTGAACTGTGGGTGCTTTTTCCAGCACTTGCAGGGGTTATGCAAATGGTGTAAGGAGCCACCTCTCTCCGTCCAGTGTTGGGAAGGTCAGGCATCGCAACTGGCAGAATTGAACTTTCCTTGGGGATTTGTGATTTAGAAGAACGCACAGTTCTTTGCTGTGCTTTTGCCAGCTTAACTCTTTTAATTTTTCTAGCGGGAGGATGAGTGCTTCCATCCTCATGTGAAGCTGAACCACTAGCCATGAATGCAGGCCAGGGCCTCAGCAGTTCCTTGCCACTCTATGACGTAAATGGCACAATGGCAAGTTTACGCTTCTCCTCAGACGCTTTTAATTTAGATTTTTGGGTCATTTTACTGAACTTTTGCTTTTTGAATTTTACACGCTCTCTACTATGACATTGGGCATCGGACTTGGCAGATGACATTGATGGCATTTCATCGTCTCTGCCATGACTAGTGGCAGCAGCTTCAGCACTAGGTGGAAGTGGATCTTGATCTATCCCTATTTTACCCTCCACATTTTTGTTCTCCATTTTTAATGTGTTGAATTATATGGCAGTAATATTATTATATCAATAGCAATGGCCTACTGCACTGTACTACTATATACTGCTCACAACATTGCAGCACAGATATGGATACTTGCAGTGACATGGAGCTGCAAGATACAGCAATGGACTACTGTACTGTACAACTATTTACTGATGGTCACCAAAATGCTGCACTGTACTACTATATATATACTGCTCACAACAATGCAGCACAGATATGGATACTTGAAGTGACACGGAGCTGCAAGATACAGTAATGGCCTACTGTACTGTACAACTATATACTGTTGGTCACCAAAATGCTGCACTGTACTACTATATATACTGCTTACAACAATGCAGCACAGATATTGATACTTGCAGTGACACAGAGCTGCAAGATACAGCAATGGCCTAGTGTACTGTACAACTATATACTGTTGTCACCAAAATGCTGCACTGTATTACTAAATATACTGCTCACAACAATGCAGCACAGATATGGATACTTGTAGTGACACGGAGATGCAAGATACAGCAATGGACTACTGTACTGTACAACTATATACTGTTGTTCACCAAAATGCTGCACTGTACTACTATATATACTGCTCACAACAATGCAGCACAGATATGGATACTTGAAGTGACATGGAGCTGCAAGATACAGCAATGGACTACTGTACTGTACAACTATATACTGTTGGTCACCAAAATGGTGCACTGTACTACTATATATACTGCTCACAACAATGCAGCACAGATATGGATACTTGCAGTGACACGGAGCTGCAAGATACAGCAATGGACTACTGTACTGTACAACTATTTACTGTTGGTCACCAAAATGCTGCACTGTACTACTAATATACTGCTCACAACAATGCAGCACAGATATGGATACTTGAAGTGACACAGAGCTGCAAGATACAGCAATGGACTACTGTACTGTACAACTAGATACTGTTGGCCACCAAAATGCTGCACTGTACTGCTAGTATACTGCTCACAACAATGCAGCACAGATATGGATACTTGAAGTGACATGGAGCTGCAAGATACAGCAATGGACTACTGTACTGTACTAATATACTGGTGGTCACCAAAATGCTGCCCTATACTACTATATATAATATATATATATATATATATATAGTATATACTGGTCACACAACAATGCAGCAGATATTGAGCACTGATGATCAGGATACTGTCTAGAACTGAGTCTGACACGGAGCTGCAAGATACAGCAATGGCCCACTGTACTGTACTACTATAATTATATACTGGTGGTCCCCACAATGCAGAACACTGAGCACAGTTATTTGCAGCACCCTGAGCACAGATATGGAGCTTTTCAGGCAGAGAACGTAGATATTTGCAGCACACTGAGCACAGATATGGAGCTCTTCAGGCAGAGAACATAGATATTTGCAGCACACTGAGCACAGATATTTGCAGCACACTGAGCACAGATATTTGGAGCACACTGAGCACAGATACGGAGCTTTTCAGGGAGAGAATGTAGCCATGTCCTTTCCGTTCAATCTCCAAAGCACGAGTGAAAATGGCGGTGATGCACGGCTCTTTATATGGAATATGAATCTCGCGAGAATCCGACAGCGGGATGATGACGTTCGGCCTCCTTCGGGCTAACCAAGCAAGGCGGGAAGATCCGAGGCTACCTCGGACCCGTGTACAATAGGTGAAGTTCGGGGGGGTTCGGATCTCAATGAACCGAACCCGATCAACTCTAGTGCTAACCCTTGCTGGCTTCTTCTACTGCTGCCGGTGCTGCTCCTCCTGCATGAGGGATGGAAGGGGAGGAGAGCGCAGCATGTGCCTTTCCTGTGAAGTCCAGAGAGTGGCTGCGGTGATGGTGACAGAGTCTCCAGCGGCGGTGGTGCCGGTAAGTGAGCCAATCAAAACTCACAGTCCGGCAGCCAATCAGGTGCCGCCACTGCCAGTCCACGAGCTCTGATTGGCTGACGGACAGCACCATATTAAAAATGAAGGGAGGAGGAGTGCCATTGACTGCCCAAGCCCGTGCGTTCTGTGAGTTACCGAAAATACTATGGCGAGCTACCGGTAGCTCGCGAGCTACGGTTTGGCGATCACTGCCGTAGAGGCTTGGGGTACCTCTTGAACCACAAACATTACATGAGGTAAGAGTAAGTCTAAAACCTGCTTCTCCTGTGATACCTCCCTCTTTTTTATCTGCTAAAGAGTTTGGTTAAAGTGTTTGACCAAGCCATCTGTCTGCAGGTGGTAACCTAAACTGGTAATTCTACTTACCTTTAACAGATGACACAGGTCTTTCATTAATTTAGACACAATAGGGTCTGTCGGGACCTATTTCAGTATTCCCAGACGGGTATACCACATCAACAACTCCCGGGCAATAGTGCCAGACTTCATGTTTCATAGTGGAATGGCCTCTGGGTAACTAGTAGCATAATCCACCACCACAATATATACAGCACTGATGCCTAAAAGCAGACTTTTGTAGTGGCCCTATCATACCAAGTCATTCAAAAGGCAGAAATAATAGGTAGGGGAACCAAGGGTGCCAGAAATTATGTCTGGGATGAAGCCTTATGGCACACTGGGCATTCCTGATAGAATTTCTTTAGTGTGTCATGAGTGCCTGGCCAAAGGAACCATTGCTGGATATGCTGGAGAGTTTTCTCCTATCCTAGATTGCTACCCCATAAATGTATGTGAGCCACCCTCAATACCAACTGCTTGTATTTCCAGGGAACCAGCAACTGATCTACCCTTTTACCCTACAAATAGGTTACACGGTACAATATATAGTTTGTAACCATGAAGTAAAGTACACCTTCTGGTGTTAAAGGAAAGTTTACCTTACCATTTACCACTACCACATTTTAGAAAGCATTGGACAAATTTCTATTGGTCTGTTGATCTCGTCCAAAGACCTTCAAAGACACACTTTCACCAATGGGGGACCAATTTATCTCAATCTTGGCTCTCAAGAGAGGGCTTTGCAGTCATACATACTTGGCATCCAGTAGGTCCCAGCCCCTGGGTTAGCACAGCCTCTGCCTGTCTGTCAATGTTATGCCAGGTGACCACTTCCTGTAACAGTGGGAAGTCACAGCCCAGGATCAGCAGATAAGGAGGCTTGGATACTACTGCTGCTACCATTTTACTGGTCAGTGTTTAATCACCACAGGCAGGCGCACTTGTGTGCATTCTTCTATGTCCCCATGTATAAACAGCACCATTACTGGGAGTGAAACCTGGTCAGACCCTGGAGGAACCAGGTTAGCTAGTCAGTCCACTGCCAGTGTCAATCAAGGCCCAGATATCCTGGTCTTCAATATGTACCAATCAGATGTAACAGGGTAGTCATCCTGAATACAGGTTGTGCTGTTTTCCCTGTGCTGCATTTTTCCTGCATTTTCATCAGCTCAGTATGCTTTGGGCAGTCCCACCATACATGCCCGGGCTCAATACACTCAAAACATATGGCTAGAGGTGAGTTGTTTAGTCTAACAATGTGGACCTGGGTTCTGGGCTTAGGTAATGACTGTATTCCTTGTTTGACTTTACTCAGTTTTACCAGGTTTAGTTACCTACCAATCAACACTGCTAACTCATTAAATGTCTGGCGGTCAGCCTGCAAGGTCCAGTGCTGTACACCACAGCCTAATACCCATATAGCATGGTCCAAAGCAATAATCTCTACTATGCATTGAGCTGCATGTTTCTATGGCTGTAGCCATGCTTTACTCAGTCTGGCTACCTTGACCAGCTGAACTCTTGGAGGCTCAGATGGGTTCAGCCTCCAAACATGAAACTCCTGGGTCCCATCATCCCAAACCTGGTATGGCCTTCTTCAAATAAGGATATAAGTTTACTTCAGCTACTTTCAGGTCAATATAGGCTTGCTGTGATTTCCCTTTGAGTCAGGGAGCTAACCTGGCAGCCCATTCCTCCTCCAGCCACTTTAACCATGTGGTAGTGTTTTCAAAAGTGCATAAAAATGCCTCAATATCATCTGAGGGTGTGAGTTTTTGTAATACCTCACACTCCTGCCCACCTTTCCACATCTCCTTTAACCTCTTCAGTGGCATGCCCAGAAAATTTTCTGAGGCCAGCTGCGCTGTGCAGACTGTCAACCCCGGAAATATTCTGGGCATGCTACTGCTCCCTCTCTCCCCCTCCCCCCTCCTTACACTCCGCTTGGCCAGCCCGGTGGATGATGCAATCGCGTTGTGATGTCATGACGCAATTGCATCATTCCACAAAACTCCACCAGCTGAGCGGAGTACAAGGCAGGATGGGTGGGAGGATGTCAGTGCTGGTGGGCTAGTGCCTGGGGGATAGACATCGGTGGGTTATCCATCGATGGTCACCATCAATGGATAACCTCGATGGTGTAAAACCATCTGGAATATATCCATTGATGGTTCTACCCATCGATGGTCATTCCACATTTACAGTACACATGTGGACAGACCAAGGGGCATGGCTTAGTGGGTGTCAGGGGGCGGAGCTAAGCTCCATGCCGTGATCCTTTTAGAAAAAAAAATCAATTCAGTAGCACTGAACCATCGATGTCGGGAAACCACCTGGTTCTCCCCCATCGATGGTAAAAGTATTCGACATCGGTCAAAGACCATCGTTGATTTAGAATTATTGATGGTTGATGGCCATCCCTAGCTACCCCTAGGCAACGAGCATTCCCTAAGGCAACGAGCATGGATCCCAAAGCATAAAACCTCTGGAAATAAACATGACACAGCGTGTGAAACCCCTGGCAACGCGCAGGTAAAAAAAAAAATTAAAGCCCTGCCCCTGGGAGGTGTGACCAAATTCGGAAAACCCTCCATTCATCATGCAGCAACTGGATCTGAGTTTGCTGCCTTTCAATCTGAGCTTGCTGCTCTACAACCAAATTCTGTTGGCCAGCAGACAGATTTTGCTGGCCTATAGTCAATTCAGCAAACACTCTCAAAATGTCCTCCATATTTCCCAGCACACTATCTCAGCTGGTTACCCTTAACACTGCATACTTTTCCCTGGGCTCCTGGCCTATGCACAGGAATTAATAACCCCTTTATAGTGTGCTCAATTTGCAAAAGGACACATACACGTTTCCACTGCTGTTTAAAGATTCACACTCACCAAGCCGCTGTGCAGCAGGTAGCGTTATTCAATGCATCTCACTGCTGCTGTGGATGGATCCATTTAGGGTTTCCTGCGGATACCGTCCAGAGATTGTGTCCCTTTTTGGTGCCAAATGTGACAGGAATCACATAGATGTCATCAAATTCAAAAGTTACACATGCAGGTTTTGCAGGTCAGGTTTTACAGGCAGTTCTTAATACAGCCGTATAACATTCCAAGTTCTGGTACTACAGATGCCAGCCTGCCAAAGCGTAGTCCACTTGTAAAAAACAAATAACAAACAAATGACAGAACACACACCCCATAGAGGAAACGTATGAAATAAAGACTTCTACAGACACCCTAATTTAGGGATGAGCGGGTTCGGTTTTCAGAGAACCAAACCAATACTTCACCATTCGAGTCCGGATCCATGTCAGACTCGGGTTTTACTGCCTGACTCGGAAACCAGAACGAAGCAAAACGTCATCATCCCGCTGTTGGATTCTCGCTGGGTTTGGATTCCATATAAGGAGCTGCGTGTCCCTGCCATTTTCACTCCGGCACTGGAGAGTGTAGAGAGAGGACGTGTCTCTCAGTGTCCGTGTCTTGTGCTGTATATGTCCAGTCACAGTGGTTGTGTCCTCTTGCTTCCATATGTCCATTACTGCTGTGTTGTGCTTCATCAGTTCAGTGGTGTTATATTGTGCTGTATCAGTCCAGTGGTAATGTCCTGTGCATCAGCCATCAGTCATTCCAGTGACCAGGCAGTCACAGTGGTTGTGTCCTCTTGCTGCCATATGTCCATTGCTGATGTGTTGTGCTGCATCAGTTCACAGTGTTATACTCTGCTGCCATATGTCCAGTGCTGCCGTATAATAATAATAAAAACAAGTCCCTTACAGTGTTGCTGTGTTGTCCTGCATCAGACCAGTGGTAGTGTCCTGTGCATCAGCCATCAGTCATTCCAGTGACCAGGCAGTCACAGTGGTATACTCTGCTGCCATATGTCCAGTGCTGCCATATAATAATAATAATAATAATAATAATAATAATAATAATAATAATAATAACAACAAGTCCCCCTTACAGTGTTGCTGTTTTGTCCTGCATCAGACCAGTGGTAGTGTCCTGTGCATCAGCCATCAGTCATTCCAGTGACCAGGCAGTCACAGTGGTATATTCTGATGCCATATGTCTAGTGCTGCTGTATAATAATAATAATAATAATAATAATAATAATAACAACAAGTCCCTTGGAGTGTTGCTGTATTGTCCTGCATCAGACCAGTGGTAGTGTCCTGTGCATCAGCCATCAGTCATTCCAGTGACCAGGAAGTCACAGTGGTGTACTCTGCTGCCATATGTCCAGTGCTGCCATGTAATAATAATAACAACAAGTCCCTTACAGTGTTGCTGTGTTGTCCTGCATCAGACCAGTGGTAGCGTCCTGTGCATCAGCCATCAGTCATTCCTGTGCCACATATTGTGTTATATAACTCCATAAAAATAATGGAGAACAAAAATTTGGAGGATAATATAGGGAAAGATCAAGAACCACTTCCTCCTAGTGCTGAAGCTGCTGCCACTAGCCATGACATAGACGATGAAATGCCATCACCATTGTCTGCCAAGGCTGATGCCCAATGTGATAGTAGAGGGCATGTAAAATCCAAAAAGCCAAAGTTCAGTAAAGAAACCCAAAAAAAGAAATTTAAATGATCTGAGGAGAAACGTAAACTTGCCAATATGCCATTTATGACACGGAGTGCCAAGGAACGGCTAAGGCCCTGGCCTATGTTCATGACTAGTGATTCAACTTCACATGACGATGGAAGCCCTCAACCTCCATTTTACAATTTCATTCCAGTGATTTGTACATATAATTCCAGTGATTTTGCCATTTAATTCCAGTGATTTGGATGTATATTTCCAGTGGTAATTGTTTGTGTCGCTTGGCTTAGTTATACAGCTACCTCATTGCACCTCTTCGACATATTTACATGAGTTCTGTTTGGGGCCTAGTTTTTGAAAAGTGCCATCCTGTCTGACACTGCCGTATGAGTCCAGGGATACTTATGTATTAGTCCTGGGGTACTGCCGTACAAGTCCACCATTTGCAGAATTTTTGAAAAATGACAAGGGCGCGCAGAAGATGCTGTCAGTGGACCGAACAATTGCGGCTCACTTTCGACAATCATTCACTGCGTGACACTACTAGACGGGCCAGGTGGTTGTGTCGCTTAGCTTAGTCATACAGCAACCTCGGTGCACCTTTCTTTCTTCTTTGCATCATGTGCTGTTTGGGGCCTTTTTTTGGATATCTGCCCTCCCGTCTGCCACTGCAGTGCCACTCCTAGATGGGCCAATTGTTTGTGTCGCTTGGCTTAGTCATACAGCTGCCTCATTGCACCTCTTCTACATCTTTGTATGAGGTGCTGTTTGGGGCCAAGTTTTTAAAAAATGCCTTCCTGTCTGACACTGCAGTGCCACTCCTAGATGGGCCAATTGTTTGTGTTGCTCGGTTTAGTCATACAACTACCTCATTGCACCTCTACTACATCTTTGCATGAGTTGCTGTTTGGGGCCTAGTTTTTGAAAAGTGCCATCATGTCTGACACTGCAGTGCCACTCTTAGATGGGCCAGGTGTTTGTGCCACACACTTGTGTCGCTTGGCTTAGTCATACAGCAGCCTCAGTGCACCTCTTTTTCTTCTTTGCTTTAAGTGCTGTTTGGGGCCTTTTTTTATATCTGCCCTCCTGTCTGACACTGCAGTGCCACTCCTAGATGGGCCAGGTGTTTGTGCCGCACACTTGTGTTGTTTAGCTTAGTCATACAGCCACCTTGGTGCAACCTTTTGGCCTAACAACAATATTGTGAGGTGTGAGGTATTCAGAATAGACTGGAAATATGTGGAAATGGATGTTATTGAGGTTAATAATACAGTAAGATCAAAATTACCCCAAATTCTGTGATTTTAGCTGTTTTTATGTTTTTTTCCAAAATCGTCAAGATCCAAAACCAAAACCAAAACACGAAAGGGTGGTTTTGGCAAAATCAAGCCAAATGCAAAGATAATATTTAGAGATACTCAGCGCAAAAAGATTCAATGGTGCAGCTATGGTCTATAACAAAATAGTGCTTCCCCACTGCACTAACAAATGGATACAATTACAAGAAATATGAAATAGAACACAAGCGCTCCAAAGAAGAAACCAGTTCACCCTTTATACACCACAAAATTCAAAGAAGGATAATACCGTTTGCTTATATGGTGTATCCACTTCACATTTATCAGGTGGTGTTTTCCAAATACATAATTGATGTGCAAACTGAAACAGAATGTGCCCCTTTTGTGTATACAAGAGCTATTTTTTGCTCAAAAGGGGGAACACAAATAAAAAAGGATAATAGTGCAAATTATAATTTTTTTTAAAAGGAAAGATTTAATAACAATGCACACTTACAAACATAACAGATAAAACCCGTGAGTGGGATTTCTACCATGCGCTTTTAGTATTCTCCTTTTTTATTTGTCCACCAGTCATTGCTTGCTATACTGTAGTGCCCTCCCCATCCACTGCTCTTGTACAGAGTACTGTGGCTTTCATTACTTGAGCACTTTCCAGCTACAGAAACTAAAAGGACCAGCAGCATGGGGGCAGTGAGCCACACCACAGTTGCACAGGAGTAAAGAAAATAGCACAAACCCCCCTGTAAACACTAATATCTGTTACAGGTGGTACAACCATTGGTGTCTTCTTTAGACACCAATTGGTATTTCAGTGTCTATGGACACTGACATGGGGCATCTCAGTACATTCAGATACACATATGTACACTGTTGATATGTACTATTGGCATGGGGGGTCATTCCGAGTTGTTCGCTCGGTATTTTTCTTCGCATCGCAGCGATTTTCCGCTAACTGCGCATGCACAATGTTCGCACTGCGACTGTGCCAAGTAAATTTGCTATGCAGTTAGGTATTTTACTCACGGCATTACGAGGTTTTTTCTTCGTTCTGGTGATCGTAATGTGATTGACAGGAAGTGGGTGTTTCTGGGCGGAAACAGGCCGTTGTATGGGAGTGTGTGAAAAAGCGCTACCGTTTCTGGGAAAAACGTTGGAGTGGCTGGAGAAACGGAGGAGAGTCTGGGCGAACGCTGGGTGTGTTTATGACGTCAAACCAGGAACAACAAGCACTGAACTGATCGCAGATGCCGAGTAAGTTTGAAGCTACTCAGAAACTGCTAAGAAGTGTCTAATCGCAATTTTGCTAATCTTTCGTTCGCAATTTTGATAAGCTAAGATTCACTCCCAGTAGGCGGCGGCTTAGCGTGTGCAAAGCTACTAAAAGCAGCTTGCGAGCGAACAACTCGGAATGACCACCATGAAACCTATGAAGTTAACAAAAGGCACAAGTGGAATTGTGAAATGGAGTTTAGGCTACACAGTGATCCATAAGCAGGCTTGCGGCAGAGGCATAGTCAGGGTGGGATAAGTGGGGTTGGTGCCCTAGGCACCATGGCAGGTCCAGCAGAGTGTGAGTCCACCAGCCAGGGTAGTGTACCTTGCAGAACATACACTGCTCAACATCCACTAACCATTGCTCCACATCCACTCTGGACCATCTAGGGGTGGGCGGGGAGTTTTGGACTGAGTAGTCGCAGGCTTAAGATGTCATGAGGAAGTGGGGAGGTAGCAGCCACTGGGTCAATAAGAGTAGGATGGGATGGAGAAGTAGCCGACGGAATCAGCATCATTGGTGGATGCGATGTTTGAAAGTGTCATAGCTTTGGGTATTTTACATTCTCAATCATCAGGGTCTGCCCATCATAGCATGGTTGATGGGCAGCATGACAACTGTGATGAACTAAGTGATGCCATTGTGCAAACTGCAGTGAGGATTGGACTCTAAGACTTATTGAGGACTGGGGGTTAGCTCTCATCTCAGCTGCCCTCCCTGCGATTTTATTGGGAATTGTCTGTATACTCTAAGGATAGGTACACAATACAACGATCTGGGATCGTTGTCAACAGCATGACCAATGGGATGAGATATCTAGTAGCCATACACACTGAATGACTGTGCGCTATATCCTTCATGGCTGCATTCATCAGCATGACGTCGGCCATTGGTAGCACAACAGATGGGATGACTGACATGTTGGCAGGCTAGAGCAGGTGGCAGTGGGTACTCACTACCTAATGTACATGCTATGTCAGTCCAATCCACTGGAACAGGTGACTATTACCTACTGTGTACCCAGCCTAAGAAGCCTAACCCGGGAGGGCACTGTAATTAAATTCAGTAGTGCACAGATTAGAATAATTGATTTGACTGTCTCTGGCAGTCTCCAGTCTTTCATGTTTAGCAGCTTAAGGTGGATGATGGGCCTGCACTTGTAGTTTGTGACATGATATGTATAAGGGGTACTACTGTGTGGCATAATGTGAATAACAGGCACTAATGTATGGCATAATGATCTAGCATACGTAAACTTGTAATACAACCTCTCTTTTATATATATATATATATATATATATATTGAAAGAAGAGATTTCCCCAGGGAGCTGATGTCGTACTTTGGTATGTACAAGTTTTGTATAATAAAATAATCTTAAAAAAGAGAGATTGTTTATTTTTTTAAAAAGCAATACATAAAACTGTTTACAATTTGCCCAGAATAACAATAAACAATGTTTGTACAGATGATAGTTGTGTTGGTAATTCAAACAACATCAAAATGATCTTCTTTGTAGAGATGTCAGAGAACAATGTGCTAACCCACGCGTTTCGTCCTACAGACTTCATCAGGGGTGTATTAATCTAAACAATACAGAAACATTCATAAACAACTTCACTCTTCTAGTTATAATACAATTAACTCTCTTCAAAAGCTTATTGAATACATACCAAAGAATCACAATATGGACATACATCTTATCATGTCTTCAAAAAGGCAATTTAACAATGCTTAAAATAGTATCGGACCAAATTTCACCATATGGGGTATCTGTAAAATCATAACATATGTTACCAAAAGAATATTACCATAAAATATATGGACAGGATATATTATGTGAGGAGGAACAGAGGAGGAGGACTGGTTTACAAGGATTCTATTGGGCTTTTAATTAGCACTACTGTATGGCATAATGATCTAGCATACGTAAACTTGTAATACAACCTCTCTTTTATATATATATATATATATATATATATATATATATGGCTATCTATCAATCTTGATTCCGACACTCTACACCTCCATGCATAAAATATTAAACTTCCTCCGGTGCCCTCAGTATCACACTGCACAGCGGCAGTGTTTCATACTGTACATACATCAGTGGTGCAAGTGATGCAAGTATGCGGGTAAGTTCGGGTACCCCTAAGAATATGGCAGGGGATACTCAGTACCACCCACCACACACTTTACACCCGTGACTGCCATTACCACAATTATAATGCACCACAAAGTAACAAGACCATGGTGCTTGGCAGCATGACAGCGCCTTCCAGTTAGTCAGGGTTACTGGGAGCGCAACAGTGATGTCATGATGCCACATCACACTTCCTCCTCTGGAGGCTGTGGCTGGCGTGAAGAGAGGAGCCCGATTGCACTTTCCCGCAGCATCTCTTACTGGGAGCATTCATTTCTAATATAATGTGGACACTACTATATATGTCTATTATTATGGGGGTATTACTACATATTTCTATTGTAATGTGGACACTACTATATATTTCTAATATACCAGGGGCACTACTACACTATATATTCCTGTTATAATGGAGGCATTATTATATATTGTTATTACATTGGGGGCATTACTATAAATATTTATTATACTTGGGCATTACTATATACTGGGGGTATCACTATATATTTATATTATACTGGAGGCAGTACTATATATTTCTAGCCTTGCCTCCAGAGTGCAAAGAAAAGATACTTTGCAGTGTCACCACACCACTAGTGTCATGTAACCACTCCCACTTGTGGCATGTGGTCACGCCCCCTCACAACGGATAACTACGCCCATTTTTCAGCACCCAGTACAACTAGGAAAATATTTCTACTTGCACCACTGACATACAGTCACCAACCTGAAGAAAATGAGTTAATCATAGAAACGTTGACCAGGAGACCTGCCTTACTGTCGCTTTTTCCTGAGTGCCACAGAAGTGTGCAGCTTCATTCACCTTAATGCTTTAGTATACATCTGAATAAACAATGGGGTTTTGGTTTATGAATTGTACAATGCATGTAAGCTTGCAGCCCACTCCATGGGACCCCATTTCACCGCAAGTCCTACTCTATCACATAAACTTCCACATAGATTTTTTATGGACCTAGCTACTGCTGTCTTATAGGGGAAAAGTGTACCTGCCACACTTATGGCTTTAAAGCTTACCTGCCACACTTATTGCTTTTAAAAGGTAAGACAGTCACCAACGCAACTACACAAGTGTGCTTACCTGGTTTAGAGCTCACCTGCCAACTGACTTCTGGCTTTCAAAGTGAGACAGTCACCAACACACCAAAACAGCAGCTGACCCAGGTTAAAAGTAAATGAGCTTAGAGGTGCATGAGAGATAGATATGATCAGAAATGGGCCAATTAAAAATGAATCCTATTATAAACACATGAGGACCCACTGCACTCGCCATTCCCATGGGAGGGGTGCACTCACGTACTCCCCACCCCTAGGTCATACTTGCCTACTCTCCCGGAATGGCCGGGAGGCTCCCGAAAATCGGGTGACCCTCCCGGCCCCCCGGAAGATCAGGCAAGTCTCCCGATTCGCGGGGTCCCCCCTGCCCGTCCACCCACTTAGTGCGTAAAGAGGGCGGTCCGGGCAGTAGATGACGCGATTCATGCTGAATCGCGTCATCATAGGCACGCCCCCTGCAGTGTAATGCCGGTGATCGCGGCATTACAGAGCAGAGGGCGTGGCTTAAAGGAGGCATCACCGCGACCCTGCCCTTGCTCTGCCCTTGCTCCGCCCCCATCCCGCCTCCGGTCCACCCCCTTTTCTACGTCACAGCCTCCCCTGCCCACCCTCTGAGCCGACCTGGCTGCTCTCTCCCGCAGAGAGCAGCCAAAATGTCGGTAAGCATGCCCTAGGTTGGGGTGCGGTGGGCTGTGACCACTGAATTAAAATATACATATACAGAAGCCTGCACTCTCCTTGGCAGCTTCATTCAACTTAATGCTTTTGTATACATCTGAATAAACAATAGGGTTTGGTTTATGAATTGTATAATGCATGTATGCTTGCGGCCCACTCCACGGGACCCCATTTCACTGCAAGTCCTCTATCACATAAACTTCCACATAAATTTTTTTAGAGAAATGGCTACCGCTGTCTCATGAATGAAAATGTGCTTACCTGGGGGTTTATTTACTAATATTCGTGTTTTGTCCGTTTTGAAGGGTGTTTGAACTCGAATGGTATCGGGTGCATTTTACTGCAACTTTTTGAATCCTGATACGGTCATTCACTAAGCTGCCGAGTTTTGCACAATCGTTTTTTCCGATGTCGAAGTGATTCATAATATCAGGCAGTGTTTCACGGGAGTGATGAGTAAAACACTGCCTGAAAAAACACAAGGAAACCCGGCCGGATCTGTGAGATCCGTGCAGGGCTTCATTGTGTACCTTAAAAAGTTCATTAAAGTCTTTAAAATCCTGGAAAAAATTGCGTGGGAGTGATACAATGTAGCGCCTATGCGCTCCATTGTAACCAATGGTGGGTACTTTGTGGTCAGCGGTGAGGTTACTTTCGGTCAACCGCTGACCACACCGATCTCAAAGTGTCCCCCGGCTGTGGCATTATCTCCCCAGCTAGTGTAGCCCGGTGCTGGTTTCAGAAATACGGGGGACCCCTACGCTTTTTGTCCCCCGTATTTTTGGAACCAGGACCAGGCGCAGAGCCCGGTGCTGGTTGATTAAATATGGGGGAACCCCTGTCATTTTTTCCCCATATTTTTTCAACCTGGATCTGCTCAAAGAGCCCGAGGCTGGTTATGATTAGGAGGGGGGACCCCACACAATTTTTTTTTCTGATTTTAAACTAAACAGACCCTTTCTCATAGATAACCATGCACAGATCTCACTGATCCATGCATGGTTATCCAAACTCGATAGGAAAAAGCAGGACTATTTTTTTGCTGCTTTTTTTAACGATTCGAAAAAAAACAGACCCGCACTTTAGCACTCAGAAACTAACACCCAAATACGAATGAATAGTGAATGGCCGTATTCTATGAAATAACAGCCGCGTTTGACCGATGGTCTATTCATTCGTATTTCGGGACGTTGTCATTCAAACCATTACGAATAGACCAGACACTGCCGAGATTGGTGCTTAGTAAATTCCCGGATTGGGACTTAGAAAAAAAAACACAAATCGACCAAACTCGGATTTTTAGTAAATACTGGCCCTGGTTTAAAGCTTACCTGCCACACTTATGGCTTTTAAAAGTTAAGACAGTCACCAACACAACTACACAAGTGTGCTTACCTAGTTTAAAGCTCACCAGCTAACAGAGGCAGGCTGGCCTGGGGGGCAGAGACAGCAGTAGCCAGGTCGCTAAAAAAATCTATGTGGAAGTTTATGTGAAAGAGTAGGACTTGCAGTGAAATGGGGTCCCGTGGAGTGGGCCGCAAGCATACATGCATTATACAATTCATAAACCAAAACCCCATTGATTATTCAGATGTATACAAATGCATTAAGGTGAATGAAGCTGCCAAGGAGAGTGCAGGGTTCTCTGTATATGTATATTTGAGTTTGGTGGTCACAGCTCACCGCACCCCAACTTAGGGGTGGGGAGTACGTGAGTGCACCCCTACCCTGGGAACGGCGAGTGCAGTGGGTCCTCGTGTGTGTATATGTGTATATATATATATATATATATATACACACATACACACAATGCAAGGCATGCCAGGCTATGACTACTCTCAGCCGGCAATCATTTTATTAATTCCATTAGGATTTAATGGAGACATCGCCAACCGCTTTTACACTTGAATTTCCCACAATAATTATGTTGAAGAGATGTATATTCCCATCAATATTTCTAAAGGATATAGCCTCTCACCAAGAATTCTCCAAACAAGCAAGGCCAAATAACCAAATTAGTAAATGTTTTAATTACAGTGTAAATAGTAGAGATGTGCACCGGAAATTTTTCGGGGTTTGTGTTTTGGTTGTGAATTCGGTTCCGCGGCCGTGTTTTGGATTCAGACGCATTTTGGCAAAACCTCCATGAAAATTTTTTGTCGGATTCGGGTGTGTTTTGGATTTGGGTGTTATTTTACAAAAAACCCTCAAAAACAGCTTAAATCATAGAATTTGGGGGTAATTTTGATCCCATAGTATTATTAACCTCAATAACCACAATGTCCACTCATTTCCAGTCTATTCTGAACACCTCACACCTCACAATATTATTTTTAGTACTAAAAGTTGCACCAAGGTCGCTGGATGACTAAGCTAAGCGACCCAAGTGGCCGGCACAAACACCTGGCCCATCTAGGAGTGGCACAGCAGTGTCAGACAGGATGGCACTTAAAAAAATTAGCCCCAAACATTACATGATGCAAAGATAAATAATAAAAAAAGAGGTGCAAGATGGAATTGACCTTGGGCCCTCCCACCCACCCTTATGTTGTATAAACAGGACATGCACACTTTAACAAACCCATCATTTCAGCGACAGGGTCTGCCACACGACTGTGGCTGAAATGACTGGTTGGTTTGGGCCCCCACCAAAAAAGAAGCACTCAATCTCTCCTTGCACAAACTGGCTCTACAGAGGCAATATGTCCACCTCCTCTTCATCCTCCGATTCATCACCCTTTTCACAGTGCACATCCCCCTCCTCACAGAGTCTTAATTCGTCCCCAATGGAATCCACCATCTCAGGTCCCTGTGTACTAACTGGAGGCAATTGCTGGTGAATGTCTCCAAGGAGGAATTGATTATAATTCATTTTGATGAACATCATCTTCTCCACATTTTGTGGAAGTAACCTCGTATGCAATCGCTGACAAGGTGACCGGCTGCACTAAACACTCTTTCGGAGTACACACTGGAGGGGGGGGCAACTTAGGTAAAATAAAGCCAGTTTGTGCAAGGGCCTCCAAATTGCCTTGTTTTCCTGCCAGTATAAGTACGGACTGTCTGACGTGCCTACTTGGATGCGGTCACTCATATAATCCTACACCATTCTTTCAATTGTGACAGAATCATATGCAGTGACAGTAGACGACATGTCAGTAATCGTTGGCAGGTCCTTCAGTCCGGACCAGATGTCAGCACTCGCTCCAGACTGCCCTGCATCACCGCCAGCGGGTGGGCGCGGAATTCTTAGCCTTTTTCTTGCAGCACCAGTTGCGGGAGAATGTGAAAGAGGAGCTGTTGGCGGGTCACGTTCCGCTTGACTTGACAAGTGTCTCACCATCAGGTCTTTGAACATCTGCAAACTTGTGTCTGCCGGAAAGAGAGATACAACGTAGGCTTTAAACCTAGAATCGAGCACGGTGGACAAAATGTAGTGCTCTGATTTCAACAGATTGACCACCCGTGAATCCTGGTTAAGCGAATTAAGGGCTGCATCGCAAGTCCCACATGCCTAGCGGAATCGCTCCGTTTTAGCTCCTCCTTCAATCTCTCCAGCTTCTTCTGCAAAAGCCTGATGAGGGGAATGACCTGACTCAGGCTGGCAGTGTCTGAACTGACTTCACGTGTGGCAAGTTCAAAGGGTTGCAGAACCTTGCACAATGTTGAAATCATTCTCCACTGCGCTTGAGTCAGGTGCATTCCCTCTCCTTTGCCTATATCATAGGTAGATGTATAGGACTGAATGGCCTTTTGCTGCTCCTCCATCCTCTGAAGCATATAGAGGGTTGAATTCCACCTAGTTACCACCTCATGCTTCAGATGATGGCGGGGCAGGTTCCGGAGTGTTTGCTGGTGCTCCAGTCTTCGGCACGCGGTGGCTGAATGCCGAAAGTGGCCCACAATTCTTCGGGCCACCGACAGCATCTCTTGCACGCCCCTGTCGTTTTTAAAAAAATTCTGCACCACCAAATTCAATGTATGTGCAAAACATGGGACGTGCTGGAATTTGCCCACATGTAATGCACGCACAATATTGGTGGCATTGTCCGATGCCACAAATCCCCAGGAGAGTCCAATTGGGGTAAGACATTCTGCGATGATGTTCCTCAGTTTCCGTAAGAGGTTGTCAGCTGTGTGCCTCTTATGGAAAGCTTGGTGATACAAAGCGTAGCCTGCCTAGGAATCAGTTGGCATTTGCGAGATGCTGCTACTGGTGTCGCCGCTCCTGTTCTTGCTGCGGGAAGTAATACATCTACACAGTGGGCTGTCACAGTCATATAGTCCTTAGTCTGCCCTGCTCCACTTGTCCACATGTCCGTGGTTAAGTGGACATTGGGTACAACTACATTTTTTAGGACACTGGTGACTTTTTCTGAGGTCTGTGTACATTTTCAGTATTGCCTGCCTAGAGAAATGGAACCTAGATAGTATTTGGTACCGGGGACACTGTACCTCAAGCAATTCTCTAATTCCCTGTGAATTAACGGTGGATACCGGACACACGTTTAACACCACTGCAGCTGCCAAGACCTGAGTTATCTGCTTTGCAGCAGGATGACTGCTGTGATATTTCTTCTTCCTCGCAAAGGACTGTTGGACAGTCAATTGCTTACTGCAAGTAGTACAAGTGGTCTTCAGACTTCCCCTCTGGGATGGCGATCGACTCCCAGCAGCAACAACAGCAGCGCCAGCAGCAGCAGGCGTTACACTCAAGGATGCATCGGAGGAATCCCAGGCAGGAGAGGACTCGTCAGACTTGCCAGTGACATGGCCTGCAGGACTATTGGCTTTCCTGTCTAAGGATGAAATTGACACTGAGGGAGTTGGTGGTGTGGTTTGCAGGAGCTTGGTTACAAGAGGAAGGGATTTAGTTGTCAGTTGACTGCTTCCGCTGTCACCCAAAGTTTTTGAACTTGTCAATGACTTCTGATGAATGCGCTCCAGGTGACGTATAAGGGAGGATGTTCCTAGGTGGCTAACGTCCTTACCCCTACTTATTACAACTTGACAAAGGCAACACACGGCTTGACACCTGTTGTCCGCATTTCTGTTAAAATAATTCCACACCGAAGAGGTGATATTTTTTGTAATTTGACCAGGCATGTCAATGGCCATATTCATCCCACGGACAACAGGTGTCTCCCCGGGTGCCTGACTTAAACAAACCACCTCACCATCAGAATCCTCCTTGTCAATTTCCTCCTCAGCGCCAGTAACACCCATATCCTCATCCTGGTGTACTTCAACAGTGAAATCTTCAATTTGACTATCAGGAACTGAACTGCGGGTGCTCCTTCCAGCACTTGCAGGGGGCATGCAAATGGTGGAAGGCGCCACCTCTCCCCGTCCAGTGTTGGGAAGGTCAGGCATCGCAACCGACACTATTGAACTCTCCTTGGGAATTTGTGATTTAGAAGAACGCACAGTTCTTTGCTGTGCTTTTGCCAGCTTAAGTCTTTTCATTTTTCTAGTGGGAGGATGAGTGCTTCCATCCTCAGGTGAAGCTGAACCACTAGCCATGAACATAGGCCAGGGCCTCAGCCATTCCTTGCCACTCCGTGTCGTAAATGGCATATTGGCAAGTTTACGCTTCTCCTCAGACGCTTTTAATTTAGATTTTTGGTCATTTTACTGAACTCTTGTTTTTTGGATTTTACATGCTCTCTACTATGACACTGGGCATCGGCCTTGGCAGATGACGTTGATGGCATTTCATCATCTCAGCCATGACTAGTGGCAGCAGCTTCAGCACGAGGTGGAAGTGGATCTTGATCTTTCCCTATTTTACCCTACACATTTTTGTTCTCCAAGTTTTAATGTGTGGAATTATATGCCAGTAATATATCAATAGCAATGGCCTACTGTACCGTACTGCTATATATATATATATATATATATATATATACTGGTGGTAAGCAAAATTCTGCACTGTCCTCCTACTATATACTGCACACAACTACAATGCAGCACAGATATGGATAGTATACTTGACGACACAGAGGTAGAGCAATGGACTACTGTACAGTACTGATATATATATACTGGTGGTCAGCAGAATTCTACACTGTCCTCCTACTACATACTGCGCACAACTACAATGCAGCACAGATATGAATAATATACTTGATGACACAGAGGTAGAGCAATGGACTACTGTACCGTACTGCTATATATATATATATATATATATATATATACTCTTGGTCAGCAAAAATCTACACTGTCCTCATACTATATACTGCCACAACTACAATGCAGCACAGATATGGATAGTATACTTGACGACACAGAGGTAGAGCAATGGACTACTGTACCGTACTGCTATATATATACTGGTGGTCAGCAGAATTCTACACTGTCCTCCTACTATATACTGCGCACAACTACAATGCAGCACAGATATGAATAATATACTTGATGACACAGAGGTAGAGCAATGGACTACTGTACCGTACTGCTATATATATATATATATATATATATATATATATACTCTTGGTCAGCAAAATTCAGCACTGTCCTCATACTATATACTGCTACAACTACAATGCAGCACAGATATGGATAGTATACTTGACGACACAGAGGTAGAGCAATGGACTACTGTACCGTACTGCTATATATATATATATATATATATATTTACTGGTGGTCAGCAAAATTCTGCACTGTCCTCCTCTTATATACTGCGCACAACTATAATGCAGCACAGATATGGATAGTATACTTGACTACACAGAGGTAGAGCAATGGACTACTGTACCGTATTGCTATATATATATATATATATATATATATACTGGTGGTCATCAAAATTCTGCACTGTCCTCCTACTATATACTGCGCACAACTACAATGCAGCACAGATATGCATAGTATACTTGATGACACAGAGGTAGAGCAATGGACTACTGTACCATACTGCTATATATATACTGGTGGTCAGAAAAATTCTGCACTGTCCTCCTACTATATACTGCACACAACTACAATGCAGCACAGATATGGATAGTATACTTGACGACACAGAGGTAGAGCAATGGACTACTGTACAGTAATGCTATATATATATGTATACTGGTGGTCATCTAAATTCTGCACTGTCCTCCTACTATATACTGTGCACAACTACAATGCAGCACAGATATGGATAGTATATTTGATGACACAGAAGTAGAGCAATGGACTACTGTACCGTATTGCTATATATATATATATATATATATATACTGGTGGTCAGCAAATTTCTACACTGTCCTCCTACTATATACTGCGCAAAACTACAATGCAGCACAGATATGGATAATATACTTGATGACACAGAGGTAGAGCAATGGACTACTGTACCGTACTGCTATATATATATATATATATATATATACTGGTGGTCAGCAAAATTCTGCACTGTCCTCTTACTATATACTGTGCACAACTACTATGCAGCACAGATATGGATAGTATACTTGACGACACAGAGGTAGAGCAATGGACTACTGTACCGTACTGCTATATATATATATATATATACTGGTGGTCAGCAAAATTCTGCACTGTCCTCCTACTATATACTGCGCACAACTAAAATGCAGCACAGATATGGATAGTATACTTGACGACACAAAGGTAGAGCAAATGGACTACTGTACCGTACTGTTTTATATATATATATATATATATATACTGGTGGTCAGCAAAATTCTGCACTGTCCTCCTACTATATACTGTGCACAACTACAATGCAGCACAGATATGGATAGTATACTTGATGACACAGAGGTAGAGCAATGGACTACTGTACCTTACTGCTATATATATGTATATATTTACTGGTGGTCAGCAAAATTCTGCACTGTCCTCCTACTATATACTGTGCACAACTACAATGCAGCACAGATATGGATAGTATACTTGATGACACAGAGTTAGAGCAATGGACTACTGTACCGTACTGCTATATATATATATGTATACTGGTGGTCAGCAAAATTCTGCACTGTCCTCTTACTATATACTGTGCACAACTACAATGCAGCACAGATATGGATAGTATACTTGACGACACAGAGGTAGAGCAATGTACTACTGTACTGTGCTGCTATATATATATATATATATATATATATATATATATACTGGTGGTCAGCAAAATTCTGCACTGTCCTCCTACTATATGCTGTGCACAACTACAATGCAGCACAGATATGGATAGTATACTTGACACAGAGGTAGAGCAATGGACTACTGTACCGTACTGCTATATATGTATATATATATATATATATATATATATATATATATCCTGGTGGTCAGCAAAATTCTGCACTGTCCTCCTACTATATACTGTGCACAACTACAATGCAGCACAGATATGGATAGTATACTTGACGACACAGTGGTAGAGCAATGGACTACTGTACTGTACTGCTATATATATACTGGTGGTCAGCAAAATTCTGCACTGTCCTCCTATTATATACTGCGCACAACTACAATGCAGCACAGATAGGGAGCATTTTCAGGCAGAGAACATAGATATTTGCAGCACACTGAGCACAGATATTTGCAGCACACTGAGTACAGATATTTGCAGCACACTGAACACAGAAACTGAGAGAATGCAGCCACGTCCTCTCGCTATCATCTCCAATGCACGAGTGAAAATGGCGGCGACGCGCAGCTCTTTATATGCAATACGAATCTCGCGAGAATTCGACAGCGGGATGATGATGTTCGAGCGCGTTCGTGTTAACCGAGCAAGGCGGGAAGATCCGAGGATGGTTCGGACCCGTGTAAACCACGTGAAGTTCGGGGGAGTCCGGATCTCGAGGAACCGAACCCGCTCATCTCTTGTAAATAGGTGACAGAATATCTACATCTACATTAACAGGGTAGAAAATGGTAAATCCCGCCAACACCCCGGGTATTAGCTCAATTGGCAGGTTCTTTCTGCTGAATGTGTGGACACTGCACCAAAAACTGTACACGTACCATCTGATGGGGATATATCTTGAGGTGTAGCTTCAGTTATTGTTTACTAGTGCAAGATAAATGCATTTTGTTCTGTTATTTATTGTTGTCTGTTAGTTGCCTGTAATTGCTGCAAAAAATATACCAGTATTCAAATCCAGGATTAATTTTTTTAGAAGATGAACAGTTAGTAGAAATGAATGAAAATGAGGAGGATTATTATGGTTATTTGAACTCTATGGAGAAATTAGCGAGTTAAAAGCGTGGTACGATATCATTATGCTGGAAAAATATTTAGAACTGGGACGTATACCAAGTTGTTTAATATTACAGAAAACGCCAACTTTTGGAGGAGAAAATAAGACCTCTTTTTTCTAATTGAAATACCATATTTGAGGTATGTTCTGCCAAACTCATTGGTCTAATTATTAGTGAGAGTAAGAAAAAACTCCTCAAACTAGAGGAAGAAATGGCTAAATTGGAGTCAATAGTAACAAAATGTGAAAATAGTGCAGAATTTGAAAGAGATGTTAGCGATTTACAGTATAAATTGGATAGCCTAGAAAATGGGCTCATCACTAGTCATCCTTCTATTCACTATATCTATCTGGTTTTACAAGGGAAACCTGACGAAATGTTATGCTCTTGTATTTTTTTTAAAGCAGTGGATGCTAATAGCTTTATCCCTTTTCTAATTGTCAACACCCTCCATTTGCACAGTTTTTGTGTAGAAGAAAAAACATTGAGGACTATTGGAAACAATAATTAATTCTTCAGGACTGACTTTTCGAAAGAGGTTACAGTAGGTCTTCTATAGAAGAAGCCAAAATTAGAGCCTAAGCTGTAACCTTTAATATAGAAGATTTACTTGTTGAAAATGTTGGGCCCAAAGAGGGTAAAAAATGCCAACGCAGACCCTTCATTATTCAGTATAATAGAGAGAATGTATCCATTAAGAGGGTATTTAAATGTCACTGGGGGATCCTTTTAGGGAACCCTATTTTGGGACTACATTTCCCTGATAAACCACATTTAGTCTATAGAAAGGAAACCAATTTAAAACATATTCTTGCTCCTAGTATATTGAAACCTGTTAAATCTATAGTAGACCCTAAATAGAATTTTATCACTAAAAGGTTGGGCTGTTTTTCTTGCAATCGTTGCATTTGATGTAAATATATGGATAAAAAAAGAAGATGGTACTTTTTACAAGATTGACAAAATAGTACCATGGGGTGTAGTATGCTATGCCAGGATCCCAACCGCCATCATACCGACAGCTGGGTGAGTGCAAATGATTGCCTTGTGGGCTCGCTGCGCTTGCCACGTTGCGGGCACGGTGGCACATATTCTCCCTCCTGGGGGGTCTTGGACCCCCAAGAGGGAGAATAGTTGTCGGTATGCCAGGTGTCGGGATTCCGGTGCCGTATACTGAGCGGCGGGATCCCAACAGCCGGCATACTGAATAGCACCCATGCTATGTAATACAGAATATGTAATTACCAAAATTAGTGCAGCTGTTCTTTGTCATGTATTGGTAAGACTAAACGAGAAGCCAAAATATGTATGCAAGAACATTTACACAACATTAAAAATAAAATCTGTATCCATAGTTCACCGAGTCACAAAGATCAGAAGTAACAAACTTTTTTTCTTCCACCATTCTGAAACATGTTAAGGGGAATCCTAAACTGAGGTAACTGAGAACTTCTGCTCTCCAAACGAGAATCATATTGAATTTATACTTTAAACAATGTCTCCTTCCTCTAAGTTATATTTGGTATATGACTTGTAATTTTTAAATAATAAGAAATCATTGTTTATATACGTCTGTCCCCTTTAAGAAAGTTCTTTATTATTACCTATCGTTATAAATGTCTATTTGTTTTGATATAATATATTCTTGTATTTATTATTGTGCATAATCTGTTTTTTGTAATGCTGGAGTTATCATGGAATAGTCCTTTATATACAATTAGTTATTTATGGGTAGCATATAATAGGTTTCTTAATCTTTGTTAGACTCAAATTTTTTTGGTGAATTTTTAGTATTATAATTCAGTTCTAGATGTTTGTGATGGAGCTTCCAGAACCACCTGACCAACATACAGGAAATATTTTTTATCAGAATAAAGCTTAATTGGCCGCTAGAATGTTTTTTTAGCTGGTGGAATGCAAACTGGAAATGCATTCCACTGCTATTGTAATAACAAAAAGAAGGCCACTGGACCGCACACTGAATGCCAATGGAGTGCAAACAGAAGTGTGTTCCACCGGGGCCCAGTAATACTATGGATGAATGGTAAATGGTGCAAAAATGGTGCTGAGAGACATAATAGTTTTTTTTTAAGTACACTATTGTTTTTCACTGGGAATATACCTATAGGAGTCACAATCAGGGCCGGATTAACCCTTGGGGGTTCCCGGGGCACTTAAGACAGGGGGGACAGGGGAAGGGGGGTGTATATTTGATTGTGCATACCTCCCAACATGATCCATTCCAGAAGGAACAAAATGCCCTCTACCTGGACTTCCCTCTTAATATATAATGGGTGTCACCTGTGTTGAACTATTTAATTGATAAGAAAGGTATTTCAGTACAGGTGATTGCCATCATAAATTATGAGTGAAATCCAGGTAGAGAGCATTTTGTCCCTCCTGGAATGGGTCATGTTGGGAGATATGGATGGTGTATATTAAATTTAAATCAATGGTGTATATTAGATTTACCTATGTAGTTTCCTGCCTTCGCCATTTCAGAAACCAGGTTTTACCAGCTGTGTCAATGAGTTTAGCAGCAAGGAAGAAAGGTATCTTTAATTCCAGAGCAGAGGTTCATTGTCCTGATTCAGACCTTTTTCATTTACATACCATGAATTCATGATCGGTAATCAAAGTGAATAGAAAAGGGATCTGCAGTAAAGAGGACCCCCTAAAGAAAATTTTACGGGAAAGAAACAAACTATTGATTTGTAAGTCTAGGTATGCCTATATTTTCTCACTCTGCACACCCTCTGAGGTGATCCCAAACAGCTGGGTGAAGAAATAGAGTGAAGAATACCCACAAAGAAACCTTTATAGGTAAAAAAAAAAAAATATTTGCGAGTACGGTACGCCACTTTCTTCACATTCGCCAGGGTGGAGGACTAGGATCACCTATCCACCCACCTCCCCCAACCCAGTGTTCTGGTTACCATTAAGGATGTTGGACAGTATCTCTGTACAAGTCATACTATACCATTGTGTTTCTTTTTCTTTTCTTTTTTGTTTATATACATTTTGCCATAACATCTCAGAGGGAAAGAAATTGAAAGACTCTGATTTGTTGACTGCAGATGATACAAAAAGAATCACGTATCATTTACTTTGTCAACATTTCTTTGACAGCGCAAGTCATCACACTGTTTTATTCTTTTTCATAATAGTTTAATATTGCTTGAATAATGTTTATAACTCCACCTAATTGGGAGACAACTATTTTAGAAAGTTTTCTTGTAGTGGAAAAAAGGCAACTTAACTTTAAAATATACACAGTAAAATCTAATCTATAATTTATCTTGTCACATGCAAGAACAGCATCAGCCTCTGTACTACTTACACACTGGGACAGGACTCAGGAGAATTCTGTGTGTGTTTCTCTCTCTAGACACGAATTCTCTCATTAGATAGCATGTTACACAGGACCCAGACACCCAGGAGGAGAGAAGGAGAAGCTGGGATCCCTGGGTCACTTACAGCACTCTTCCCCCTACTATCTCTACTCTGGTTAGAAAGCTCCATCAGTAGGAGCATGAAATTTGATACTACTGCCTGCACTTAATATTGTCCTGCATGCATTCTGGCTGCCTGATTCTGCTGTACAAGAGGGAGAGCTAGTGATGTCAGTGTGCTCTAGCCAGGTGGCCTCATTACAGAAGGGAGCCCGAGGTACAGTATCCCCTGCGCCCCCCAACCACTCTTATTTTTGGCTATTGTCCCAGTGCACATTTCTTATTAGCACATTATTTTTCAGTAGTGTACACCATTTTATTGGGATAATCAAGATATTATATACCTGAACTTCAGTAGTTTGTTTGATTGTATTTTATTTACATATATAATTAATACTTCTGAGATAGATATTTAGTTATAAAAAGGCCTTCTGATAATCCCTAGTTGTTACCTATGCTGCTTTATTCTAAATATGATGAGAACTTGTAAACTCTATTCTAATATTATAATATATTATAACCTTGAAATACTGTGTACCTGTGAAGCCTGTGAAATACTGTGTGCCTATTAAGTTTTCAATAGGCACTTTATGGGTTTTCTTTACTGTTCCCTAGTTGTCACTTATGTTGATTTGTTGTAAATACGATGAAAATCTGTAAATTCTCATTTAGTTTTACAGTATAATATAATCTAAAATATATTTGAACCTAACAGGTTTTTAACTGACCTTACAGACATCTTGGAAACCAATTTCTGATTAATTTTTCATCTGGAATTATTTTGTTTTCTTAATTGTAATGTATGATCTTGACATGATCCATATTTGCTCTTCTTTTAAGATCTTTTTTTTTAATCTTTTACAATAATTCAGTTACTTTGTTTCTACAGATTGTGTCCATCACAATCTATTTGTCTTGTTAATGGAATTTGCACGTTTTGTAATATCTCTAATGTGAATGTACACACATTTAATGGCATGTATTTACTGAACCTGGCTTTATATTCAAGTAATATATAATGAATACATATGCTTTCCCCCACTGAATACTTTTTATTCTTTCCACTAAGCTACAAAGAGTTTACACACTGAAGAAGTCCTTTGGATGAAACACGTAGGGTTTTTGCAGCAGTGTCCCCATATTCAGCATAAAGAACCTATCAACTGAGCTCACGCTCATGAGGGTGTTGGCGATATTTACCATCTTCTTCCTGTTAATTGTGAATATTCTGTGACCTATTTACACTGTAAGCAAAACATTATAATATCTATTGTTTTTACTAATGTGGCCAATTAGCTTTTTTCTTGTTAGGTGGTATTCTTGTTGAGACGGTATATACTTTAGTAATACTGTTGGAAATATCAATAATTTTTTGCATAATTATCATAGGGATCAAAGTAGATAAGGAGTCACTAAATACAGTAAAGATGCATCTACAGTTCTAGATTGGACTATATTTTTGGACTTTATTATCCATATATGAACAGTAAATTGTCTCATTATTGCTGTAGCGCCCTTTGATTTATTGTTTTGCTCTTTTGCTCCTTGCTACCTTGAGGAGCAGCTTCGCTTATGCTTTACTAGAGCAAGATTAATACATTATGTTCTGTTGTAAATATATATATATATATATATTCAAAAATGTATTGAATAACTAATACTGTTCTTCTAAACTATAAATCACAATATTTACATTATTAAAAATGTCTTTATCAAAATAATCTTAAAATGCTCCTTATTAGTTTTTATACTTTATTATAGTCAGCAGCAACCCCACAGATTGGTCCCACTCCCCAAATGGACCCTTTTAATGGAAATTGGAATTGTTATCTTAGGAGATGCCTAATTTTATCTGAAATTCTAGGGATTAGTGCCCTTTGAATTCATAATTATAATATAGACAATTTAATCCCTTATATCAAGTTGTATAGTGAGTACAACCACATACCAATTTTTTTTTCAAAGTACATATAATTTATTCAAATACTTTTTTTAAATTGGTCATGGAAATCTTAAACCTTATACAAAGGCTATAATTAACATACAGGTACAATTCAGTTTTTTGACAGATGATTGGTGGACATCTTTTTATCCTTCATTTGTGACTCCAAAGATCAAATCACTCAATGCGTTTCATCATTTATGACTTCATCAGGGGTGTCACAATAGAGTAGACTAAAATATAAAAACGGGTTTGTCTCAATAAATACAACGTATATAACAAAACAATATAAAAATATATATAGCGGTAATATATATTTCATAATCTAAGCCCAATCATGAAGACGTGGTGTACAGTTGATTTGCAAAGTTCTACTTGATATATAAAATTCATTTATAGACTAATTTAATTCAAACCTAAATTACACAACATATAATATTCAATAGTGACATTATGTAACAATATAATAAATTCACTCTTCTTATTTCTTTTGACAGCCGGAAAAGTATGAGGACTAATATTTCAATATACTTGAAAAGCCAACAATGAGGTGACAAAAAATATAGATATATCTACAGTAGATATGAAATATAAATGTACAATACATTTTGAATTTTTCCATAGTCATTGTTTTACAAATCAATATTTAACAGAAATAATTGTTTAAATACAGTTATATGATACATAGCACTCTTTTTGTAATGTCATTAACGAGACTGGGATACCAATGTAATATTTTTTTTAAAACCAATATCATGCTTGACACTTACTTATTAAAATGATAATCTCTACTCATTGTGTAGTCTTATTGATTTGTTTTATATTCTGATTAGTGTTAGCGACAAGGACTTCTACTAGTACCTTAATAATAAACAATAGTTAACTTGACAAATTCAAATATTTATACAAGGTGCCATTACTAATTTACTACACATTTAATTGTATTTGAAAGCTTACTTGATGGTATAATTTTCACCTATCTAATATTGGGTTAGAGTTCTGCCTGAAGAAATCCCCTCAGTAATGTACTAATTTTCCTTTTTTGGACTGATTTAATGATGGATTGTATTAGCATAAATATTAAACTTGATTAACATAGATAATGAAATGTATAAACATATATGTATTTATATGTATATGTGAAAAAATATATCTATGGAAAATAGCCTACCCTAACCATAATGGCTTATTTACTTACTGATTATAGGGATCAATAATCTCAATTAGAGCCAAAGGAATCATATGGTTTTTTCCAAGCCTGGAAATCACATTGCTCTTCTGAAGCCTAGGGATGTTAAATACATAATGGCCATACATTTTAAAAGTAGTTTATATAGGAATATAGTTAAATAAGCATAATAAATATTCATTTTAACTTCCAAATTGAGCGTGAGGTGGCACTAGCAGAGTATAATCCATTCTGTTTGATTATTTTTATAAGCTTAATTAGTGTTGTCATAGCTGTGAATTATTATAATAAAGTAATTTAATAGTTCTATCTTCCCTTTTAATTGTGAATAACTAATTCAATAAACCAATGCTCCCTCGATATTGTTAATACCAATCAAGTACCTCAATATTCGGTTTATATTATTAATAACCCTTCCCTAATATTGTCTTTTAATTTAGATTATATATTAGTGTATGTATATATTATTTATACAGTAATATGAGTGAGTGTGAAAATCTCCAATCTCATTGACAATAACATATGAGAACATAATTTACATATCACTTGTAAACATATTACAAAAAATGACCCTCTTTAAATCGAGACTCAAAAGTAGCGAGGAAAATATATAGTTAGATTCAAAAAACATTTGCAAGTGACCTATTACACTAAGTTAGAGGACATAATTTGATGTAAACACAAAAATAATCATGCCTTGAAAAATACATGGGTTGTGTCGAAACGCGTCGGCAGGAGGATCTGTTTGTTTGGGGGAGACGTCTGGGACATCACCAAAGGTTTGGGACAATGAATCCCGGGGATGCCTGGTGTTACCATCTTTAAATTTCGCTGTTTGGTCTGCTTATTCAGTGGACCATTTCCAGTGGTAAGAGACCACCCTTATCCCCAATTGTTTTTAAAGTAAATGTTGTTGTGAAATAAATAGTTTTGCACTATTGGAGGTCTCTGTCCTTCTCTTTTTTTGGGTTCATTACCGAGGAGAGGATCATAAGGGGACAGAATCCAGACTGGCGAGACTCCAGCTCCTATGAAAACGTGTTTGTCTACTCTTAAAAACGGTAGACATATGATTTAGGTACAAGACCCACCTAAAGATTTCTCAATTTGTCAAATTACTTATTTACATACTTAATACACTATGATTGTTTACTTTGTTTATCTTTTATGAGCGCCAGTGGATTCAAGTGGATTCATAATTTGATGTAAATCTATTTTATCATACTTCTTTTGATGAAATACTTATTTTTTTATAGGAATGACTCTATATCAATGCCTTCATTTAGGCCAAAAGGTATCAAGGAGTTTACAGTGTAAATGCAATATGACTCTCTTTTTGAGAGAGTTAGCTCTCTATTACCTTCCCTTGAATCCTCCTTAATTTTTTCAGTATCGTAAATTTTAAACTACTTGCATCTGAATTATGTTTCTCAGAAAAGTGTCGCAGAAGGCTATGCGTTATTATTGTATTTTTAATATTTCTCATGTGTTCCAATACGCGTAATTTCAGGCTTCTCTTTGTTTTTCCTATATAAAACATACTGCATTCACATGTGATCCTATATATAACAAAGTTAGAATTACAATTGAGAGTATCCCTATATTCAATTGGCCTATTCTTCCCTTTATCGTTAGTTGTTGGATTTTTCTCCATCTGTTTACAACATTTACATTTCTGGCAGGGATAACACACTAATTTCTTATTAGCGAATTAATTGGTATTAATTTTAATATCTTTTTTCACATTCTTCAGAGTACTAGGTATGATACTTTTCAAATTAGGAGCTTTTCTGTAGGTTATAACGGGTTTGTTAGGGAGATGTGGGCCCAAGACTAGATCTGTAAGGAGTATGTTCCAATATTTTTCTAGTATATTTTAGATTTCCTTATTTTGTTTATTATACTGAGTGAAAAATGATCTCCCTCTATAAGTTTCCACATATGTTTTTTGCTGCTGGTCCAGCATTACTGCTCTTTCTTTATTGAAAGACCTTTGTTTGTCAGATTGTAATTTCTCCTTGTTATAACCACTTGTGGTAAATCTTTTGGTGATTACTTTTGAATCATCAAGGAAGTCTTCATCTCTACTACAGTTTTTTCTAATTCTTAAATATTGGGCATAAGGCACACTGTTTTTCCAACTTGGTAGATGGCAACTTTAGGCCGGAATGTGTGTTTCTTTAAAAAAAAAGTGGATGTTCTAATTTGTCCGGTCGATAGGTTTTCCAAGTTTAGATCTAGAAAGTCGATAGTATCTTTATTCTGGTTGTGAGTGAATTTTAAGTTGTAGTTGTTTTTATTTATGTGAGATAGAAAGTCTTCTATAGTGGAAATGTCATTAAACCAAATGAGTATCAAGTCATCTATGTATCTTCTTTAGAGCTTGATATTCCTAATTTTCAAATCTGGTGTTGTAGATGAATTCTTCTTCCCACTTTCCCATCAGTATGTTTGCATAAGCCGGTGCAAATTTGGTACCCATAGTGGTCCCTTGATTTTGTAGGTAAAGGTCACCCTCAAATTTAAAATAATTGTGTTCCAAAACATACTTTATTCAATTGATGACAAAATCTACATCAGTATCTAATATTTTTTGTTTCTGCTTCTAATCCTTTCTTGTGTGGGATTGATGAATACAATGCTTGTACGTCAATATTTATCCATAGGTATTTGGTATCCCAACTGATGTCTTTCAAATCCCTCAGTAAGCTGGTCGAATCTTTGAGGTATGACTTTTTGTTTCTTTACATATTTTTGAAGTTTTAGGTCCAAATAGTGGGATAAATTTGCACTCAGGTAATCAATTCCAGATATGATTTTTCTTCCCAGGGGATGGTCTTTATTTTTGTGAATTTTGGGTATATGATAGAACACGGCTATTCTTGGATTTTTGGTATAAATAAAATCAAATTCTTTCTCACATAGAATTCCTTCTGTTTTTGCATCTATAAGCAGTTGTTTCATATAGTCCTCTGTTGGATCTTTTTCCAGTTTTTGATATGTGTGCTCATCCAGTAGTATCTTAAATGCTTCTTGTAGGTATGAGTTCCTATTTTGTACTACGACTGCACCTCCTTTGTCAGTTGTCATCAAACAAGTGAGTTGTTGCCATGTTAACCCACTATTTTTATGTTTTTTCACAAATGTTTTCTTATCATTAATATTGTATACTATGACAATTAACTTTGGTATTATGTGGCTTATTGGTAAAGATGTTCCATGTCAGTAATCATTGTTTTATCTTATGATATAAGTTGTGCTGTGTTGTCATGGTTACTCTTTTTCCATCCCCTTCATGTCTGCTGGATGGACCGAGAGTGTGTCACTTCCGGAATGCCGGACGTGACATACCCAGAAGCCGGGCTGTGTGGTTGGCGGCGGCGGGATTCCCTTATGCACTTAAGGTATTTAAACTGAATGTGTTACACTGTTTTGTTATCCTGACAATGGGGTTGCGGCTCCAAAATGTAGATGCAATAAATTACTTTGTTCTGCTTCACCAACAAAGTCTCTGAGTGCCTCCTCCCTCCGTTGCATATATATATATATATATATATATATGTACAGTACATATAGTACATATACAGTACAATGGTACAATATAGCAAAGAAATAGCGGCACTCAGAGGCTGTTGAAGTCAAAGGTGTATTTCACACAAGTAAAACCAACATTTCGGGGTGCTTATGCCCCCTTTGTCACCTTGACAAACAAACACACACAAACCTTTCTTTGCTATATTGTACCATTCCTGTTAGAGGGCACCGGAGCAACATCTTCAAAAAGGAGGGAGTGCCGGTCCACAATAACTCTCTCTCTCTCTCTCTCTCTCTCTATATATATATATATATATATATATATATAATTAAAACACCTCGCTGGGGCCACATCTAACTTACCGTATTTTTCGGTCCATAAGACGCACCTGACCATAAGACGCACCTAGTTTTTAGAGTAGGAAATCTGGAAACAAAAATATTCTGACCTCTACGAGGTATTTCTGTGATTTCTCAAATACAGTGCAGCCTTCTGTTAGAGCCAGCATACACAGACACACACACACATCAGAGCCAACACACAGACACACACACACACACTGACAGTACCAGTGGTTCCCTGCGTCTCCTGAGGAGGGAGGAGGTGGGGGGGAGCGGGGGAGTCACATGACGCCGGCTCTGCTGCTGAGATGTGGCCGCTCTGCTGATGACGGCGCAGCAGCATCCAGGACCCGCTGCTACCCGCCGGCCGCCGCTACCCGACAGTACCAGTGGTTCTCCCTGCATCTCCTGAGGAGGGAGGAGGTGGGGGTGAGCGGGGGAGTCACATGACGCCTGCTCTGCTGCTAAGATGTGGCCGCTCTGCGTTCTGCTAATGACGGCGCAGCAGCAGCATCCAGGACCCACCGCTACCCGCCGCCGCTACCGGCAAACGTCTTATTCGCTCCATAAGACGCACATACTTTTCCCCCCACATTTTTGGGGAGAAAAAGTGCGTCTTATTAAGTATTTTAAAAAAACAATGCAAGTTTTGCTTAAGAAATAAAAAAAGACCCAGACCATTCCTATTTATTAATAAAAAGTCTGAGGTCTTGCTTAATTATTATTTTTTAAATCCCCAGGCCTTGCCATATTATTAATAAAGAAAAAAAGCCACAGACAATGCTTAGTTATTTTTTTTTTTTTAAATCCTCAGGGCATGCTTTGTTAGTTAAAAAGAGCCCCAGGACATTCTTATTTATTAAAAATGCTCTAGGCCTTGCATATATATTTGCAAAATATTGTTAAATTATTATAAAAAAGCGCCAGACCTTGCCCTATTAGTAAACAAAAAAAATCAGATAAAAGCCGCAGACTTTTCTTAATTAGATTAAATAAAAACCCAGGAAACAATAAAGGTTTCATATATGTGGCTAACTTTGGCCTCATAAATGGAGCAGATGCCTTCACAAATGTTGTCAGGATTTGGGTGAAAATAATACCACACCCAAGAGGTGTCACTTTTAGTCCTATGCCAAGGCATCAGAATGTCTTTCTTTATATCACAGGCAAGTACTGTAGCCACTGGTGGCTGATTTACAGCATTATCAACATCCTAATCCTGAATGTCAGAGAGTAGTAGTACACTCATACCCCCTTGAATCTGTTCCACTTCCACATAAGCATCCTCACTTTCCATTATGTCCTCATCACCATCTTTACTTGTACTGCTCCCCACATGTACTGATGATGCAGAAATGATGGAATGAGGCAAAACTGGCTTCTTTATGAGGACAGAAAGAGAAATGTCAGACTCACACATAGCTAATGTGGACACTTGTAGACTCTCCTTAGGGATGTGTGATGGTGCTGAACACACAGTTTTTTACTGTCTTCGTGGTTTTCAATTTTAACACCTCTTCTAGACTCTGAGTGGAAAGGTCTTGCATTCCTTTTATTAGAGGTATTTTTTTTACTACTGTATGTTGTATTTATTTTAGATGCCCTGACTTAAACCCGTTGTGCATTTGAACATTGGCTTCAGTAGATAATGTTGAAGGACTAGTACCATCATCATGACTGGTGGTAGCAATTTTTTAATGTTCTCTGAAGTTATCATTATCCATTTTTCAATTCACAGGTCACTGCAGCAATTCAAATGGCTTTATTATATTATGTATGTGAATAATAAATGCACAGAGGTTGAGTGCACCAAAACTGTACAAACAGTAAAACAATATGTAAATCCACTGCTCAATTCACACTGTAGCAATTCAAAACACTTTTTATTATTATTATTATTATTATTATTATTATTATTATGTTATGTACGTTAATAATAAGCACACAGGGGTGCAGTGCACCAGAGTAATACAAACAACAGAACAATACATTTTTAAATCCACAGCTCAATTCAAACTGTGGCAATAAAAGAGCATTTATTATTATTATTATTATTATTATTATTATTATATTATGTATATAAATAATAATCGCACGGGGATACAGTGCACCAGAACAATACAAACAATAGAACATTATATTTTTTACATTTGCAGCTCAGATCACATAGCGGCCATTCAAAAGGTTTTTATTATGTTAAATATGTGAATAATAAATGCACAAGGGTACATTGTGCCAAAACAGTACAAACAATAGAAAAATATATTACATTTTTACATTCGTAGCTTATCTAACACTGCAACAATTTAAAGAGCTTTACTATTATACTATGTACATGAATAATAAGCACACAGGGGTACTGTGCACACAGGTTATGCACACTTAAAATAATCATTTTTTTAACTTTTTAAAATTTTTATATAACTTTTAAACTTTTAACTTTTTCATATTTTTCACAACTGACATGTGACAATCCACAGTATAGTGCTGCTTGTGAATGCACAGCCACTTTACATGGACACAGCACAGCCAATTTAACCAGCAGAGTACAGTGCATCACTCAGCAGCGTGCCTTATATACACTACACACAGCACAGCCACTTGTTTTGAGTCTGGACACAGCACAGCCAATTTAACCAGCAGAGTACAGCACAGCACACAGCAGCGTGCCTGAGAACAGATTGAAATGCAGCCAGACCACCACCATGGGTTCCTTATATAGAATCTAAAATCTGCGAGACTCCAACACTGGGAGGATGATGTTTTGCCTCAATTTGGAATTCAAGTCTGGTGGAAAAACGAGCTGCAGCTTTGATTGACTCATATCCTGGAAATTCAGGTGCCTTCGGATTTAAGGTAATACAAACTACTCATCTCTACTGCCAATGTGTAGGAAAATATGGCCATTACCTTCTTTGCCTAGGACTTTTTAACAGTGCTTAATGTACAGTATGTTCAGCAATGTGGTAAATTAATTACCTAATTTACCCAGGAAATGTAGAAATTTAAAACCTACTTTGCCTGGGAACTACTCTGGCCACTTTGGTTTATTAATAAAGAAGTTTTTCTTCTCCGGTTATTGTTTTGCTTACTAATAACAGATGCCAGAATATAAACATTTTTTGTTTCCAAAAGCAAGTGATTTGCTCTTCTAAATGTCATTCAAGCCTCACTTTTTGTAAGTGTTGCTGGGAGTATGGCCAAAACATAAGGGGGTGTGGCTACAGCATAACGGAAGAGTGATTACAGTTCCCTGCAATTCCTGGCCCTTATTGAGACCTGGACACTGGTAATTACTAACCACTTTCCCCCTCAGTGCCACTAGCAATAAAAATGGGTGTTGATATTTCTAAATCTCATGTTTTTTTAAATAGAGTACTATAAGGGTGTGTACACACGGTGAGATATTTTCTTTCAATTTTGACTATATAGTCAAAATTGCAAGAAAAGTTAGTGCAGATCGCAAGGTGAAAGTCACCTTGCGATCCCGATTCGATCCCGATGCGCGGTCCCGCCAGGTCGGCATCGCAAGAAAAGATAGACTGTGCGGGCAAGTCAATCCTTGCTAGATAGGTGTACTATCTAGTTCATCTCACACGTCAATGACATCTCACATAAGCCAAAATCTCACATAAGCCAAAATCATAAGCACACATAGTCCATATCTCAAGAAAAGTTAGTCAAAATCTGTCCTATCTGGGCTTACAGGGAGTTCAAGGGATATCGCAAGTGAAAATCGGGCATAGCAAGGATCTCACCGTGTGTACACACCCTAACTTTATTTTGTTTGGGTGCTTGAAACAAAAACAAATATTTGAGTTGTCGGGGTGTTTAAAACGAAAAATTATGTAATTTTGTTTTGCTGGGGTGTTTGAAAATGCAATATTGCCATTAAACTTATTAAAAATAAAATAAACTTTGATCTGTAATAAACCTTGTTATGATAAATTTGTTATTTTCATTTTCAAGCATTTGTTTAAAATTACATCATACTTGAATTTTATGTAGGCATTAAAGAAGCAGAAAGTATTTACTACAGTAGTTTTGCCTAATAGTTTCAGACATTGAGCGTAATGCCTGGATTTTTCACTTTGCCTGCAACATGAACATTGAAAGTAACACCACCGGCTAAACAGACATGACACAAAATAAAATAAATTTTAGTATTAACTAGAGATGAACGGGTTCGGTTTCTTTGAATCCGAACCCGCACGAACTTCACTTTTTTTTTCACGGGTCCGAGCGACTCGGATCTTCCCGCCTTGCTCGGTTAACCCGAGCGCGCCCGAACGTCATCATGACGCTGTCGGATTCTCGCGAGACTCGGATTCTATATAAGGAGCCGCGCGTCGCCGCCATTTTCACACGTGCATTGAGATTGATAGGGAGAGGACGTGGCTGGCGTCCTCTCCATTAGAATAGATTAGAAGAGAGAGAGAGAGAGAGAGATTGTGCAGACAGAGTTTACCACAGTGACCAGTGCAGTTGTTGTTAAGTTAACTTTTATTTAATATATCCGTTCTCTGCTATATCCGTTCTCTGCCTGAAAAAAACGATACACAGCAGTCACACAGTGTGACTCAGTCTGTGTGCACTCAGCTCAGCCCAGTGTGCTGCACATCAATGTATAAAAGCTTATAATAATTGTGGGGGAGACTGGGGAGCACTGCAGGTTGTTATAGCAGGAGCCAGGAGTACATCATATTATATTAATTTAAAATTAAACAGTGCACACTTTTGCTGCAGGAGTGCCACTGCCAGTGTGACTAGTGGTGACCAGTGCCTGACCACCAGTATAGTAGTATATTGTTGTATACTATCTCTTTATCAACCAGTCTATATTAGCAGCAGACACAGTACAGTGCGGTAGTTCACGGCTGTGGCTACCTCTGTGTCGGCAGTCGGCACTCGGCAGGCAGTCCGTCCATCCATAATTGTATAATTATATACCACCTAACCGTGGTATTTTTTTTTCTTTCTTTATACCGTCGTCATAGTCATACTAGTTGTTACGAGTATACTACTATCTCTTTATCAACCAGTGTACAGTGCGGTAGTTCACGGCTGTGGCTACCTCTGTGTCGGCAGTCGGCAGGCAGTCCGTCCATCCATAATTGTATTATTATAATATATACCACCTAACCGTGGTTTTTTTTTAATTCTTTATACCGTCATAGTGTCATACTAGTTGTTACGAGTATACTACTATCTCTTTATCAACCAGTGTACAGTGCGGTAGTTCACGGCTGTGGCTACCTCTGTGTCGGCAGTCGGCAGGCAGTCCGTCCATCCATAATTGTATTATAATATATACCACCTAACCGTGGTTTTTTTTTCATTCTTTATACCGTCATAGTGTCATACTAGTTGTTACGAGTATACTACTATCTCTTTATCAACCAGTGTACAGTGCGGTAGTTCACGGCTGTGGCTACCTCTGTGTCGGCAGTCGGCAGGCAGTCCGTCCATCCATAATTGTATTATAATATATACCACCTAACCGTGGTTTTTTTTTCATTCTTTATACCGTCATAGTCAGTCATACTAGTTGTTACGAGTATACTACTATCTCTTTATCAACCAGTGTACAGTGCGGTAGTTCACGGCTGTGGCTACCTCTGTGTCGGCACTCGGCAGGCAGTCCGTCCATCCATAATTGTATTATAATATATACCACCTAACCGTGGTTTTTTTTTCATTCTTTATACCGTCATAGTCAGTCATACTAGTTGTTACGAGTATACTACTATCTCTTTATCAACCAGTGTACAGTGCGGTAGTTCACGGCTGTGGCTACCTCTGTGTCGGCAGTCGGCAGGCAGTCCGTCCATCCATAATTGTATTATAATATATACCACCTAACCGTGGTTTTTTTTTCATTCTTTATACCGTCATAGTGTCATACTAGTTGTTACGAGTATACTACTATCTCTTTATCAACCAGTGTACAGTGCGGTAGTTCACGGCTGTGGCTACCTCTGTGTCGGCAGTCGGCAGGCAGTCCGTCCATCCATAATTGTATTATAATATATACCACCTAACCGTGGTTTTTTTTTCATTCTTTATACCGTCATAGTCAGTCATACTAGTTGTTACGAGTATACTACTATCTCTTTATCAACCAGTGTACAGTGCGGTAGTTCACGGCTGTGGCTACCTCTGTGTCGGAACTCGGCAGGCAGTCCGTCCATCCATAATTGTATTACAATATATACCACCTAACCGTGGTTTTTTTTTCATTCTTTATACCGTCATAGTCAGTCATACTAGTTGTTACGAGTATACTACTATCTCTTTATCAACCAGTGTACAGTGCGGTAGTTCACGGCTGTGGCTACCTCTGTGTCGGAACTCAGCAGGCAGTCCGTCCATCCATAATTGTATTACAATATATACCACCTAACCGTGGTTTTTTTTTCATTCTTTATACCGTCATAGTCAGTCATACTAGTTGTTACGAGTATACTACTATCTCTTTATCAACCAGTGTACAGTGCGGTAGTTCACGGCTGTGGCTACCTCTGTGTCGGAACTCGGCAGGCAGTCCGTCCATCCATAATTGTATTATTATAATATATACCACCTAACCGTGGGTTTTTTTTCATTCTTTATACCGTCATAGTGTCATACTAGTTGTTACGAGTATACTACTATCTCTTTATCAACCAGTGTACAGTGCGGTAGTTCACGGCTGTGGCTACCTCTGTGTCGGCAGTCGGCAGGCAGTCCGTCCATCCATAATTGTATTATAATATATACCACCTAACCGTGGTTTTTTTTTCATTCTTTATACCGTCATAGTCAGTCATACTAGTTGTTACGAGTATACTACTATCTCTTTATCAACCAGTGTACAGTGCGGTAGTTCACGGCTGTGGCTACCTCTGTGTCGGCACTCGGCAGGCAGTCCGTCCATCCATAATTGTATTACAATATATACCACCTAACCGTGGTTTTTTTATACCACCTAACCGTGGCAGTCCGTCCATAATTGTATACTAGTATCCAATCCATCCATCTCCATTGTTTACCTGAGGTGCCTTTTAGTTCTGCCTATAAAATATGGAGAACAAAAAAGTTGAGGTTCCAAAATTAGGGAAAGATCAAGATCCACTTCCACCTCGTGCTGAAGCTGCTGCCACTAGTCATGGCCGAGACGATGAAATGCCAGCAACGTCGTCTGCCAAGGCCGATGCCCAATGTCATAGTACAGAGCATGTCAAATCCAAAACACCAAATATCAGAAAAAAAAGGACTCCAAAACCTAAAATAAAATTGTCGGAGGAGAAGCGTAAACTTGCCAATATGCCATTTACCACACGGAGTGGCAAGGAACGGCTGAGGCCCTGGCCTATGTTCATGGCTAGTGGTTCAGCTTCACATGAGGATGGAAGCACTCAGCCTCTCGCTAGAAAACTGAAAAGACTCAAGCTGGCAAAAGCACCGCAAAGAACTGTGCGTTCTTTGAAATCCCAAATCCACAAGGAGAGTCCAATTGTGTCGTTTGCGATGCCTGACCTTCCCAACACTGGACGTGAAGAGCATGCGCCTTCCACTATTTGCATGCCCCCTGCAAGTGCTGGAAGGAGCACCCGCAGTCCAGTTCCTGATAGTCAGATTGAAGATGTCAGTGTTGAAGTACACCAGGATGAGGAGGATATGGGTGTTGCTGGCGCTGGGGAGGAAATTGACCAGAAGGATTCTGATGGTGAGGTGGTTTGTTTAAGTCAGGCACCCGGGGAGACACCTGTTGTCCGTGGGAGGAATATGGCCGTTGACATGCCAGGTGAAAATACTAAAAAAATTAGCTCTTCGGTGTGGAGGTATTTCACCAGAAATGCGGACAACAGGTGTCAAGCCGTGTGTTCCCTTTGTCAAGCTGTAATAAGTAGGGGTAAGGACGTTAACCACCTCGGAACATCCTCCCTTATACGTCACCTGCAGCGCATTCATAATAAGTCAGTGACAAGTTCAAAAACTTTGGGTGACAGCGGAAGCAGTCCACTGACCAGTAAATCCCTTCCTCTTGTAACCAAGCTCACGCAAACCACCCCACCAACTCCCTCAGTGTCAATTTCCTCCTTCCCCAGGAATGCCAATAGTCCTGCAGGCCATGTCACTGGCAAGTCTGACGAGTCCTCTCCTGCCTGGGATTCCTCCGATGCATCCTTGCGTGTAACGCCTACTGCTGCTGGCGCTGCTGTTGTTGCCGCTGGGAGTCGATGGTCATCCCAGAGGGGAAGTCGTAAGCCCACTTGTACTACTTCCAGTAAGCAATTGACTGTTCAACAGTCCTTTGCGAGGAAGATGAAATATCACAGCAGTCATCCTACTGCAAAGCGGATAACTGAGGCCTTGGCATCCTGGGTGGTGAGAAACGTGGTTCCGGTATCCATCATTACTGCAGAGCCAACTAGAGACTTGTTGGAGGTACTGTGTCCCCGGTACCAAATACCATCTAGGTTCCATTTCTCTAGGCAGGCGATACCGAAAATGTACACAGACCTCAGAAAAAGAGTCACCAGTGTCCTAAAAAATGCAGCTGTACCCAATGTCCACTTAACCACGGACATGTGGACAAGTGGAGCAGGGCAGGGTCAGGACTATATGACTGTGACAGCCCACTGGGTAGATGTATGGACTCCCGCCGCAAGAACAGCAGCGGCGGCACCAGTAGCAGCATCTCGCAAACGCCAACTCTTTCCTAGGCAGGCTACGCTTTGTATCACCGCTTTCCAGAATACGCACACAGCTGAAAACCTCTTACGGCAACTGAGGAAGATCATCGCGGAATGGCTTACCCCAATTGGACTCTCCTGTGGATTTGTGGCATCGGACAACGCCAGCAATATTGTGTGTGCATTAAATCTGGGCCAATTCCAGCACGTCCCATGTTTTGCACATACCTTGAATTTGGTGGTGCAGAATTTTTTTAAAAACGACAGGGGCGTGCAAGAGATGCTGTCGGTGGCCAGAAGAATTGCGGGACACTTTCGGCGTACAGGCACCACGTACAGAAAACTGGAGCACCACCAAAAACTACTGAACCTGCCCTGCCATCATCTGAAGCAAGAAGTGGTAACGAGGTGGAATTCAACCCTCTATATGCTTCAGAGGTTGGAGGAGCAGCAAAAGGCCATTCAAGCCTATACAATTGAGCACGATATAGTAGGTGGAATGCACCTGTCTCAAGTGCAGTGGAGAATGATTTCAACGTTGTGCAAGGTTCTGATGCCCTTTGAACTTGCCACACGTGAAGTCAGTTCAGACACTGCCAGCCTGAGTCAGGTCATTCCCCTCATCAGGCTTTTGCAGAAGAAGCTGGAGGCATTGAAGGAGGAGCTAACACGGAGCGATTCCGCTAGGCATGTGGGACTTGTGGATGCAGCCCTTAATTCGCTTAACAAGGATTCACGGGTGGTCAATCTGTTGAAATCAGAGCACTACATTTTGGCCACCGTGCTCGATCCTAGATTTAAAGCCTACCTTGGATCTCTCTTTCCGGCAGACACAGGTCTGCTGGGGTTGAAAGACCTGCTGGTGACAAAATTGTCAAGTCAAGCGGAACGCGACCTGTCAACATCTCCTCCTTCACATTCTCCCGCAACTGGGGGTGCGAGGAAAAGGCTCAGAATTCCGAGCCCACCCGCTGGCGGTGATGCAGGGCAGTCTGGAGCGACTGCTGATGCTGACATCTGGTCCGGACTGAAGGACCTGACAACGATTACGGACATGTCGTCTACTGTCACTGCATATGATTCTCTCAACATTGATAGAATGGTGGAGGATTATATGAGTGACCGCATCCAAGTAGGCACGTCACACAGTCCGTACTTATACTGGCAGGAAAAAGAGGCAATTTGGAGGCCCTTGCACAAACTGGCTTTATTCTACCTAAGTTGCCCTCCCACAAGTGTGTACTCCGAAAGAGTGTTTAGTGCCGCCGCTCACCTTGTCAGCAATCGGCGTACGAGGTTACATCCAGAAAATGTGGAGAAGATGATGTTCATTAAAATGAATTATAATCAATTCCTCCGCGGAGACATTGACCAGCAGCAATTGCCTCCACAAAGTACACAGGGAGCTGAGATGGTGGATTCCAGTGGGGACGAATTGATAATCTGTGAGGAGGGGGATGTACACGGTGATATATCGGAGGGTGAAGATGAGGTGGACATCTTGCCTCTGTAGAGCCAGTTTGTGCAAGGAGAGATTAATTGCTTCTTTTTTGGGGGGGGTCCAAACCAACCCGTCATATCAGTCACAGTCGTGTGGCAGACCCTGTCACTGAAATGATGGGTTGGTTAAAGTGTGCATGTCCTGTTTTGTTTATACAACATAAGGGTGGGTGGGAGGGCCCAAGGATAATTCCATCTTGCACCTCTTTTTTCTTTTCTTTTTCTTTGCATCATGTGCTGATTGGGGAGGGTTTTTTGGAAGGGACATCCTGCGTGACACTGCAGTGCCACTCCTAGATGGGCCCGGTGTTTGTGTCGGCCACTAGGGTCGCTAATCTTACTCACACAGCTACCTCATTGCGCCTCTTTTTTTCTTTGCGTCATGTGCTGTTTGGGGAGGGTTTTTTGGAAGGGACATCCTGCGTGACACTGCAGTGCCACTCCTAGATGTGCCCGGTGTTTGTGTCGGCCACTAGGGTCGCTAATCTTACTCACACAGTCAGCTACCTCATTGCGCCTCTTTTTTTCTTTGCGTCATGTGCTGTTTGGGGAGGGTTTTTTGGAAGGGCCATCCTGCGTGACACTGCAGTGCCACTCCTAGATGGGCCCGGTGTTTGTGTCGGCCACTAGGGTCGCTAATCTTACTCACACAGCTACCTCATTGCGCCTCTTTTTTTCTTTGCGTCATGTGCTGTTTGGGGAGGGTTTTTTGGAAGGGACATCCTGCGTGACACTGCAGTGCCACTCCTAGATGGGCCCGGTGTTTGTGTCGGCCACTAGGGTCGCTTATCTTACTCACACAGCGACCTCGGTGCAAATTTTAGGACTAAAAATAATATTGTGAGGTGTGAGGTATTCAGAATAGACTGAAAATGAGTGTAAATTATGGTTTTTGAGGTTAATAATACTTTGGGATCAAAATGACCCCCAAATTCTATGATTTAAGCTGTTTTTTAGTGTTTTTGGAAAAAAACACCCGAATCCAAAACACACCCGAATCCGACAAAAATAATTCGGTGAGGTTTTGCCAAAACGCGTTCGAACCCAAAACACGGCCGCGGAACCGAACCCAAAACCAAAACACAAAACCCGAAAAATTTCAGGCGCTCATCTCTAGTATTAACAGACTACAGAAAAAAAGAGCTGAGAATAGTTTTTTTTGCCCCTGAAACTAAATGGGTATTAATGAAATCCTTGAGTAAAGAAGTAAGTATTGAGCCTAGTTTTGAAGGTATATAGACTGGAAGTCACTGGAACTGCAAAAAAGTGAGTTCCTGAGAGCTAGAGACCCAAATCTTAAAACGTAACCACAAAATGTAGTATGGTTCTATGGGGGTAATTCAGACCTGATCGTAGCAGCAAATTTGTTAGCAGTTGGGCAAAACCATGGGGGTAATTTAGACCTGATCGCTGTTCAATGTGCATGCAAGTAGCATTCGCAAGTGTGCGAATGCAACGCAAGAGTGCGATTAGACAGAAAATAATGCCCACCATGCACGAGTGCACAAAAATGTGCAGAAGTGCACAAAAAAGGTGTTTACTATTTTTCTTCACACGGGAGCGATGCGTTTACCAGGTTGCTATTCGCATTGCTTGCAACATGAAGCTGTTCATACATGCGCGTTGCATTCGCAAGCTTGCAAATAATCACGCAATGCTTTTTTTTTAATTCTAAAAAAAAAATCACCCTAAGGAATTGTAATGTGATTGAACAATTAAGTGATCAAACACTGCAAAATTAAGAGTTTGACATCCTAATTGCTCAATAACATTCAGCAATTAAGGCAACAAACATATCAGTTTAATATATTTGTTGTCCTATTTGCACAATACCCAGAAATTTATTACATTTAAAATTAAAAAAGGTAAGTTAAATTGAACCATATGTCATTTACTTTTTAAAATATTTAAAAAACATGAAGCATATATGCAAAAGTGTTTAATGTGTATATAATGTACAGTACGTCATACATTTACGGTTTTGACAAACTCATAAAAAATGACATACAGTACATGTATGGTACAAAGTCACGTTTGTAAAAACCGTAACTGTATGACATACATTATATACACATTAAACACTTCTGCATATATGCTTCATATTTTTGAAAGTGTTTTAAAGGGGAGTGTTAAAGTTCCAAAAATTCTGCTCTTAACTGCCATGTAACAGGCTGTGTATTTAAAATGGCAGTTAGGAGTTTTTTAGATGGTACTTTATCACTCTCCATTTTTTCACTTTCAAAGTTATGCAAAATCTCTACATATATGATATTTCCCTTTTAATGAACACAACACACAAACATTTTGGTATAAAATTTTACTAACAAAATAACAATTTTTCTAAAGTTTTTTTTAGAAAAACAACAATTTTACCAAAAATATTTTTTAAAATATTGATTTCCTCAAGGAGGCCCAGAACATGCTGCTCCATCTTCTGCAGTACCAAACATATTGGAGCATTCCAATCTCCAACCTCAGTATCTGTAAAGAATGTTTGAACAATTATTATAATTAATGTAAGACATTAAGCAATATAGAAGTAATGTACAAAGCACACTTCAACAGCTCACTGTCTAGGTCAGGGATGGTGAACCTTTGGCACTCCAGCTGGTGTTGAATGACAAATACCAGCATGCCCTGCCACAGTTTTAGCATGGACAAATGGACAAACTGTTGCAGGACATGCTGGGATGTGTAGCGACCCAGCAGCTGGGGGGCCGCAGGTTGTATACACATGTTGTAATCTATTTTTACTTTTTTTATTTTTTAGACAAAAAATATGATTAAAAAAAAAAAACCTTACACTCCTCCATAGGGCCAAACTTCTCCTCCTCATCACCCCCGCGGAATGGTGGCGGTATGTCCATAGCAAACAAAAAAATATACAATTTGTCCAGTCACCCGTGTGTCGTGCAACTATATTCAAAGGCTGCCTTATAGTTCCCGTGGCCAGAAAAAGTGTCTCTCCAGAACACAACATATACAAATATACAACGAAAATTATGGCCACGAGTACCACCAGGCGCCTAGGCCAAATGATATTTTTGGCAGAAAGTGCTCTCATGCAAAAGTAATAAATTGAATAATAAAACATATACAACCCTGAAGGCTGGTGCAAATGTCCAATCCTCAATTCTCACACCTCCTCCTCACAGCATATGTCAAAAGGATATCAATATGTAAAACAGAGGGGAGAAGGGAACCACATGTGTAGTACAGTAATTTAATAACATATACACACATAACAAGGGGACATAAACAATCACAGATAAAAGATGGTATAATTTCCCATAAGTGACAGACGCAGGAGACTGTGAAACAATTACCAGAGAGTCCGAGAACCCATAAAAAAGTTCTCAAACAAGTTCTTTAAACTCCAGAAACCACCCGGGCTGGGAGCTGGAAAATCACTGGTTCTTGGAAACGCAGTCCACCTTCTAAACGTTGACCACAGATGAGTCTTGCCAACACGTTTCAACTCCTTTTCCTGGAGTCTTTCTCAAGGCTGGATACCATCTGTCCAATAACCGTCCAGATATTTAAACTCTCTTTTAACCAATCACAAATGGCTCCATTACACATTTCCTCCATTTTGGCATGCACCCACTAACGGGTTTCCATGGTTACCGGAAGTTCCTCTCCATCACTTCCGTCCTCGGGTCCGTAGTGATGTCTCCATGGTGACTGGATGCGTCAGAACGTCACTTCCGGTCACGGTATCTCCGATCATGTTACCATAGTAACTGAATGCACATACCCGTTAGCTACAGAAGCACGTCTTAACTGTCTCCAAGTCCCGGTAATTACCACCATGGTTGCACTGTAAACGAACCCATAAATAACTAAAAGTATTCCACATTTATCTACTGTATAAAATCAAGTCCAGCACTTTTATCTAGTGATCATAGGTGTAAATAGCAGCAAAATCACGCAAATAGCTCTAAAATAGAAAAAAATTATACAAGATAAAATACCAGTTAAGAACAAAAAAATAAAATGAAAACACTACATAAACCATTTTAATTCAAAATCATTATTAAGACCCATAGGGTGCAGAGTATTAAATTCATAGATAAAGTGCATCTCGCTCTTAGCTTAAATTGTGGTAATATCCCATTGTCGTGGTCCACATTTGACCACTTTGATAGCTCTGAATCTAACTATTCCTCCTGTAGAACTTTTGTGATGCATTTTGAAATGGTTAGATAAGGCGTGAGACTCCAAACTTTTCTTAATATTCCTGCAGTGCTCACTAAGGCGGATTCTGAGAGGTCTGGTGGTACGACCTATGTAAAAAAGATGACACCTGCACTCAGTAAAATAAATAAAATTTTTAACATTGCAGGTAATAAAATCCCTAATTTTGACACTTTTGCCATTAATGCACAGAGATTCAAGTTTTTTCGTCCCATCATTTGGTACCTCTCGGCAACAGATACACATCCCGCAACGATGAAAACCCTGTGTTAAAATCCTACCTTCCCTCTTTTTTGGTGGTATATAACTTTTTACCAAGGAAGTCTTGGGGGCTCTTTTATAAATAAATGTAGGGTAATTAGGTAATGATTTTCCTAGAACAGGATCCTTCCTAAGGATTTTCCAATTGCGTCTGACCGATTTTTCAAGGGCTTTATGTTGAGAATTGTAGCCAGTAATAAATGCCCACTCAAATCTCTCTTTACTGGACATCCTAAGAGGCTTTTCCACCAATAAATCTGTCCTATCAATCTTCTCTACCTCTCCCATTGCTTTCGCTCCCATAGCGCCTGCTATACCCATCAATAAGTTTGAGACCTTTGTGGATATAAATAAATTTGTCCGGAAACTATGTCTCAAAAAATTATTTTTGTCTAAAACTATGATAGGTGAGCTTGGAGAAGCATAAATTACTAGCACCACTCCGTTTAAGGCAAAATCCTTCTTTTTTCCTGCGCATGTAAAAGGAAGTTTTATTGAGACCTTCAGTGAGACTGTACAAGGGGATTTGAGAGATATGAAGCCAACCGGCTTTAGATCCAACCTATCCTTTAAGGAAAGGGCGGCCCTTAGGGATCTAAAGTCCAATTCAGAAATAATCCTGAAACCGGCCGACAAAGGCGGAGGGGTGGTTGTTATGGATAAGGACTGGTACATTAAAGAGCTGGAATTACATGTTAAGGATCAGGGTACTTATTCTAAACCGAGGTCTGACCCAACGAATAAATGTATCTCTGAATTGCAGATCCTTATTGATAAATACAGTGATTTCAGAGTCATTGTAGATACAGAGAAGAAGTTTCTTCTTAATTTGAATCCAGCTGTGCCAGCCCTTTACCTTTCACCAAAAATCCATAAGAATGCCTCAAATCCACCTGGGCACCCAATAGTGGGAGTCATTCCGAGTTGTTCGCTCGCTAGCAGATTTTAACAGCATTGCACATGCTAGGCCGCCGCCCTCTGGGAGTGTATCTTAGCTTAGCAGAATAGCGAATGAAAGATTCGCAGAATTGTGAATAGAAAATTCTTAGCAGTTTCTGAGTAGCTCCAGACCTACTCAAAGATTGCGATCAGCTCAGGCCGTTTCGTTCCTGGCTTGACGTCACAAACACGCCCTGCGTTTGGCCAGCCACTCCCCCGTTTCTCCAGACACTCCCGCATTTTTTCCTGACACGCCTGCGTTTTTCCGCACACTCCCAGAAAATGGCCAGTTTCCGCCCACAAACACTCACTTCCTGTCAATCACACTCCGATCACTTCAACGATGAAAGTTTTGTGCTAAAATACTTAGCGCATGCTAAGCGCATACGCATGCTATTTTTGCCTTAATCGCTCCGTTGCGAAAATTGGCAACGAGCAAACAACTCGGAATGACCCTCAGTGTCGGGTATCAAGTTAGTTACTGCCAACTTCTCGGAGTATATTGACTTCTTTTTGCAGTCCATGGTACTTACCAACCCTTCTCACTTGAAAGACACTAGGGATTTGCTTAATTTCTTGTCCACTTTAACTTGGGAGGAGGATTTTGTGCTGGTCACTGCCGATGTTAAGTCCCTTTACTCTATTATCAATCATGAGATGGGCGTGTCTGCCATTGCTTCTTATTTAAGAGATAGCCCCCTGGGAGAGGATCTTCAACATTTTCTTCTTGAGGGCATCCAGTTCATCCTCACCCATAACTATTTTTTGGTAGAGGGTGAACACTATATACAGAAAGTCGGTACAGTGATGGGCAACAGGTTCGCTCCAAGCTACGCAAACATCTTTATGGGCAAATGGGAATCTGACTTTGTTTATGCGGGTCACCCATTTGGAGCGAACCTGGTGTCCTGGAAACGCTATATTGACGATATTCTGTTTATTTGGAAGGGGACAGATGCACAGTTGGAATCCTTCTGCAGCTATTTAAATTCCAACAATCTCAATATAGAGCTTTCGTTTACTGTCAGTAAGGTTACGGTGAACTTCTTAGATTTAACCTTGAATGTAGAAGGAAATGTCTTATCGACCTGCACTTATATGAACGAAACAGACTCTTTGACATATATACATGCTGAATGCTGTCACCACCATAATTGGTTGGAGTCTATTCCATATGGACAACTAAAGAGGCTTAAGAGGAATTGTTCCAGAGCTGAGGTCTATCAGGACCAAGCCCACGAACGGAAGGGAAGATTTGAATGGAGTGGTTATAATACCACCCAGATTGCGAAAGCAATGGGAGAGGTAGAGAAGATTTATAGGACAGATTTATTGGTGGAAAAGCCTCTTAGGATGTCCAGTAAAGAGAGATTTGAGTGGGCATTTATTACTGGCTACAATTCTCAACATAAAGCCCTTGAAAAATCGGTCAGACGCAATTGGAAAATCCTTAGGAAGGATCGTGTTCTAAGAAAATCATTACCTAATTACCCTACATTTATTTATAAAAGAGCCCCCAATTTAAAGACTTCCTTGGTAAAAAGTTATATACCACCAAAATAGAGGGAAGGTAGGATTTTAACACAGGGTTTTCATCGTTGCGGTATGTGTATCTGTTGCCGAGAGGTACCAAATGATGGGACGAAAAAACTTGAATCTGTGTGCATTAATGGCAAAAGTGTCAAAATTAGGGATTTTATTACCTGCAATGTTAAAAATGTTATTTATTTTATTGAGTGCAGGTGTAATCTTTTTTACATAGGTCGTACCACCAGACCTCTTAGAATCCATCTTAGTGAGCACTGCAGGAATATTAAGAAAAGTTTGGAGTCTCATGCCTTATCTAACCATTTCAAAATACATCACAAAAGTTCTACAGGAGGAATAGTTAGATTCGGAGCTATCAAAGTGGTCAAATGTGGACCACGACAATGGGATATTACCACAATTTAAGCTAAGAGCGAGATGCACTTTATCTATGAATTTAATACTCTGCACCCTATGGGTCTTAATAATGATTTTGAATTAAAATGGTTTATGTAGTGTTTTCATTTTATTTTTTTGTTCTTAACTGGTATTTTATCTTGTATAATTTTCTTCTATTTTAGAGCTATTTGCGTGATTTTGCTGCTATTTAATCCTAGGATCACTAGATAAAAGTGCTGGACTTGATTTTATACAGTAGATAAATTTGGAATACTTTTAGTTATTTATGGGTTCGTTTTCAGTGCAACCATGGTGGTAATTACCGGGACTTGGAGACAGTTAAGACGTGCTTCTGTAGCTAACGGGTCTGTGCGTTCAGTTACTATGGTTACATGATCGGAGACGCCGTGACCGGGAGTGACGTTCTGATGCATCCAGTCACCATGGAGACATCACTACGGAACCGGGGACGGAAGTGACGGAGAGGAACTTCCGGTAACCATGGAAACCCATTAGTGGGTGCATGCCAGAATGGAGGAAATGTGTAATCGAGCCGTTTGTGATTGGTTAAAAGAGAGTTTAAATATCTGGACGGTTATTGGACAGATGGTATCCAGCCTTGAGAAAGACTCCAGGAAAAGGAGTTTAAACGTGTTGGAAAGACTCATCTGTGGTCAACGTATAGATGGTGGACTGCGTTTCCAAGAACCAGTGACTTTCCAGCTCCCAGCCCGGGCGGTTTCTGGATTTTAAAGAACTTGTTTGAGAACTTTTTTATGGGTTCTCGGACTCTCTGGTAATTGTTTCACAGTCTCCTGCGTCTGTCACTTATGGGAAATTATACCATCTTTTATCTGTGATTGTTTATGTCCCCTTGTTATGTGTGTATATGTTATTAAATTACTGTACTACACATGTGGTTCCCTTCTCCCCTCTGTTTTACATATTGATATCCTTTTGACATATGCTGTGAGGAGGAGGTGTGAGAATTGAGGATTGGACATTTGCACCAGCCTTCAGGGTTGTATATGTTTTATTATTCATTTTATCACTTTTGCATGAGAGCACTTTCTGCCAAAAATATCATTTGGCCTAGGCGCCTGGTGGTACTCGTGGCCATAATTTTCGTTGTATATTGGTATGTCCGTAGTGCGAACTCCAAACTCAGCATCTGAAAAAGATGTATAATAATTTAGCCTAAAATATTTTACTCATTATGCAATATAAAAATAATGTACAAAGCACACTTCAATACCTCCCTCTCTAGGTCAGGCATGGTGAACCTTTAGCTATCCAGTTGACCTGGAACTACACAGCCCAGCATGCCCTTCAAGAGTTGAGCAATTTGCCCATGCAAAAACTGTAGAAGGGTATGCTGGGATGTGTTGTTCTACAATAGCTGGATGAGCAAAATTTCAACATCACTGGTCTAGGTCAGCAAACTGCGACTCCCAATCTGTTGTTTAACTACACATCCCAGCATGCCCTGCAAAAGTGTACACATTCCCAAATTGCACAACTGTTGCAAGGCATGCTGGGCTGTGTAGTTCTACAGCAGCTGAATAGCCAAAGGTTGAATACACATGTTGAAGTATCTGTTTAAAGGGAAAAAAAACACACAAAAAACTTACACTCCTCCGTAGGCACATACTCCTCCACCTCTTCTTCCACATCAGGGGTTTGTTGTTGGATGTGGAAAGTGACTTAAAGTGACTTGAATGAGGGTAGGTGGTTAAGAGCGAGAGGGTGGTTAAATTGGGGCAGGTGGTTGAGGGGGAGAGAGTGGTTTAATGGGGCAGGTGGTTGAATGGGGCGGGTGGTTGAGGGGGAGAGGGTGGTTGAATGGGGGTGGGTGGTTGAGGGGGAGAGGGAGGTTGAGTGGGGAAGAAGGTTGGCGTTGTTGGGCCCTTCTTCATTCTGCTCTTCCTAAGTCGAGAGGAACACAGTTTATGTGTTTTAATAAATATTTGTTAAAAAGCAACAAACCCTACTCAATAATCAACATGAAACCTACATTTTTTTAAATAAAAACACAACAAACTTTATTATACTACAAATAAACACACAATTATTACTGCTATGCTAATGTTTGTACTTTACTCAACAAACAACCTACACATACTCTATACATCCATATAAACATCTATGCATACTAACAGTGCCGTAACTAGGCATTTTAGCGCTGTGTGCAAGTAATGACATTGGCGCCCCCTCCCCCCCATGTAAGATAGGGGCAGTGCGCGCAGTAGGCGCACGAAAAATATATAGGGGCGTGGCTTCATGGGGAAGGGGCATGGCCACAAAATAATACCAATTCATACTACGGTGCACAGTAGTCTCCATTATTCAAATTACGCTGCACAGTAGCGCCACTACACCAGGTAGAGCCCCTTTTATACATTACAGCAGACAGCGTCCCCCTTTTTACACATTACAGCAGACAGTCCCCCTTTTTACACATTGCGGCAGCCAGGCCCCCTTTTTACACATTACGGCAGCTAGTCCCCCTTTTTACACATTACAGCAGACAGTCCTCCTTTTTACACATTGCGGCAGCCAGGCCCCCTTTTTACACATTACGGCAGCCAGTCCCCCTTTTTACACATTGCGGCAGGCAGTCCCCCTTTTTACACATTACGGCAGGCAGATTCCCAATTTTTACACATTGCGGCAAGCAGTCCCCCTTTTTACACATTGCGGCAGGCAGTCCCCCTTTTTACACATTGCGGCAGCCAGGCCCCCTTTTTTACACATTATGGCAGACGGTGTCCCAGAGAGAGAGAGAGATAAAGAGAGAGAGATACTTACCATCTGGCAGTCAGGCTCCTCGTGCAGCTCCCTCGGTGCAGGCAGGTGAGAAGGAGGAGGAGGGAGGGGGACTGGAGCTGCAGCAGTGTTATTTCATTGGTAGTAAGCGCCGCTGCAGCTGTCCCCTCTACTTCCGTATTGGCTGCCTGGTGCTGCTGTGGATGCTGGGATGGAGGAACCACATCCCAGCATCCACAGCAGCGCCGGGCAGCCAATACGGAAGGAGAGGGGGCTGCTGCAGCGGCGCTTACTACCAATGAAATAGCGCTGCTGCGGCTCCAGTCCCCCTCCCTCCTCCACTGCCCAGCTCTGCTCTCCTCCCCAGTGCGGTGGCGGCGCAGACTTCAGAGGCGGCATGTAATGAGTCAATTTGACTCATTACATGCCGCTGGCCGTGCGCCCTCAGGGTAACTGCGCTGTGTGCCAAGCCCACTTGGCACACACGTAGTTACGGCCCTGCATACTAACATACATTTTGAATATATCCAGGCAAAACAACATACACACACTTATGCATGCAAATATTACACAACTTTAAACTGCAAACACACTCATACACACAAAAATGCTACAGTATGCATTACTTACCTTCGCAAATTTGCTGCCGTAATTTAGCGAGCAACCACGGGTGCCTTTGGTGCAGGTCAGACCACCGCCTTTCTAATTAGACAATGGTCTACCTGCTGTGGAGCATCGCATGCAGCTTTTAGCTTACCTTCGCGTAGGCCACGTGCGTATGGGCGTTTGATACATATGGGCCCATATGGCCTACGTGGTGGTCCATCACCAAGGTGAGGAGCCGCAGCTCACTGGTGGTAAGTGCAGCAGCTCGCATGGTGCCAATGACGTATTGATCTAATTTGCGAATATTTATACTGTCTGCCTGCTGTTGAATGGTCGACAGCTGTGATGCTCATAAATACAAATAAGCTTTATTGCTATTAAAACACATTAACAGTATGACCTTGCAAAAAATGTTGAGCAAACACATAAATTCAAAGCGCTGAAATAATAGAACCTTCCCTGTGTATGTGGATTTTCTCATAGAAGATGTCTCCTCATATATTCAAATCAGGGGAAATAGTCTGTTTCCACTCATATGTGGGTGGATACATAAAAGGAAAAAGAAACAATACAATGGTGTAGTATGTCTACGACAATATACAAATGCACCCAGGTGCTCTGGGGTGATTTTTAGGGTATGTGTGATGAACCTCCACCATCTTCAATCTACACAATCTTTGTGTGCGTACCCTAACTCACAATGAGTATATGGATATAAAGCTCATAAGGGTATCTTTTAGATGTATTCTCAAAGTACCATCTCCAATGTGCACAAATAGGGTGGGCGTACCCTGACTCACAATGGGTGTGCAGAATAAAGCATGTAACGGTATCTTTTAGATGTCTCCTTAGAATGACAGCATACCCCAACTCACAGTTCAGATGTTATTCTTAATCCCATAAAGGTATCTTTCAATATTCATAAAGCAAGACAGTTGTGAGACTTGTATGGATTTATTCCATAAAAAATTAAAATCCAAACATAGAAAAAAATTCCAAGAGGAATGTACAATGTTTAAAATAGGAGCAAAAAAATGCATGATCTCACCGGATGGGGGGATTCACTAGAATAGACCTCCGATAGGTCAGGTTCCCGGAATATTCCCTTCTCAGTCGAGGTCCCAGAGATCCAGATCCCAAACGGAGACATAGTGCAATCAGAAAATTTTAAAAGCTTCAATCTGCGGCCAACGTGTTTCGCTCTCTAAGAAGACCTTTTTCAAGGCATGCAGAGTAGGAGCACATATACTGCTATTTATACCAGCTAGTACATAAATACAGGAAGTGACATCATACACAACAATAATCTACTATTTTCAAGTTCTAAATACTATTGGACTAGTGCAGTGCGATTGGAGATATAGTTTAAAATCCTCCCATGCCTAAGGTCCAAAAACCGCATTACTGGTCTTTATAGAACTTTTAATTTAACATTTAATACATCGGGCCGGAAGCAGAAGCGCATAGCGGTGACCCGCATGCGTTCCACTGGCTTTCCCCGGGATAATTACATATGGGCGGAAGTGGAAATATCTAACCATATATGGCATGTACTGCGGCCATGTACCCAATAACAGGAACTACTAGTAGAGAGCCACTTGCATTCCATTTGTTGTACAGGAAGCGCATGCACTGAGCCCGCCTGCGTTCCATCCATTATCTGGGGATTTTAACAACAGGACCCAAATAAATATATTAATATAAGTCACATATGTCTACCCCCTCCAAATCTGCCTCATGGGAAATCTCTCAATTGCGCTGCACATTCCATACATGTGATGAGAAACACTACATATTTCATACATATAGTGAAAGAAATTCCATGCATACAATAAAAGAGATGTTATTAACACATGAATGACTGTACAGTGTCATCTTCTTCCAAATCCATTTTGTGATATGTTGATCAAGATTAGTTCCTTTGGGTCCTATTTATAAGTCCAAAATAAATTCAACAGAAAAAGATGAAGTTCATAACTGAAAATTAACAAAAATAAAAAAGAGCAGTGGGTGATCGGAAAATAAACATGTTGAAGGAACCATTTAGTTTCAAAATCACTATTGAGGCCACTGGGTGTGAGGGTATTAAATTTATAGATAAAGGTAAGTTCTTTTTTTGCTAATCTGCTGGCGATATCTTTATTACGGATATTGGCCCTCATTCCGAGTTGTTCGCTCGGTATTTTTCATCGCATCGCAGTGAAAATCCGCTTAGTACGCATGCGCAATGTTCGCACTGCGACTGCGCCAAGTAACTTTACTATGAAGAAAGTATTTTTACTCACGGCTTTTTCTTCGCTCCGGCGAACGTAATGTGATTGACAGGAAATGGGTGTTACTGGGCGGAAACACGGCGTTTCAGGGGCGTGTGGCTGAAAACGCTACCGTTTCCGGAAAAAACGCAGGAGTGGCCGGAGAAACGGTGGGAGTGCCTGGGCGAACGCTGGGTGTGTTTGTGACGTCAACCAGGAACGACAAGCACTGAAATGATCGCACAGGCAGAGTAAGTCTGGAGCTACTCTGAAACTGCTAAGTAGTTAGTAATCGCATTATTGCGAATACATCGGTCGCAATTTTAAGAAGCTAAGATTCACTCCCAGTAGGCGGCGGCTTAGCGTGTGTAACTCTGCTAAATTCGCCTTGCGACCGATCAACTCGGAATGAGGGCCTTTGTGTTCAATCTGAGCGAGACCATAAAACCCCAGAATATGGGAACTAAAACATTTATGTATCTGCTTAAAGTGGGACGACAATGTATGAGTATCAAGACCATTTTAGACATTTCTCAAATGTTCCCCTATTCTTACTCTCAATGGTCTCGATGTCCTCCCTATATAGAATTTCTCACATGAACACTTAATAGCATAGATAATATTTTTTGCTATTACATGTGATGAACTGACCAATAGTGATTTGTTTTCCATTTATGTTTACTTTTTCAATTTTGTTGTGTCCCTCTCCTTTGATGTTTTTGCATCCTTGACATAGGCCACATCTATAAAAACCTTTAGATATAATAGGATTATTTTTGTTCTGTCCCCGACATCTGCTTGTGACCAATTGATTTTTTATATTTGGTGCTTTTCTGTATATACACACAGGTTTTTTAGGAATCAAACTCCCTATAACTGGGTCTTTAATTAGTAGGTTCCAATGTTTTTAAGGACCTTCTCGATGCCCTGATGTTGACAGTTATAATTGGTAATAAAGGCCCATTCAAACTTCTTATCTTTCAATTTCTCTGCTTCGGACTTTGATTCTAAAAATGTGGCTCTATCTGTATCCTCCACCTCTTTTCATACTTTCTCAATCTTTTTCATATCATAGCCACTGACTTTGAATTTATCACACATTTATTTTGCCTGTGATTGAAATATATCCATATCTGTACAATTTCTTCTTAAGCGTTTAAGTTGTCCACATGGAATTGATTCAAGCCAATTTCGATGGTGACAGCTTCTCGCCCCTATGTAAGCTTTTGAATCTGTTGGCTTAGAGTAATTTTTCATGTGAATCTTCCCATCCTTAATATATATAGTTATACCTAAGAAATTTATAGTGTTAGCATTAACTTCAAACGAAAGACTGATGTTATAATCATTAGTGTTCAAAGAATCACAGAATGTATTCAAAACCTCTTTATCACCCCTCCAAATAAAAAATATATCATTGATATACCTCACGAAGGACACCAGGTTCGCCCCATGAGGGTTATTCTCCCAAATGATGTTATTCTCCCAACTGCCCATAAACAAGTTGGCATAACTAGGGGTGAACCTGGTGCCCATCGCCATCCCTGTCCTTTGGAGGAAAAATTTGTCTTTGAATAGGAAAAAATAATTTTCCAAAATGAGCCTAATACCATCCACTAAAAATGTTTGGGGTGGTTTGGATAGATCTGAATTTCTGAAAGCTTCCTCCGTAGCTGCTATTCCAAGATCATGTTTAATGATTGTATAGAGCGAGGAGACATCTGCTGTAACCAGAAAATCTCCCTCCCTCCACTCTATACGAGACAGATGATCCAGAAAATATTTAGTATTCCGGAGATGAGGTCGATTTTTTAGAACAAGGGCTTGGAGATGGTGGTCAATGAACTGGGAGAGATTAGCCAATTAAGACCCCACCCCGGAAATGATGGGTCTTCCGCGGGGGTTGGTGAGGCTTTTATGGATTTTGGGCAATATATATATATATATATATATATATATCTATCACAGGAGTAGATAGTTGTTTATTTATAAGGAATTTAGCTGGTAAATCTACAGCCACACCACACTGGATATGCCCAATATCATCTGATCTTGGAAGCTAAGCAGTGTTGGGCCTTGTTTGTACTTGGATGGGAGACCAACTGGGAATACAAGGTGCTGTAGGTTAACAAGGGGGGAAGAGTGGTGGTGGTAATGAACATGGAGGGTTATGAGAAGGAGGTATACAGACAGTTAAGTGAGGTTAAAGTCTAAAAACGATTAAGAAATTACACCACTGATAACGTTTTAGAGAAATTAAGGACTCTGGTGGAGAAATTCACCAGAAATCATGTATTAACGAAAGTTGAAGCTAAATTCCTTATAAATGAACAACCCTCTACTCCTGTGATATATATATATTGCCCAAAATCCATAAAATCCTCACCAACCCTCCTGGAAGACCCATCATTTCCCGGGTGGGGTCTTTATTGGCTAATCTCTCCCAGTTCATTGACCACCATCTCCAACCCCTTGTTCTAAAAAATCGATCTCATCTCCAGGATACAAAAGATTTTCTGTATCATCTGTCTCGTGTAGAGTGGAGGGAGGGAGATTTTCTGGTTACAGCAGATGTCTCCTCACTCTATAAGATCATTAAAGATGATCTTGGAATAGCAGCTATGGAGGAAGCTTTGAGAAATTCAGATCTATCCAAACCCCTCCAAACATTTTTAGTGGATGGTATTAGGCTCATTTTGGAAATAATCTTTTCCTATTCAAAGATGAATTTTTCCTCCAAAGGACAGGGACGGCGATGGGCACCAGGTTCGCCCCTAGTTATGCCAACTTGTTTATGGGCAGTTGGGAGAACAACATCATTTGGGGGCGAGCCTGGTGTCCATCGTGAGGTATATCAATGATATATTTTTTATTTGGATGGGTGATAAAGAGGTTTTGAATACATTCTGTGATTCTTTGAACACTAATGATTATATCAGTCTTTCATTTGAAGTTAATGCTAACACTATAAATTTCTTAGCTATAACTATATATATAAAGGTTGGGAAGATTCACACGAAACATTACTCTAAGCCAACAGATTCAAAAGCTTACAATGGGGTGAGAAGCTGTCACCATCGAAATTGGCTTGTATCAATTCCATGTGGACAACTTAAACGCTTAAGAGGAAATTGTACAGATATGGATATATTTCAATCACAGGCAATAGAAATGTGTGATAAATTCAAAGTCAGTGGCTATGATATGAAAAAGATTGAGAAAGTATTAAAAGAGCTGGAGGATACAGATAGAGCCACTTCTTTAGACTCAAAGTCCAAAACAGAAATTGAAAGATAACAAGTTTGAATGGTCTTTTATTACCAATTATAACTGTCAACATCAGGGCATAGAGAAGGTCCTTAAAAAACATTGGAACCTACTAATTAAAGACCCAGTTATAGGGAGTTTGATTCCTAAAAAACCTGTGTGTATATACAGAAAAGTAACAAATTTAAAAAATCAATTGGTCACAAGCAGATTACGAGGACCGAACAAAAATAATCCTATTACATCTAAAGGTTTTTATAGATGTGGCCTATGTCAAGGATGCAAAAACATCAAAGGAGAGGGACACAACAAAATTGAAAAAATAAACATAAATGGAAAACAAATCGCTATTGGTCAGTTCATCACATGTAATAGCAAAAATATTATCTATGCTATTAAGTGTTCATGTGAGAAATTCTATATAGGGAGGACATCAAGACCATTGAAAGTAAGAATAGGGGAACATTTGAGAAATGTAAAAAATGGTCTTGATACTCATGCATTGTCATCCCACTTTAAGCAAATACATAAATGTTCTAGATCCCATATTCTGGGGTTTTATGGTCTCGCTCAGATTGAACACAATATCCGTAATAAAGACATTGCCAGCAGATTAGCAAAAAAGAAATAACCTTTATCTATAAATTTAATACCCTCACACCCAGTGGCCTCAATAGTGATTTTGAAACTAAATGGTTCCTTCAACATGTTTATTTTCCGATCACGCACTGCTCTTTCTTATTTTTGTGATTTTTCAGTTATGGACTTCATCTTCTTCTATTGGACTTATTTTGGACTTATAAATGGGACCCAAAGGAACTAATCTTGATCAACATATCACAAAATGGATTTGAATGAAGACGACACTGTACAGTCATTCATGTGTTAATAACATCTCTTTTATTGTATGCATGGAATTTCTTTCACTATATGTATGAAATATGTAGTGTTTCTCATCACATGTATGGAATGTGCAGCAAAATTGAGATATTTCCCATGAGGAAGATTGTTATTGCAACCACTTTGGAGGGGATAGACATATGTGATTTATATTAATATTTTTATTTGGGTCCTGTTGTTAAAATCCCCAGATAATGGATGGAACGTAGGCGGGCTCAATGCGTGCGCTTCCTGTATAACAAATAGAATGCAAGCGGCTCTCTACTAGTAGTTCCTGTTATCATGTACTTGGCCGCAATACATGCCATATATGGTTATATATTTTCGCTTCCGCCCATATGTACTTATCCCGGGGAAAGCCAGTGGAACGCATGCGGGTTACCACTATGCGCTTCCGCTTCTGGCCCGATGTATTAAATGTTAAATTAAAAGTTCTATAAAGACCAGTAATGCGGTTTTTGGATCTTAGGCATGGGAGGATTTTAAACTATATCTCCAATCGCACTGCACTAGTCCAATAGTATTTAGAACTTGAAAATAGTAGATTATTGTTGTGTATGAAGATGTCACTTCCAGTATTCATGTACTAGCTGGTATAAATAGCAGTATATGTGCTCCTACTCTGCATACCTTGAAAAAGATCTTAATATTGATCGAAACGCGTTGGCATCAGAGAGGAGCTTTTAAAATTTTCTGATTGCACCATCTCTCCGTTTGGGATCTGGATCTCTGGGACCTCGACTGAGAAGGGAATATTCCGGGAACCTGACCTATCGGTTGTCTATTCCAGTGGATCCCCATCCGGTGAGATCATGCATTTTTTTGCTCCTATTTTAAACATTGTAGATTCCTCTTGGAATTTTTTTAGATGTATGGATTTTAGTTTTTTATGGAATAAGTCTATACAAGTCTCACATCTGTCTGGCTTTATGAATATTGAAAGATACCTTTATGGGATTAAGAATAATATCTGAACTGTGAGTTGGGGTATGCTGTCATTCTAAGGAGACATCTAAAAGATACCTTTACATGCTTAATTCTGCACACCCATTGTGAGTCAGGGTAAGCCCATCCTATTTGCGCACATTGGAGATGTACTTTGGGAATATATCTAAAAGATACCCTTATGAGCTTCATATCCATATACTCGTTGTGAGTTAGGGTACGCACACACAGATTCTGTAGATTGAAGATGGTGGAGGTTCATCACACATACCCTAAAAATCACCCCAGAGCACCTGGGTGCATTTGTATATTGTCATAGACATACTACACCATTGTATTGTTTCTTTTTCCTTTTATGTATTCACCCACATATGAGTGGAAACAGACTATTTCCCCTGATTTGAATATATGAGGAGACATCTTCTATGAGAAAATCCACATACACAGGGAAGGTTTGGTTTTATTATTTCAGCACTGTGAATTTATGTGTTTGCTCAATATTTTTTGCAAGGTTAGATTGACTCAGAGAGTGGTGTAAACTCTGGAGCTACACATTTCCAGCAGCTGAGAGAGCCTGAAATTGATCCACCCCACTTTTTCTATTTGACTTTAACAGTATGGTCCGTGCTCTTGGTTGCATACGCAATAGTGAGTGTATGCTACTGCAAGTGTTGAGTTCGCAAAATACTTACAAAACAGTTCTGTTCTTCAATCATCTGTACATTACAGGATTGCTGTCTTTGGTTTGTTCATATGTGTTTGTTTAAAAATGGAAAAAAAATAATTTGTAAAAATCACTTAAGACACATCAATGCATCACAAACAAACAACACATATGCAGCAACAATTAAAATGAAAACATGGTAATGTGTAAAGAAACATATAGCTCCATTGTTATTATACAAAATATGTATGTTGCCAACACAACACTACTGCTACAGTGATGTTGTGCATTAACTCTTGACATGCTTAATTTTTAATTTTACTACATTACATTATGTTTTATGTACACTAACATTGCTGTAAATAGGATTTTTTATGCACAAATGCAGTACTATTGTTTTATTACATTTGTGTGGAAATAATATTGAGCCACAACAATAATCACTTGTCAGACATGCTAATAATGCAAACATACCTTAAATATTGTGCAACTATTCTGTCCCTAAGGGCATGGCCACATCTGTTCTCAGACCAGTGCCTCAATGTACGGCCAACCCCTAGCTCCTCATCCTCTAGGTCCAAAATTTGGTTTTGGGCCAGCTTCACACGCCTCCTTACAGCAATATTGTGCAGTATTGCACACAGCACTACTATCTTACTAACCATTTCTGGAGAATACATGAGGTCACCACCAGTGCAGTGGAGCACACAAAAACGGCCTTTTAGGAGCCCAATCGTGCACTCCACCACCTGTCTGGTGGCTGTAAACGTGGAATTAAATGCTGATTGTTGTCCTGGTGTTGGCTTTGGTGTGCTGTAAGGAGTCATGAGCCAGGGGGTGCAAAGGATATCCATGATCTCCTGCCAAACCACATAATAAAAAAAACACATAAATATGTTGAACAATTATACAACACAAATGAAACTTTACTACATGATGTGTCTCAAACTCACCCAAGATCCACGTGTCTTGGCCTTCCAACATACTTAATTTTTGTCATATCCTTGATTGCTGAATCACGTGGGAATCATGGGCACTTTCAGGGTACTGGGCATTCAGGGAAAGGATCTGGAGGGATGGGCCACAAACAACCATCACATTCAAAGAGTGAAAAAAATTTCTGTTCCTAAAGATTATTTAATTATGTGTTGGTGCCACAAGTGGAATATGTGTACCATCCACTACCCCAATAATGTGTAGGAAGTGACCCTCTGCACAGAATTGCCACTTCAACACAGCTAGGGACTCCACATCCAATGGCATTGATATGAACTGCTTAGTTCTTTTGAGAAATGCATCAATTATGCTCCTCAGGATCCTTCAGAATGTGGCCTGGGAGATGCCTACCAGAACTCCAACTATATGCTGGTAGGACCCTGAGGTTCAAAAATGTAAGAAAGCAATGAATTGTGTCAGTGGTGGAATTGCTGTAGGATGCTGAACTGTACTCTCTAGATTACTCTTTATTATTGAGAGAGTTTCTAGGATGACATAAGAGGGCAGCCTATAGCGCTGCACTATCTTATCATCTGGCTTTCTAAAAAGGGTGACATGGGTTTGAAAGATGCTAGGCCTTGCACACCTCCTTTGCCTTCGAGGATGAGGGGCAGGTTGGGTTTGGCCGTATAATGCATACAGGTATGTCGCCGTTGCCAACTGAAAGACACATTTAACAGAGTGTTAAATCATTATCCAATGATTGTTACCAAACATTCTTGACAAACATATTTTTTTTAAACCACTACAGATGTGGTGTAATCCATCTCTAAAGTGTGCACAACAGGAGGAAAGGAACATAGTAAAACATTTTGGCAAAAAACTATACAAGTAAAACAAAAACAAAAACACCACTCAAACACAATGATCATGCATATATTTACCAGACAAAAAAAGCACAAATAAACAACAGCAAACTGTAGAAATAAAAAAAAAAACAAGGCTACTTTGGACAAAAAAATATAAAAAATCTGCCTGGAGAAGAAAGGAGAAACAAACACTTAATAAGCACACTAAACCAACACCCTACCACACAACACACACATATGAACATGCATATACAGATGTGTCCACATACATCTTTGCTATATTGCGCCATGTATGGCATGGTTTTGCATGCCATAGACTCAGAGATTTAGCCATACTTTGTGATTTTTCTTAATTTGTTTCTTTAATATAATGGCAAACAAACTCGTGAAAAACCGATTAGCCATGTTTTGCATGTTGTGCCAAATTGAGGAAAATAGCAAAGATGTAAGTGGACACATCGTACTTACCCGCATATGAATAGGAAACTAAAAATGTCAAAAGGCCGCAAAGAGAAAAAAAACTGTCTACTTTTTCTCAAACAAAAACAAAAAAAGATGCTGCTGCCTTCAGGAAAGAGAGAGATAATCAGAATAAACACAAAATAAAAAAACACCGCCACACAACACACACATGAACATTCATATACTTACCCACAGATATACTGTATATATACTATTGTTCCCTTGAGAATAAATGACAACAGTCAGGTCATCCACATCACAAACATCTTTCAATACACAGAAATAAAAAAAATACCAAAATAAAAATAAACATGCATTGTTTGTGCTACACGCTGTGCGACCGCAATACACCAAATAAATGCACCGCAAACACACACTGTGCTGTGCTACTGTAACTCACACATTACAGCACACTTACCACAAAAGCTACAAATTCAACCAAAATACCAATAAATCTGCTTGACACATTACATTGACATTACTCCAACGAAATATGATTAAAAGCACTACATATTTAAAAATACAACACAAAAAAACACAACTTACCTCCACAAACCACTCTCCACTTCTCACTGCATAACTCTTTCTCACACCACAACTCCTTCTCCTCCATACACCCACAAACCACAGATGGCTACAACATGCTCAAATAGTATAAGCAATCAAAGCAAATGTACCAATTGTGTATGCATCACCTGTGCTAATTAACACTAAGCATGCATACTCAGGTATAAAACAACACCCCCTGAACCATACGCACATGCTACCAGCATCATGGATCCTGATCCATTTTCAGAAGAGATCCGCAAACTCAATGCCCAACTGTCGGGAATCCTACAAAGAAAATGCCAAATGGCACTACAAAGAGCACAGCAACAAACACCTGGCTGTGCAGAGGAGAGAGGAGCAGGACCCAGTAGTGAAGTACCCCCATCTTGGCAACAAACACAACAAGAAGCTGGTCAGAGTTCCCTGGCTGAGGAAGATGTGGCCCAAACTGAGGGAGATTCTGGCCCAACTACCCAAACAAAACAATCAGGCCCACAAACTGAAGAGGAAGGTTGGACAAGTTCACAGGCTACTGCATCGCAGCCAACGTAAGAAAAGAGAAGACGGCAACGCCCATTTACCAGGAGAGAGTTGGCCATTCTTGTCCCACAAGCCATTGACCAAATTAATTTTGGAAATAAGAACATGTGCGCTGGTACCAAGGACCGTATCTGGAGAGAGATCACCAATTCGGTGGGACCAATTGTCCGCACACCCCAAAAAGTGAGGAGACAGTAAGTACATACTGAAGCACACTCTTAAACACTGTTGTCTGCATTTACTAAGATGGGAGCTCGTTTTTAGATATGATGTTGCCTATGGGGGTAATTCTGAGTTGATCACAGCAGGAATTTTGTTAGCAGTTGGGCAAAACCATGTGCACTGCAGGGGAGGCAGATTTAACATGTCCAGAGAGAGTTAGATTTGGGTGTGGTGTGTTCAATCTGCAATCTAAATTGCAGTGTAAAAATAAAGCAGCCAGTATTTACCCTGCACAGAAACAAAATAACCCACCCAAATCTAACTTTCTCTGCACACTTTCTCTTCCAAGTTGATCGCACGTAGCAACTTTTTACTGCTCGTGCGATCAACCTGATGCCGTCTATGGGGGAGTGTATTTTAGCATAGCAGAGCTGCGAACACTTGTGCAGCTCTGCTATGCCAAAAAAGTTTCCTGCAAAACAAGACCAGGGTGGGAGTTACTTACCCTGTGTGACGGATCCAGCAATGAAGGTCCCGGTCCAGACGTCAGACATCCGCCCTCCAAACGCCTGGACACGCCTGCGTTGGACTCACCACGCCTGGAAAACTGTGAGTATCCGCCCCGGAACACCTCTTGCCTTTCCATCCTATTGCGATCGCCGCTGCGATCACATTTGTCACTGGTGGCGTTGTTGCCTGGCGACGATTGTTGCCCGGCGACGATCATTGCCAGGCAATGACGCGCATGCGCAATGCGTCCGCTGCGAATGTGCATTTCTGACCCATTCGCACCGCAGCGAAGAACCGCTGCTTGCGAACGGGTCGGAATGACCCCCATGGTTTTGCCCAACTGCTAACAAATTTACTGCTACGATCAGGTCTGAATTACCCCCTATGTACTACTAATAGATCGAATTGAGTAAGTGGAAATAGTGTAAAAAGAATCAGAAGCTGCTTCAAGTCGCAATGATTGGAGTAGTAAATGTGTATCATGTGGCAGGAACAGGAGTGGTTAGTTAACAGCCTGGCTGCTGCATTTTTTTCCTGCTGCAAGTGTTGCTATGCTTTTCTGACAGACCCAGGTAACCCTCAGTAGTAAGTAGAGATGAGTACTTTCAGTTCTCAGAGAACCGAGCGCACCTGAACTTGCTATACCGAGCAGAGATACAAGCCCAGATCGGGTATTCCTGCCTGCCTCAATGACGCAATCGAGGCAAAATGTCATCATCCCGCTGTTGGATCTCTCGTGGGTTTTGGATTTTATAAATAGACCATGCAGATTGGTGCCATCTTCACTCAAGCCTTGGAGAGAGTACAGCACAACAAGTACTATACTATATTTACCACTACTATATCCTCAGAATGTGATGGATTGTGTCAAAAATATTGCAAAGTCATGCGCCACAAGTACTGTACTATATTGTACACAAAGTGTGGGTTAACGTACGATACAGTAAAATATTGCCAAGTCGTGCATCACAAGTACTATACTATATTTACCACTACTATTTCGTCAGTGTGTGATGGATTGTATTTTTTGCTGACAGACAATTGTGCTTCAATCACAAAAACACAGAAATTGAGGTCAAACAAGTGAAAGATCAGGAACCACTTACTACTACTAGTGCTGAAGCTGATACCACTAGTCATAACAACAATGCCCAATGGTGTACAGGGCATGTGAAGTCAAAGAAGCAATTTTATACGGTGATAAATAAAAAAAGAAAATTCAAGTTACAGTAGCTGAAGAGAAACGTAAAATTGGGAATATGCCATTCACTGCTTGAAGTGGATAGGAAAGGAAAGGCTAAGGCATTGGCCTTTGTTTATGACTGGTGGTTGTGCAGCTAATAAAGATGATAAACTAAGCCTTCCTCCTTGTAGAAGAGCTAAAAAAGTAAACATCTAAAGGAACAGGAACCAAGTGTGCCATCAAAAATATCACAAATTTCAAAGGAGAGTCCAAGTGTTTCCGCGGTTGCCATATCTCCCCATGCTGCACCTGAAGAGGAGGCTCCTTCCACCATTTGGAACCCCTCTGCAAGTGGTGAGAGTAGCAATGTAATTCCACATTTTAAGATTGAGGTTGTCACTGTAGAAGTACATCAGGATTAGGGGGATATTGGTGTAGCAGGTGCTAATAAGAATGTTGATGACGATGAGGATTTTTATGATGGGGATGTGGTTTGTTTAGATAAGACCCCAGTGGAGACAGTTGCCCATGGTGTGAAAAACAAGCACATTGTCTTCATGCCTGGGCAAAAGACAAAAATATCCACCTCTTCTGTATAGAAATGTTTCTTCCCAAACTCGGACACTGTATAGCAGTGATTTTCAACCTTTTTTTACTCGCCGCACACCGAACAATATTTTAAAATTGCCAAGGCAATCTGTTCCCCACAGAAAAAAACCAAAAAACACACATTGGCCCTCACAGTAAAAAAAGAATCCACACATACATTGGACTACACAGAAAAACAATAACTTTGCTCCCCACATAAATCATGTTGCTCACACATAAATCAATCACATTTCTCCCCACATAAACCCTATTGCTCCCCACATGAATTATTCACATTGTTCCCCCCATAAATCCTTTTGCTCCCCACAGGAGAAATAACATAACAAATATTAGCTCCTTCCTGTCAGCTGTCCTCCTCCCTGTTCGTCAGTGGCGGGGGTTGTTCATAGTGGAATGCTGCGAATACTGAGTAGCGGGCGGTCAGACAGGTGTGGATATGGGTGAGCAAGGAAAGTTGTGGATGTAAGCGTGAACTGGAAGATATGTATACAGGCAGGTGGGCTGGCTGGGTGGTGAGATGCGGTGGCCGTGACCTATGGTATCACACTGCCACGTCATCAAGGCATAGGTCACAGCCGGAGCATGACTGATCCTCTAAGAAGATCCCGGGCCAACAGTTCATTATGAAGGTACAGGAAGCTGATCTGGCTCCACGGCACACCTTGCAACTGGTCGCGGCACACTAGTGTGCCACGGCACACTGGTTGAAAAAGCCTGCTGTATAGCTATCTGTAGCCATTGCAAAGGCATTGTAAGTAGAGGTAGAGACGATAACCACCTAGGAACCTCCTCCCTGTTATGCCACTTGCAGCGACACACAAAAGTTGTTGACAAATTCTGAAACTTTGGATAAGAACGTAAACAGTTCAGCGACACCTTGATCCTTTTTCTCTATAGGATACAAGCGCCAGAAATCTCCACCACCATCATCGTCAATCTCCTCCTCAATCAGGATCGGAAGTAGTACTCCTGCATCTCATTTCATAGGCATGGCTGACTCCTCTCCTATCCGGGATTCCTCCGAAGGATCCTTGAGTGCTACACCTACTGTTGTAGGTGTTGCTGCTGGGAGTCGATCATCTTCATCCCAGAAGGGGACCAGAAAGACAACTTACAGTTCAACCAAACAATTAACTGTTCAACAATCCTTTGCAAGGAAGATGAAGTATTACAGCAGTCACCCAGTTGCAAAGAAGATTACTGAGGCCATAACAACTATGCTAGTGTAAGACGTGCATCCAGTATCCATCATTAGTGCAGTGGGATCTAGACGGTTGATGTACTGTGTCCCTGGTACCAAATGCCATCTAGATTACACTTCTCTAGACAAGACATTCCCAGCCTGTGCGTGGACATTAAAAAAGTGTTGTTAGTGTTCTCAGAAATGCCGTTGTACCCACTGTCCACTTAACCACGGATATGTGGACAAGTGGAACAGGGAAAACTAAAGACTACATGACTGTGACAGCCCACTGGGTAGATGTATTGCCTTCCACAGCACCAACAGCAGCAGTAGCACCTGCAGCATCTTGCAAATGGCAACTCATTCAAAGGCTACTTCATTTTCTCTGGCAACTGTGACTGCAAGAAAAAAGCTAAACTTTCCAATGAGACCCACTGACAGTGATGAACATCAGTCAGGAGAGACTGAAGGATCTGACTACAATCACTGAGATGTCTGCTGTCACTGCATATGATGCAGTCTCCATTGAAAAATGGTTGATGGTTATTTTAGTGACAGCATCCAAATAGGATTTCCATTTTGCACCTCATTTCTTTTATAGATGAGCGCATTCGGTTCTCAGAGAACCGAACTCCTCTGGACTTCACGAGCCCGGATCAGAGTCAGGCTTGGGTTTTGCCACCTGACACGGAAATCAGAACGAGGCAAAACGTCATCATCCCACTGTCGGATTCTCACAGGGTTTGGATTACATATAAGGAGCCACGCATCCCCGCCATTTTCACTCGGGCATTGGAGAGTGTAGAGAGAGGACGTGTCTCCATCCTCAGTGTCCTCAGTGGTAGTGTCTTGTGCTGCATCTGTCCAGTCACAGTGGTTGTGTCCTCTGCTGCCATATGTCCAGTGCTGCTGTATAAGTCCAGTTCAGTGGTGATGTGTTGTGCTGCATCAGTCCAGTGGTGAAGTGTTGTGCGGCATCAGTCCAGTCACAGTGGTGGTGTCCTCTGCAGCCATATGTCCAGTGCTGCTGTATAAGTCCAGTCCATTGCAGTGGTGCCGTGTTGTCCTGCATCAGTCCAGTGGTGTTGTCCCTGTGCTGCTGTATATGTCCAGTGGTACTGCCGTATATGTCCAGTGATACTGCAGTATATGTCCATTGATACTGCCGTATATGTCCAGCGGTACTGCCGAATAAATCCAGTGATCCTGCTGTATAATTCCTGTGGTGCTGGCGTATAAGTACATCCCAGTGATACTGCCGTATATGTCCATTGATACTGCCGCATATGTCTAGCGGTACTGCCGTATAAATCCAGTGATTCTCCCGTATAATTCCAGTGATCCTGCCTTATAATTCCAGTGGTACTCCCATATATGTCCAGTGATACTGCCGTATATGTCCAGGGATACTGCCATATATGTCCATTTATACTGCTGTATATGTCCAGCGGTACTGCCGTATAAATCCAGTGATCCTGCCATACAATTCCAGTGATCCTGCCGTATCATTCCAGTGGTACTGGCGTATAACTGGCGTATAAGTCCAATGATCCTGCCATATAATTCCAGTGGTACTGACGTATAAGTCCAGTCCAGTGATACTGCCGTATATGTCCAGTGATACTGCCGTATATGTCCAGTGGTACTGGCGTATAAATCCAATGATCCTGCTGTATAATTCCAGTGATCCTGTTATATAATTCCAGTGTTACTGCCATATAAATCCAGTGATCCTGCCGTATAATTCCAGTGGTACTGGCGTATTAGTCCAGTCCAGTGATACTGCCGTATATGTCCAGTGATACTGCTGTATAATTCCAGTGATCCTGCTGTATAATTCCAGTGGTACTGGTTTTGTATGTCCAGTGATACAGCCGTATATGTCTATTGATACTGCAGTATATGTCCAGCGGTACTGCCATATAAATCCAGTGATCCTGTCGTATAATTTCACTGGTACTGGCGTATAAATCCAGTCCAGTGATACTGCCATATATGTCCATTGATACTGACGTATATATGTCCAGCGGTACTGCCGTATAAAACCAGTGATCCTCCCGTATAATTCCAGTGATCCTGCAGTGTAATTCCAGTGGTACTGGCGTATATGTCCAGTGATACTGCCGTATATGTCCACTGATACTGCTGTATATGTCCAGCGATACTACCGTATAAATCCAGTGAACCTTCCATATAATTACAGTGATCCTGCCATATAATTCCAGTGGTAATGGCGTCTAAGTCCAGTCCAGTGATACTGCCGTATATGTCCAGTGATACTGCCGTATATGTCCATTGATACTGCCGTATATATCCAGCGGTATTGTATAATAAATCCAGTGATCCTGATATAAAATTTCATAAGTCCATATAATTCCGTATAAGTCCAGTCCAGTGGTGCTGACATATAAGTTCAGAGATGCTGTCCTGTGCTGTATATTATTTACTCCAAATAAAGGAGTTATTAATATTTTATCCAAATAATTTTCACAGGGTTTGCCATGTGTGGTGTAGAGGTACACTCTCCTGTACCATATATTGTTATATAACTTCAGAAAAATAATGGAGAAAAAAATGTGGAGGATAAAATAGGGAAAGATCAAGAACCACTTCCTCCTAGTGCTGAAGCTGCTGCCACTAGTCATGGCACACATGATGAAATGCCATCAATGTCGTCTGCCAAGGCCGATGCCCAATGTGATAGTAGAGGGCATGTAAAATCCAAAAAGCCAAAGTTCCGTAAAAAGACCAAAAAAAATTAATTTAAATGGTCTGAGGAGAAACGTAAACTTGCCAATATGCCATTTACGACATGGAGTGGCAAGGAACGGCTAAGACCATGGCCTATGTTCATGACTAGTGGTTCAGCTTCACATGACAATGGAAGCTCTCATCCTCCCACTATAAAAATGACCAGCGTTAAGCTGGAAATAGCACAGAAAAGAACTGTGTGCTCTAAGATGGTATCACAAATCCCCAAGGAGAGTCAAAGTGTTTCGGCGGTTGCAATGCCTGACCTTCCCTACACTGGATGGGAAGAGGTGGCTCCTTCCACCATTTGCACGCCCCCTGCAAGTGCTGGAAGGAGCACCCACAGTCCAGTTTCTGATATTAAAATTGAAGATGTCTCTGTTGAAGTACACCAGAATGAGGATATGGGTGTTGCTGGCGCTGAGGAGGAAGTTGACGATGAGGATTCTGATGGTGATGTGGTTTGTTTAAATGAAGCACTGGGGGAAACGCCTGTTGTCCATGGGATGAAGAAGTCCATTGTGATGCCTGGGCAAACTACCAAAAAGCCACCTCTTCAGTGTGGAATTATTTCTCCACAAATCCAGACAACAGGTGTCAAGCCATCTGTTGCCTCTGTCAACCTGTAATAAGTAGGGGTAAGGATGTTAACCATCTAGGAACATCCTCTCTTATACATCACCTGCTGCACATTCATCAGAAGTCAGTGTCAAGTTGTGTGGGTAAGAACGTAAGCAGTCCACTGACACCTAAAATCCCTTCTTCCTCTTGTGCCCAAGCTCCTGCAAGCCACATCACCAACTCACTCAACCTCAACTTCCTCCCCAGTCAGGATCATCAGTAGCAATGTCACTGGCGAGGCTTAGGAATCCTTTATTAACAGGGATTTCTCTGGAGGATCCTTGAGTGGTACACCTACTGTTGTTGTTGCTGCCGGGAGTCGAGTATCATCCCAGAGGGGAAGTCGGAAAACCACTTTTACTACTTCAACTAAGCAATTGACTGTCCAACAGTCCTTTGTGAGGAAGATGAAATATGACAACAGTCATCCTTTTACAAAGCGGATAACTGAGGCCTTGACAGCTATGTTAGACGTGCATCCGGTATCCGCCATTAGTTCAGTGGGACTTAGAGAATTGTTTGAGGTACTGTGTCCCCGGTATCAAATCCCATCTAGGTTCCACTTCACTAAGCAGGTGATACCGAGAATGTACAGAGACGTCAGAAAAAGTGCCCGCAGTGTCCTAAAAAATTCGGTTGTACCCACTGTCCACTTAACCACGGACATGTGGACAAGTGGAACAGGGAAGACTAAGGACTATATGACTGTAACAGCCCAATGTGTAGATGTATTGCCTCCCGCAGCAATAACAGCAGCAGCACCACCAGTAGCAGCATCTCGCAAACACCAACTCTTTCCTAAGCAGGTTACGCTATGTATCACCACTTTCCGTAAGAGGAACACCACTGACAACCTCTTACGGAAACTGAGGGTCATCATTGCACAATGACTTACCCCAATTAGACTCTCCTGGGGATTTGTGATATTAGACAACGCCACCAATATTGTGCGTGCATTACATCTGGGCAATTCCAGCACATCCCATGTTTTGCACATACAATTTTGGTGGTGCAGAATTTTTTAAAAAATTACAGGGGCGTGCAGGAGATGCTGTCGGTAGCCCGAAAAATTGTGGGCCACTTTCGGCATTCAGCCACTGCGTGCCGAAGACTGGAGCGCCATCAAACATTCCTGCACCGGCCCTGCCATCACCTGAAGCAAGAGGTGGTAATGAGGTAGAATTCAACACTCTATATGCTTCAGAGAATGGAGGAGCAGCAAAAGGCCATTCAAGCCTATACATCCACCTATGATATAGGCACTTGAGGGGGAATGCACCTGACTCAAGCGCAGTGGAGAATGATTTCTGTCTTGTGCAAGGTTCTCCAACCCTTTGAACTTGCCACACGTGAAGTCAGTTCAGACACTGCCAGCTTGAGTCAGGTCATTCCCCTCATCAGGCTTTTGTAGAAGCAGCTGGAGAAATTGAAGGAGGAGCTAAGACAGAGCGATTCGGCAAAGTATGTGGGACTTGTCGATGGAGCCCTTCATTCGCTTTGCCAGGATTCAAGACGAAGGACCAAAAGGTCAGAAACGCGTTAAGTGTTCCTTTTCCATACATCTGATCCACAAGGACCAGGCGGTGTTTGCGGTGACTACTCTCTGTGTGGACCCTGATATCCAGACTGGGGGATCACTTACCTGTCTAGTTTTCCATCTTGGACTAGGACCTGAGGGTGGTTGCTGTTGTCTGCTGAGTTGCCTTGTGGACTTTTGTTTTTAATGCCGACTAAACTACGATTGTTTGTAAGTGTGCTGATGTATTAAATTTCATATGTTAAAAGGATCATTGCACTATTTATTTTTCTTTATGTGCCTTAACCTCAAAACACATGCTATGTGGAGGTAGTCACATTTATCTTCCAGATAGATACATCTATTCAGACCTTCGTCCAAATATTCCTTGTGGGCTGCTGAGCTGTATGCCGTGTGGGATCATGAGACATGCTGTTTATTAACAATCGTTTGTAAGTGCATTGATTTATTCAGAAAAATCCCCTTTGTAAAAGGATTACTGCACTATTCTCTTTTGTATTTTATGTGTCCTAACTCAAACACATGATATGTGGAGGTAGCCACATTTTGTCTTTTAGATTATAACTAAAGACGGTGAAAGAAAGAAAATTCAAGTTTTTATTTCAAGTCCTTCACTTGTATTAAAAATAGTGGGGTGATTATTGTTTTTAAAATTCCTAATTGGTTTGGTGTACTATTTTTCCTTTGAGCGCCTTATGTATGTGTAGTTTCTCTACCTTTGTCTATTGTTTGGTGTATTTTGGATGTACACTGTACCACACATCTCTTGGCTGCACCCTTTAATTGCGCACATTTTTCCTAACTTCTTCTTATTGAGAATTCAAGGGTGGTCAATCTGTTGAAATCTGAGCACTACATTATGGCCACCGTGCTCAATCTTAGTTTTAAAGCCTATGTTGTATCTCTCTTTCTGGCAGACACAAGTCTGCAGAGGTTCAAAGACCTGCTGTTAAGAAAATTGTCAACTCAAGCGGAACGTGACCCGTCAACAGCTCCTCCTGCATTTTCTCCCACAACTGTGGCTGCGAGGAAAAGGATAAGATTTCCTATCCCACCCGCTGGCAGTGATGCAGGGCAGTCAGGAGCGAGTGCTTACATCTGGTCCAGACTGAAGGACCTGCCAATGATTACTTACATGTCTACTCCATATGATTCTGTCACCATTGAAAGAATGATGGATGATTATATGAGTGACAGCATCCAAGTAGGCATGTCAGACAGTCCGTACGTATACTGGCAGGAAAAAGAGGCAATATGGATGCCTTGCACAATCTGGTTTTATTTTACCTAAGTTGCCCCCCTCCAGTGTGTACTCCGAAAGAGTGTTTAGTGCAGCCGGTAACCTTGTCAGTGATCGCGTAGGAGGTTACTTCCACAAAATGTGGAGAAGGTGATGTTCATCAAAATGAATTATAAATTCCTCCAGGAAGACCTTGACCAGCAATTGCCTCCAGAAAGTACACAGGAACCTGTGATGGTGGATTCCGGTGGGGACAAATTAATATTCTGTGAGGAGGAGGATGTACACAGTGAAAGGGGTGAGGAATCGGAGGATGAGGATGAGGTTGACATCTTGCCTCTGTAGAACCAGTTTGTGCAAGGAGAGACTGATTGCTTCTTTTTTGGTGGGGGCCCAAACAAACCAGTCATTTCAGCCACAGTGGTGTGGCAGACCCTGTCGCTGATATGATTGGTTTGGTAAAGTGTGCATGTCCTGTTTATACAACATAAGGGTGGGTGGGAGGGCCTAAGGACAATTCCATCTTTCACCTATTTTTCTTATTTGCATAATGTGCGGTTTGGGGCCTAGTATTTTTAAGTGCCATCCTGTCTGCCACTGCAATGCCACTCCTAGATGGGCCAGGTGTTTGTGCCGCACACTTGTGTCACTTAGCTTAGTCATACAGCTACCTCGGTGCAACCTTTTGGCCTAAAAACAATATTGTGAGGTGTTCAGAATAGACTGGAAATTTGTGGAAATGAATGTTGTTTAGGTTAATAATACCGTAGGATCAAAATTACCCCCAAATTCTGTGATTTTAGCTGTTTTTATGTTTTTTTCAAAAATCATCCAAATCCAAAAAGAAAACCAAAACAGTAAAGGGTGGTTTTGGCAAAACCAATCCAAAACCAAAACACGAGCGGGGAATTAGAACCAAAACCAGAACACAAATACGAAAATTGCCTGCCGCACATCTCTAATTTTTTTGCACTATGTGCTTTTTGGAGCATTTTTTGAGAATAGTGCATAAAACAAAACTGCCATCCTGTCTGCCGCTGCAGTGCCACTCCTAGATGTGCCAGGTGGTTATTTTTTTATGAACCTGTTCCCTATCTCCAATTTACTTTTCATGATCCTTGCCGTTGCATCCATATAGGCCTAGGGGTGTTATTTTTTGGGTCAAGGGGTGTTCTTCTTTTTTTTCCTCAGTCAAAATAATACCAATAATTCCAAGGACAATTCCATCTAGCACCTTATTTCTTTGCATTATGTGTTCTTTAGAGCATTTTTTGGGCATTGTATATAAAACTGCCATCCTGTCTGCCACTGCTGTGCCATTTCTAGATGTGCGAGGTGTTTGTGCCACCCACTTGTGTCGCTTAGCTTAGTCATTCAGCTACCTTGGTGCAACCTTTTAACCTAAACTGGATAAAAAAAACAATATTGTGAGCTGTGAGGTGTTCAGAATAGACTGGAAAGGAGTGGAAATTATTGATATTGAGGCTAATAATACTGTAGGAACAAAAACACCCCAAATTCTGTGATTTTACCTGTTTTTATTATTTTTCCCCAAAAAAATTAGAACTAAAACCAAAACACGGGCAGTTTTGGCAAAACCAATTCAAAACCAATACACGGGGAGAGAGAAAACCAAACCTAAACACAAAAAAAGCCAGAACAACACTAAGATTCGACACATAATCAAAATTTTGCAATTCCAAATCTACAAGCATATGTCCATTTTGCTTGGCAAAGCTGTATATTTGTTCTTTGATCAGTAGCGGCTCTTGCCACGGGCAAGCAGGACTTTTGCCCGGGGCACCGCTGTCCCAAGGGCACCGCCGCCGTGGCAAGAGCCGCTACCGTGTCCAGATGGCGGCAGCGGTAATGTGTCCAGATGGGGATGGCGACGGTTAGGAAAAGGTCCGCTCCGCAAAGGGAAACTAGACACGCAGTGAGGTAGCATCTAGTTTCCCTTCGCGGAGAGGACCTTTCCCTGCTACTGGAGCCGGCCGTGCAGTGCGCCTGACGGCATCGTGCACCATCTGGCAGTTTAGGACAGTCATAGACACTAGGGGTCATAATTTACCTCTAGTGTCTGTGCTATCCTATGGATCCGAGGAGCAGCGCAAGACGGACGGCAACAGTGGTCGGAAAACATGAATGGGACTGGTGAGGATTCTTGATTTTTTTTTTACTAGGTGCACAGCTACTGGTGGGCAGAGTAATGGGGGCAAAACTACTGGGGGCAAAACTAATGGGGGCACAACAGCTACTGTGGTCAAAACTAATGAGGGCGCAGTACTGGGGGCACAGCTGCAGGGAGCACAACAACTAATGAGGGCGCAGTACTGGGGGCAAAACTACTGGGGGCACAGCTGCTTGGGGCACAACAGCTACTGGGGGCACAACTAATGGGGGCACAACTACTGAGGGCACAGTACTGGGCGCACAGCTGCTGGGAGCACAGCAGCTACTGGTGGCACAGCTGCATGGGGCACAACAGCTACTGGGGACACAACTACTGAGGGTGCAGTACCGGGGGCACAACAGCTACTGGAGCACAACAGTTACTCAGGGAAAAACTACAGGGAGCAAAACTGGCCACGCCCCCTTCCCTACGAAGCCATGCCCCTATTTTTGGCGCACGCCTGCGGCGTGCACTAACTCTATTTCACCTGTGTGTGTGTGTGTGTGTGTGGGGGGGGGGGGCGCCAAAATAAACTTTCGCCCTGGGAGTCACAAGGTCTAGAACCGGCCCTGCCTTTGATGGTGAGTTCCTTTCATTAGAACCTCTGTATGCAATCACATCCATTGATGGAGCTCAGCTATTCAGCCATTTAAGATAGATATTAAGAGCCGGATACAGCAAAGGGGGGAAAAAAGCACACAATTGGGCAAAACCATGTTGCACTGGAGGTGGGTTAGATGTAACAGGTGCAGAGAGATTATATATACTGCAAATAGCAAGTTTTGAACATTCAGGAACACAGTATGTCAGTGGCACTGGTGATGAAGAGTATACAACTGAAGGCACTTTGTGATCTGCCAGTGAAAATAGATTTGAACCAACTAAGGACTGTGCCATCCAGTCCACAGTATTTTTCAGGCACTCAATTCGGATACCTTGTTTTTTCAAATGCTGCAGGGTGAAACAGAAGGCTTCGAACTGAAATGTCTCTTGTCTCTTGCCATCAGAAGATTATTAAGCACACACACCAGGCTCTGTTTTAATGATATGTCGTCTGAACCCTAAAAGGAATGTATCATAAAATTCATGAATTGACATAATGATTTCCATTTGAATTGAAAGCACTTTCTCAATATCCTTCCCTTGAAAATAAAGGTTTTAAAATGATCTGTATTCTGACCTAAATGAGGTACTTTTAGGAGAGGGCTGAAATTGCTTCTTTTAATGGTTCAGGAAAAATGCCTGCCCGCAAAGATAATTGTAATATTTTGTCAAGAACTGGGATAATTACTTTAATGAACCTTAACAGTGGCTTGGTTGAGGCAGGATGCAAATCACATATGGTGGGCCACAACCCTTGGTTCAATTCAAGTCTTCTGTATCCAGATTAGTCCGAGAAACCAATATGCACAAAGGAACTTCCTAAAAGCAGAAAAATACATACAGAGCGGTTAAGTTGGCTTATTTGCTCACAAATCATGCGCCAAGTATCCACACTTTTCACGGTTTTGTAAATGACTGAAAAATGTAACTTTGCTGTACTTCAGGAATGTTGATATTTAAGGCTGTAAAAGCTGAATCTCTCTTGAGAAAATGTGCATATCCATGCGACTTTACGGTAAATAAAGTCATGGATGAAGCCACTTATAAAATTAGTTCAGCAAAAAGGTTTACCTTTTGCTGACTTTTATCTCCACATAATTAAGTTGGACAATACTGCTATTACACAATTTCAGAAATGGAAGCAGGAATACTCAACAGAATGTCTTTGCTTAAAACTGAATGACCTTCAACTGAAAGCAAAGAACAAAGCAGATTTTACATATTATACAATACTCCCAATAGCTACAGTCAAAGTGTATATTAAAATAATTAGTAACTTAGAAAAAATTCAATTCTTAAAATAGGCTATGCTTTTATCTCATACTACTAAATATGAAAGATGCATTATATTGCTGAAATAATTGCTGCTATTTACATTTTATTCCCTTTTGAATGTTTTTTTGGCCTATTTAATCCTTTTTACAGATATTATATAACAAGTAGTTTCTTGAAATGGTTTCACAAAGAATGAATGTCAAATAAAAAAAATAGTGCTCTACAGCACACTTGCATCTAATTTTATACTGCTCTATATACCCAATACAGGCATACGGTCACACCATTGATAGCTAACTTACAGGTCATGGGTCACATGTGGTCTTGTAGAGTAATAGCTGACAAAAGCTTTGTTATATTTGCTTTTGTACTCCTTCTATCAAATATGGTATGTAATGAGGGATTTCAGCCTACAATATAAGGATGCTGTCTATGCAGGGCAAGAGTTATGTCATCTTTATGGGCATTTGTCATACTTCTGCCCACTTTGATAAGGAAGCAACAATTATCTGCCTCAGGCTAACTATACTAGTTGGACCCATTGTTGTTTCTCTGCAGTGAAAATTGTTGTATGTACCTAACTGTACATGTATAAACTTGTGGTACATCAAAGGTGATGAACCATGAGCACTTTATTACTAATGCGCTTCAACGCTAATCCCAACGTAGAACCAAAATGGCTGTAAATTATGGAGAACATTCTACCATTCTGCCTTGTTTAGTATCGCTATAGTTCTCCATGTAGCTCACTAATTGGAACCTGTACAGTAGTTCTGCTATAGCTGGAACTTAAGTGGTGCATATCAGGTTCAAGATCATCTCTTCATCCACCTACTCAAGCTTTAGAAGGACCACTACAGTTATCAAGAATCATGGAGTCTGTTAAGAATATTGGAGTCTGTTAATATGTGTGGGACCTCTGCATCTCTTGATCACCTCATTTTAGTTAAAGTTCCAGCACAAACACTTTTTGCTAATTTTCTTAGAGCCTGTAAAAATATTTGATAGGGATCAGTAAAAGTATTAAAAAAAATTGATCAGTAATACACTTCATATAGCAAATACTGAACCTGTCCTTAACACATACTTTTTTTTATAATGATTTTCCTACCACTGACAAAGTCAAAGTGCTGCAACCCACAGGCATTCACTGATGACACTGACAGTGTAGCCCACATTCCTTACATCGCAGCCCACAAACCTTCACTGAAGACACTGGGTCTGACATATAGTCATGCAGGCCACAGCTCTAGTTCCCTAGTTGCCTACCCTCCCTCATTCTGCAGGAGACTCCCTGAAATAGTAGACAAAAGACGAAAGAGCAGTATTGTCTTTTTGTTGGCGCACTTGGAGAAGAAATTGATATATTGATATATTGTTTTAATAAGACTTAACTTTTATTCTATTATTTAAAAAATATCCTGTTTAGTGAAATATAATCTTTCGTTCGCTATTCTGCTATGCTAAAATACACCCCCAGAGGGTGGCGGCCTAGCATGTGCAATGCTGCTAAAAGCAGCTAGCGAGCAAACAACTCAGAATGAGGGCCCTAATATGGTGTGAGCTGTATGTCTGTTGATAGAAATAGTGGGGGTCATTCCAAGTTGTTCGCTCATTGCCGATTTTCGCTATGCTGCGATTTGTTGCTAACTGCGCATGCGCATGGTACGCAGAACGCATGCGCTAAGTTATTTAACACAAAACTTAGTAGATTTGCTGGTGTTCGAACAACGATTTTCAGTCGCACTGCTGTTTGGTAAATGATTGACAGGAAAGGAGTGTTTCTGGGCGGCAACTCAGCGTTTTCACGGCGTTGGCTAAAAAACGCAGGCGTGTCAGGGAAAAACGCGGGAGTGTCTGGAGAAATGGGGGAGTGGCTGGCCAAACGCAGGGCGTGTTTGTGACGTCAAACCAGGATCTAAACGGACTGAGCTGATCGCAATCTATGTGTAGGTCTGGAGCTACTCAGAAACTGCAAATAATTTTTTAGTAGCAATTTTGCTAATCTTTCGTTCGCTATTCTGCTATGCTAAAATACACTCCCAGAGGGTGGCGGCCTAGCGTGTGCAATGCTGCTAAAAGCAGCTACTGAGCGAACAACTCAGAATGACCCCATGTGTACGAACAATTGAGAGGAAATCAGCAACCAAATACTAGTGCTGAAGCTGCTGCCACTAGTCCTGACTATGCAAGTCTGTCAACGTCATCTGCTAAGGCCGATGACCAATGGCATAGGGGGCATGTACAATCAAAGAAGCAATATCAATTTACAATGCTAAATAAAATTAAAAAAACAAGTAAAGTTAGTTGAAGAGAAACATAAAATTGGCATAATGTCATTTGCAAAGTGACAAGGAAAGGTTAAGGCCTTGGCCTGTGTTTATGACAGGTGGTTCAGCTTCTCATAATGGTGATGTAAGCCCTTGCCCATGTAGAAGAGTTAAAAAAATTAAACTTGCTAAGGCACTAGAACCAATTGTGCATTCAGAAATATCACCAATCCCAGAGGAGAGTCTAAGTGTGTCTGTGGTTGCCATGTCTAAGTCTGAACTTTCCAATACTGTACTGGAAGAGGAGGTTCCTTCCACCATTTGCACGCACTCTGCAAGTGTTGGAGCAGAGCAAGTCAACATGCTGACATTGAGATTGAGGATGCTTCTGCAGATTATCAAGACTTTGTAAGGGGGATAAAGTATGACAGCAGTCACCCAGTAGCACAGCAGATTACTGATGCCATAACAACTATGCTGGTATTAGATGCACGTCCATTATCCACCATAAATACAGTGGGTTTTAGACTGTTGATTGAGTTACTGTGTCCCTGGTACCAACTCCCATTTAGATTTCACTATAAATGCAGTTCCCAGCCATGCTGATGACAATGGCCCTCATTCCGAGTTGTTCGCTCATTGCCGAGTTTCGCTATATTGCTATTAGTCGCTTACTGCGCATGCGCAAGGTTCGCAGAGCACACGCACTTAGTTATTTTATTCAAAAGTTAGGTATTTTACTCATGACATAACGAGGATTTTTCATCGTTCTGGTGATCGGAGTGTGATTGACAGGAAGTGGGTGTTTCTGGGTGGAAACTGCATGTTTTATGGGAGTGTGCGGAAAAACGCTGGCGTTTCTGGGAAAAACGCGGGAGTGTCTGAAGAAACGGGGGAGTGTCTGGGCGAACGCTGGGTGTGCTTGTGACGTCAAACCAGGAACGAAACTCACTGAACTGATCGCAATGGCTGAGTAAGTCTCGAGGTACTCAGAAACTGAAAAGAAATTTGTATTCGCAAATCTGCTAATCTTTCGTTCGCAATTCTGCTAAGCTAAGATTCACACCCAGTAGGCGGCGGCTTAGCGTGTGCAATGCTGCTAAAAGCAGCTAGCGAGCGAACAACTCGGAATGAGGGCCAATGACAATATCTTGCCTAAGTAGAGCCAGTTTGTGCACTGCCCATTACCAGCTTGTTTTGTGGGGGCCCAAACAAACTAATCATCAATCATTTCAGCCACAAGTGACAGTCCCTATCGCTGAAATTATTAGTAGAGATGTGCGGCTGGCATTTTTTGTGTTTTGTGTTTTGGTTTTGGTTCTAATTCCACTTTCGTGTTTAGGTTTTGGCTAGTGATGAGCGGGTTCGGATCCTCGGGATCCGAACCCGCCCGAACTACACCTTTTTTTTCACGGGTCCGAGCGACTCGGATCCTCCCGCCTTGCTCGGTTAACCCGAGCGCGCCCGAACGTCATCATCCCGCTGTCGGATTCTCGCGAGATTCGGATTCTATATAAGGAGCCGCGCGTCGCCGCCATTTTCACACGTGCATTGAGATTGATAGGGAGAGGACGTGGCTGGCGTCCTCTCCGTTATAGTACAAAAAGACTGAGTATAAAGACTGAGTGACTTACTGATAATTGTGGGGAGGATTGGGGACGGGGAGCAGCTGTTAGGGAGTACAGTGCAGGGTTTTGATTATACCACCAGTGAGTTTAATCCTTTGTTTGTTTCTCTGCCTGAAAAAAACGCTCCACCATATCTGTGCTCACTCAGTGTGCTGCACTGCTGCATGATATATCTGTGCTGAGTGCACTGCTCACACTGCCTAATTGTGGGGACTGAGGAGCAGTTATAGCAGGAGTACAGTGCACAGTTTTGCTGACAGTGACCACCAGTCCAGTATACGTTTGTCTGCCTGAAAAACACTCCTGTCTGTGGTGGCTTTTTTTTTCTTCATACTAGTTTAGCAGTGTCCACCAGGTCTGTTATTATTTATTATACAGTATATTATATTTATTTTATATATATCTAGCAGTACGGTAGGCCACGGCTGTACCTACCTCTGTGTCGTCAGTGCACTCGTCGTCCATAAGTAATATAATACTATACTATCCATCCATCAACATTGTATACCTGTGGTGGCTTTTTTTTCCTTCATACTAGTTTAGCAGTCTGCTGACAGTGTCCACCAGGTCCGTTATTATATTATACAGTATATTATATATATATAAGCAGTACGGTAGGCCACGGCTGTACCTACCTCTGTGTCGTCAGTGCACTCGTCATCCATAAGTAATATAATACTATACTATCCATCCATCTACATTGTATACCTGTGGTGGCTTTTTTTTCTTCATACTAGTTTAGCAGTCTGCTGACAGTGTCCACCAGGTCTGTTATACAGTATATTATATATATAAGCAGTACGGTAGGCCACAGCTGTACCTACCTCTGTGTCGTCAGTGCACTCGTCGTCCATAAGTAATATAATACTACACTATCCATCCATCTACATTGTATACCTGTGGTGGCTTTTTTTTTCTTCATACTAGTTTAGCAGTCTGCTGACAGTGTCCACCAGGTCCGTTATTATATTATACAGTATATTATATATATATATAAGCAGTACGGTAGGCCACGGCTGTACCTACCTCTGTGTCGTCAGTGCACTCGTCGTCCATAAGTAATATAATACTATACTATCCATCCATCTACATTGTATACCTGTGGTGGCATTTTTTTCCTTCATATTAGTTTAGCAGTCTGCTGACGGTGTCCACCAGGTCCGTTATACAGTATATTATATATATAAGCAGTACGGTAGGCCACGGCTGTACCTACCTCTGTGTCGTCAGTGCACTCGTCATCCATAAGTAATATAATACTATACTATCCATCCATCTACATTGTATACCTGTGGTGGCTTTTAGTTGTGCGCATTAAAATATGGAGAACAAAAATGTGGAGGTTAAAAAAATAGGGAAAGATCAAGATCCACTTCCACCTAGTGCTGAAGCTGCTGCCACTAGTCATGGCCGAGACGATGAAATGCCATCAACGTCATCTGCCAAGGCCGATGCCCAATGTCATAGTACAGAGCATGTAAAATCCAAAACACAAAAGATCAGTAAAATGACCCAAAAATCAAAATTAAAAGCGTCTGAGGAGAAGCGTAAACTTGCCAATATGCCATTTACGACACGGAGTGGCAAGGAACGGCTGAGGCCCTGGCCTATGTTCATGGCTAGTGGTTCAGCTTCACATGAGGATGGAAGCACTCATCCTCTCGCTAGAAAAAAGAAAAGACTTAAGCTGGCAAAAGCACAGCAAAGAACTGTGCGTTCTTCGAAATCACAAATCCCAAAGGAGAGTCCAATTGTGTCGGTTGCGATGCCTGACCTTCCCAACACTGGACGGGAAGAGCTTGCGCCTTCCACCATTTGCACGCCCCCTGCAAGTGCTGGAAGGAGCACCCACAGTCCAGTTCCTGATAGTCAAATTGAAGATGTCAGTGTTGAAGTACACCAGGATGAGGATATGGGTGTTGCTGGCGCTGGGGAGGAAATTGACAAGGAGGATTCTGATGGTGAGGTGGTTTGTTTAAGTCAGGCACCCGGGGAGACACCTGTTGTCCGTGGGAGGAATATGGCCATTGACATGCCTGGTCAAAATACCAAAAAAATCAGCTCTTCAGTGTGGAATTATTTCAACAGAAATGCGGACAACTGGTGTCAAGCCGTGTGTTGCCTTTGTCAAGCTGTAATAAGTAGGGGTAACGACGTTAACCACCTCGGAACATCCTCCCTTATACGTCACCTGCAGCGCATTCATAATAAGTCAGTGACAAGTTCAAAAACTTTGGGCGACAGCGGAAGCAGTCCACTGACCAGTAAATCCCTTCCTCTTGTAACCAAGCTCGCGCAAACCACACCACCAACTCCCTCAGTGTCAATTTCCTCCTTACCCAGGAAAGCCAATAGTCCTGCAGGCGATGTCACTGGCAAGTCGGACGAGTCCTCTCCTGCCTGGGATTCCTCCGATGCATCCTTGAGTGTAACGCCTACTGCTGCTGGCGCTGCTGTTGTTGCTGCTGGGAGTCGATCGTCATCCCAGAGGGGAAGTCGGAAGACCACTTGTACTACTTCCAGTAAGCAATTGACTGTCCAACAGTCCTTTGCGAGGAAGATGAAATATCACAGCAGTCATCCTGTTGCAAAGCGGATAACTGAGGCCTTGACAACTATGTTGGTGTTAGACGTGCGTCCGGTATCCGCCGTTAGTTCACGGGGAACTAGACAATTGCTTGAGGTAGTGTGCCCCCGTTACCAAATACCATCTAGGTTCCACTTCTCTATGCAGGCGATACCGAGAATGTACACGGACGTCAGAAAAAGAGTCACCAGTGTCCTAAAAAATGCAGTTGTACCCAATGTCCACTCAACCACGGACATGTGGACAAGTGGAGCAGGGCAGACTCAGGACTACATGACTGTGACAGCGCACTGGGTAGATGTATTGCCTCCCGCTGCAAGAACAGCAGCGGCGGCACCAGTAGCAGCATCTCGCAAACGCCAACTCGTTTCTAGGCAGGCTACGCTTTGTATCACCGCTTTCCAGAATACGCACACAGCTGAAAACCTCTTACAGCAACTGAGGAAGATCATCGCAGAATGGCTTACCCCAATTGGACTCTCCTGGGGATTTGTGGCATCGGACAACGCCAGCAATATTGTGCGTGCATTACATCTGGGCAAATTCCAGCACGTCCCATGTTTTGCACATACCTTGAATTTGGTGGTGCAGAATTATTTAAAAAACGACAGGGGCATGCAAGAGATGCTGTCGGTGGCCAGAAGAATTGCGGGCCACTTTCGGCGTACAGGCACCGCGTACAGAAGACTGGAGCACCACCAAAAACGCCTGAACCTGCCCTGCCATCATCTGAAGCAAGAGGTGGTAACGAGGTGGAATTCAACCCTCTATATGCTTCAGAGGATGGAGGAGCAGCAAAAGGCCATTCAAGCCTATACATCTGACCATGATATAGGCAAAGGAGGTGGAATGCACCTGTCTCAAGCGCAGTGGAGAATGATTTCAACGTTGTGCAAGGTTCTGCAACCTTTTGAACTTGCCACACGTGAAGTCAGTTCAGACACTGCCAGCCTGAGTCAGGTCATTCCCCTCATCAGGCTTTTGCAGAAGAAGCTGGAGGCATTGAAGGAGGAGCTAAAACAGAGCATTTCCGCTAGGCATGTGGGACTTGTGGATGGAGCCCTTCATTCGCTTAACCAGGATTCACGTGTGGTCAATCTGTTGAAATCAGAGCACTACATTTTGGCCACCGTGCTCGATCCTAGATTTAAAACCTACGTTGGATCTCTCTTTCCGGCAGACACAAGTCTGCAGAGGTTCAAAGACCTGCTGGTGAGAAAATTGTCATGTCAAGCGGAACGCGACCCGTCAACATCTCCTCCTTCACATTCTCCCGCAACTGGGGGTGCGAGGAAAAGGCTACGAATTCCGAGCCCACCCGCTGGTGGTGATGCAGGGCAGTCTGGAGCGACTGCTGATGCTGACATCTGGTCCGGACTGAAGGACCTGCCAACGATTACTGACATGTCGTCTACTGTCACTGCATATGATTCTCTCACCATTGAAAGAATGGTGGAGGATTATATGAGTGACCGCATCCAAGTAGGCACATCAGACAGTCCGTACGTATACTGGCAGGAAAAAGAGGCAATTTGGAGGCCCTTGCACAAACTGGCTTTATTCTACCTAAGTTGCCCTCCCTCTAGTGTGTACTCCGAAAGAGTGTTTAGTGCCGCCGCTCACCTTGTCAGCAATCGGCGTACGAGGTTACTTCCAGAAAATGTGGAGAAGATGATGTTCATTAAAATGAATTATAATCAATTCCTCCATGGAGACATTCACCAGCAGCAATTGCCTCCAGAGAGTACACGGGGACCTGAGATGGTGGATTCCAGTGGGGACGAATTAATAATCTGTGAGGAGGGGGATGTACACAGTGAAAGGGGTGATGAATCGGACGATGATGATGAGGTGGACATCTTGCCTCTGTAGAGCCAGTTTGTGCAAGGAGAGATTGATTGCTTCTTTTTTGGTGGGGGCCCAAACCAACCAGTCATTTCAGTCACAGTCATGTGGCAGACCCTGTCGCTGAAATGATGGGTTCGTTAAAGTGTGCATGTCCTGTTTATACAACATAAGGGAGGGTGGGAGGGCACAAGGACAATTCCATCTTGCACCTCTTTTTTCTTTCATTTTTCTTTGCGTCATGTGCTGTTTGGGGAGTATTTTTTTGAAGGGCCATCCTGCGTGACACTGCAGTGCCACTCCTAGATGGGCCAGGTGTTTGTGTCGGCCACTAGGGTCGCTTAGCTTAGTCACACAGCTACCTCATTGTGCCTCTTTTTTTCTTTGCGTCATGTGCTGTTTGGGGAGTATTTTTTTGAAGGGCCATCCTGTGTGATACTGCAGTGCCACTCCTAGATGGACCAGGTGTTTGTGTCGGCCACTAGGGTCGCTTAGCTTAGTCACACAGCTACCTCATTGCGCCTCTTTTTTTCTTTGCGTCATGTGCTGTTTGGGGAGTATTTTTTTGAAGTGCCATCCTGCGTGACACTGCAGTGCCACTCCTAGATGGGCCAGGTGTTTGTGTCGGCCACTAGGGTCGCTTAGCTTAGTCACACAGCTACCTCATTGTGCCTCTTTTTTTCTTTGCGTCATGTGCTGTTTGGGGAGTATTTTTTTGAAGGGCCATCCTGCGTGACACTGCAGTGCCACTCCTAGATGGGCCAGGTGTTTGTGTCGGCCACTAGGGTCGCTTAGCTTAGTCACACAGCTACCTCATTGCGCCTCTTTTTTTCTTTGCGTCATGTGCTGTTTGGGGAGTATTTTTTTGAAGGGCCATCCTGCCTGACACTGCAGTGCCACTCCTAGATGGGCCAGGTGTTTGTGTCGGCCACTAGGGTCGCTTAGCTTAGTCACACAGCTACCTCATTGCGCCTCTTTTTTTCTTTGCGTCATGTGCTGTTTGGGGAGTAGTTTTTTGAAGGGCCATCCTGCGTGACACTGCAGTGCCACTCCTAGATGGGCCAGGTGTTTGTGTCGGCCACGTCGGTCGCTTAACTTAGTCACACAGCTACCTAATTGCGCCTCTTTTTTTCTTTGCATCATGTGCTGTTTGGGGAGTATTTTTTTGAAGGGCCATCCTGCGTGACACTGCAGTGCCACTCCTAGTTGGGCCAGGTGTTTGTGTTGGCCACTAGGGTCGCTTAGCTTAGCCATCCAGCGACCTCGGTGCAACCTTTTGGCCTAACAACAATATTGTGAGGTATGAGGTGGTCAGAATAGACTGGAAATGAGTGTAAAATATGGTTATTGAGGTTAATAATACTATTGGATCAAAATGACCCCCAATTTTTTTTAAGGGTTTTTTGAAAAAAAACACCCAAATCCAAAACACAACCGAATCCGACAAAAAAAATTCGGTGAGGTTTTGCCAAAACGCGTTCAAACCCAAAACACGGGCGCGGAACCGAACCCAAAACCAAAACACAAAACCGAAAAAAATTTCCGGTGCACATCACTAGTTTTGGCTTGGTTTTGCCAAAACCACCCTTTCGTGTTTTGGTTTTGGTTTTGGATCTGGATGATTTTTGAAAAAAACATAAAAACAGCTAAAATCACAGAATTTGTAAGTACTTTTGATCATACGGTATTATTAACCTCAATAACATTCATTTCCACTAATTTCCAGTCTATTCTGAACACCTCACACCTCACAATATTGTTTTTAGGCCAAAAGGTTGCACCGAGGTGGCTGAATGACAAAGCTAAATTACACAAGTGGGCGGCACAAACACCTGGCCCATCTAGGAGTGGCACTGCAGTGTCAGAAAGGATGGCAGATTTAAAAAATAGGCCCCAAACAGCACATGATGCAAAGAAGAAATAGAGGCGAATTGAGGTAGCTCTATGACTAAGCTAAGTGACACAAGTGTGCGGCACAAACACCTGGCCCATCTATGAGTGGCACTGCAGTGTCAGACAGGATGACACTTAAAAAAACTAGTCCCCAAACAGCACATGATGCAAATAAGAAAAAGGTGCAAGATGGAATTGTCCTTAGGCCCTCCCACCCACCCTTATGTTGTATAAACAGGACATGCACACTTTAACAAACCCATCATTTCAGTGACAGGGTCTGCCACACAACTGTTGCTGAAATGACTGGTTTGTTTGGGCCCCCACCAAAAAAGAAGCAATCAATCTCTCCTTGCACAAACTGGCTCTACAGAGGCAAGATGTCGACCTCATCCTCATCCTCCGATTACTCATCACTTTCACTGTGTACATCCTCCTCACAGAGTATTAATTTGTCCCCACTGGAATCCACCATCACAGATGCCTGTGTACTTTCAGGAGGCAATTGCTGGTAAAGGTCTTCCCGGAGGAATTTATAATTCATTTTGATGAACATCATCTTCTCCACACTTAGTGGAAGTAACCTCCTACGCCGATCGCTGACAAGGTTACCGGCTGCACTAAACATTCTTTTGGAGTACACACTGGAGGGGGGAAACTTAGGTAAAATAAAGCCAGTTTGTGCAAGGGCATCCAAATTGCCTTTTTTTCCTGCCAGTATATGTACGTACTGTCTGACATGCCTACTTGGATGCTGTCACTCATATAATCCTCCACCATTCTTTCAATGGTGACAGAATTATATGCAGTGACAGTAGATATGTCAGTAATCGTTGACCGGTCCTTCAGTCTGGACCAGATGTCAGCTTTCGCTCCTGACTGCCCTGCATCACCGCCAGCAGGTGGGCTCGGAAATCTTATCCTTTTCCTTGCAGCCCCAGTTGTGGGAGAAATTGAAGGATGAGCTTTTCACAGGTCACGTTCTGCTTGAGTTGACAATTTAATAACCAGCAGGTCTTTGCACCTCTGCACACTTGTGTCTGCTGGAATGAGAGATACAACATAGGCTTTAAACCTAGGATCGAGCACGGTGGCCAAAATGTAGTGCTCTGTTTTCAATAGATTTACCACCCTTGAATCCTGGCAAATCGAATGAAGGGCTCCATCCACAAGTCCCACATACTTTGTGGAATCGCTCCGTCTTAGCTCCTCCTTCAATTTCTGCAGCTGCTTCTGCAAAAGCCTGATGAGGGGAATGACCTGACTCAAGCTGGCAGTGTCTGAACTGACTTTACGTGTGGCAAGTTCGAAGGGTTGGAGAACCTTGCACAAGATGGAAATCATTCTCCACTGCGCTTGAGTCAGGTGCATTACGCCTCCTTTGCCTATATCATAGGTGGATGTATAGGATTGAATGGCCTTTTGCTGCTCCTCCATCCTCTGAAGCATATAGAGTGTTGAATTCCCCCTCGTTACCACCTCTTGCTTCAGTTGATGGCAGGGCAGGTTCAGGTGTGTTTGCTGGTGCTCCAGTCTTCGGCACGCGGTGGCTGAATGCCGAAAGTGGCCCGCAATTTTTCGGGCCACCGACAGCATCTCCTGCACACCTTTAAAAACAGAAATGGAGTGGATCTATTTCAGGCGCCCCTGGATGCTGAGAAATGTATGTCAACAGGGAGAACACCACTCTCTAACAAATGATCACAATTTATATACAATGGAAGTCAACATATAGCATCAAGCGCCAGAAAAAATAAATGAAAGACTTCCCTTAGATATGGGAATCCTGTAGAGGATAGTTCTCTCTATCTCGCCATCGAAGATCTTTCCTTCCACACTCAGTGAAGATGGTACAATGCGATACTCTGTACCAATTAACGTACTTGCTGTTTTCAATGTTTTGCTGCTGATCTCAGACTGGAGTTGGAATTACTGGTGTAGAGGATTCCCAGCTTACAGACTGGTTTTATGTTGCATGTGAAGAAACTGAACAATGATTGGCTGCTGAAAGCAATACACTCTTAGAAAGAAATCAGCAGCAATACATTGAAAACAGCAAGCACGTTAATTGGTACAGAGTATCGCATGGTACCATCTTCACTGAGAGTGGAAGGAAATATCTTCGACTGGGAGATAGAGAGAACAATCCTCTACAGGATTCCCATATCTAAGGGAAGTCTTTCATTTATTTTTTTTTCTTGCGCTTGATGCTATATGTTGACTTCCATTGTATATAAATCCTGCACACCTCTGTCATTTTTCAAAAAATTCGGTACCACCAAATTAATTGTATGTGCAAAACATGGGACGTGCTGGAATTTGCCCAGATGTAATGTACGCACAATATTGGTGGCGTTGTCCAATATCACAAATCCTCAGGAGAGTCCAATTGGGGTAAGCCAATGATGTTCCTCAGTTTCTGTTAGAGGTTGTCAGCTGTGTGCCTCTCATGGAAAGCGGTGACACATAGCGTAGCCTGCCTAGGAATGAGTTGACGTTTTCGAGATGCTGCTACTGATGCTGCTGCTGCTGTTGTTGCTGCAGTAGGCCATACATCTACCCCGTGGGCTGTTATAGTCATAGAGTCCTTAGTCTTCCCTGTTCCACTTGTCCACATGGCACAAAAAAGAGATTTGGAGAGGAGTGTACAGCGCTGAAAAACCCTTAAAATCCGGATAGTGTCTATATATAAAACACAAAAAGGATTATTCTATCCTTTGTACATAAAAATGGGCAGTAATACAAGCTCTAACAAATAGCTTAGTGGATAATTAGTGAAAAAGCATATGATATAGAGAGCATTAATTAGAGCAGTTGGTAATCGTTATGCAAACTTCTATCCTTTGTACATAAAAATGGGCAGTAATACAAGCTCTAATAAAATAGCTTAGTGGATAATTAGTGAAAAAGCATATGATATAGAGAGCATTAATTAGAGCAGTTGGTAATCGTTATGCAAACTTGATATCCAGCTGATTGTCAGTAGTGAGATCGGTTTAAACAGAATCTCTGTTTTTTGCTGTGCTCACTGTGAAACTGACACTCACTTTAAAAAAACCAATACCGTTCACTGAAAGGTATCTTTGTATTCCTTAATCCCATCTGGTGTCATCAGGATTCAGGACTCCAACAGACCAATCACAAATGGATAAAAAGAAGTACCCCTTAGGGAATTTATTCACAAAGACGTAACAAATTTTTCTTTAAAAAAGAAGGAGAACACGGAACGCATACCCGCTCCCAGACAGAGGCTGTGCTTCACCACTGAGATGTCCGGAATATCTCAGTCCGCTGTAACGGCAAACAGCCTCAGGCGTGCGGGTAAGTTGCGGCTCTCTCCTGGATCAGCTCCCACGTCACTACAGCATCAACCGGTTTCGGGGGTCCGCCCCCTTTCTCAAGATACACTGTAGTAGATCTGGATCTTCCTTATATGCTCTTAATTGGGTTCTGATTGGATCATTCTCAATGAGGTCATTGTAGGCGGATAGTTTTAAATTCAATCACACACCCATTCAGACCATTATATGTTTCACTATTACATTGACATTCGTCTACATATTCAGCAAATACAATATACATGGTAATTGGCACAATAGTAAATAAATAATAAAAAGCATATGTTTAATTAACAATAAATACTAAAAAAACATACAATAAAAACTATGCTTGCATTTCATTCCCATTCATACTATTCCTCCATGAATGGGCTCCATATGCATAGGGGAAGAGAAAAGGAAAAAGGAGACAATTATTAGTGATGGTCATTATAAAAACCATTTGGTCTCAAAGTCTTTATTAAGGCCATCAGGTAACAAGGTTCTCATCTCAAAAATCGTTTGCATTTCCAACTTTGCAAGTCTGACAGATCTATCACTAGTCCTCCAGTTGCATCTTGCAATTTTTATCCCTGCAAACATTTTGATATATTTTGGGTCGCAATTATGTGCGGTCTTAAAATGCATTGACACATTGTGGTTTTCATAGCCCCGTCTGATGTTCCTGACATGTTCTGTCAGCCTATCTTTTAGTGGGCGTGTCGTTCGGCCGATGTATTGCTTGTTGCACTGACATTCTAACAAATAAATTACATATTTGCTATTACATGTAATAAAGGTGTCAATCCTCTCTCTCTTGTTATTACTGCTTGATGTTACTTCTACAATCTTTCTTTCTGTTTTGCAGGCTTTGCACATTGCACATTCCCCACATCTATGAAAACCCTTAGTTATAATTGGCATACTGGGCTTAGGGGTTTCTATAGCGCTATTCACTAAAATATCTTTAAGATTGTCCGCTCTTCTATATATAAAACGAGGGGTTTCGGCGATGTACTCCTTTAGACCGGAGTCCGCCTGAAGTATTCCCCAGTGTCTTTTTATAATACTCTCCATCTCTCTATGATGATTAGTGTATTTGGATATAAAGGGTACTCCATATTTCTTATCTGGTATATCCCTTCTTGTATTCTTTAAGATGGTGTCCCTATCCAAATCCCTACATCTACTGATGGTCTTATCCAGAGCGATTTCTTTATATCCTTTGCTGACAAAATGATGTTTCATTCCGACAGCCTGTTGGTCAAAAACATTAACATCTGTACAGTTCTGACGTAGTCTTTGGAATTGGCTGTTAGGAATACTAGACAACCAATTACTATGATGATTACTGCTCATATCAATATAAGAATTACAATTGGTGGGTTTGCTATAATTTTTGGTATAGATATGGTTATTCTCCACATAAATGGTTAAATCTAAAAAGTTTATGGTGGTGTCACTAATTGTGAAGGCTAATTTTATATTGCGATCATTATTATTTAACCCTTCACAAAAAAGGTCAAGAGAGGCTCTACCTCCTCTCCAAATAAAAATAACGTCATCTATATAACGATTATAAAGTACCAGGCTGGCAGCCGCCCGCCAATCCGTCCACACCGCCGACTCCTCCCAGTGGGCCATGAACAGATTGGCATAGCTTGGTGCCAGCCTGGTACCCATCGCAGTGCCTGTACACTGCAAATAAAAGTCACCACCATACCAAAAATAATTATTGGTTAAGATCATGGATATACCCTCCAATATGAATTGTTTGTATGTGGTGCTATGCTCACTCTTTTCTAAGTAGAATTTAACACCTTCTAAGCCATCAGCATGACAGATATTGGTGTACAGTGCTGCAACATCCGCTGTAACCAACAAATATCCTGGTTCCCATTCGATCATAGCTAGTTTGTTAACGATGGATATAGTGTCCTTTAAGTAGGATCTCGTTGTCACTACTAGTGGTTGAAGTTGATGGTCCAAATAACAAGAGAACAATCTAGCTATGATCGAATGGGAACCAGGATATTTGTTGGTTACAGCGGATGTTGCAGCACTGTACACCAATATCTGTCATGCTGATGGCTTAGAAGGTGTTAAATTCTACTTAGAAAAGAGTGAACATAGCACCACATACAAACAATTCATATTGGAGGGTATATCCATGATCTTAACCAATAATTATTTTTGGTATGGTGGTGACTTTTATTTGCAGTGTACAGGCACTGCGATGGGTACCAGGCTGGCACCAAGCTATGCCAATCTGTTCATGGCCCACTGGGAGGAGTCGGCGGTGTGGACGGATTGGCGGGCGGCTGCCAGCCTGGTACTTTATAATCGTTACATAGATGACGTTATTTTTATTTGGAGAGGAGGTAGAGCCTCTCTTGACCTTTTTTGTGAAGGGTTAAATAATAATGATCGCAATATAAAATTAGCCTTCACAATTAGTGACACCACCATAAACTTTTTAGATTTAACCATTTATGTGGAGAATAACCATATCTATACCAAAAATTATAGCAAACCCACCGATTGTAATTCTTATATTGATATGAGCAGTAATCATCATAGTAATTGGTTGTCTAGTATTCCTAACAGCCAATTCCAAAGACTACGTCGGAACTGTACAGATGTTAATGTTTTTGACCAACAGGCTGTCGGAATGAAACATCATTTTGTCAGCAAAGGATATAAAGAAATGGCTCTCGATAAGACCATCAGTAGATGTAGGGATTTGGATAGGGACACCATCTTAAAGAATACAAGAAGGGATATACCAGATAAGAAATATGGAGTACCCTTTATATCCAAATACACTAATCATCATAGAGAGATGGAGAGTATTATAAAAAGACACTGGGGAATACTTCAGGCGGACTCCGGTCTAAAGGAGTACATCGCCGAAACCCCTCGTTTTATATATAGAAGAGCGGACAATCTTAAAGATATTTTAGTGAATAGCGCTATAGAAACCCCTAAGCCCAGTATGCCAATTATAACTAAGGGTTTTCATAGATGTGGGGAATGTGCAATGTGCAAAGCCTGCAAAACAGAAAGAAAGATTGTAGAAGTAACATCAAGCAGTAATAACAAGAGAGAGAGGATTGACACCTTTATTACATGTAATAGCAAATATGTAATTTATTTGTTAGAATGTCAGTGCAACAAGCAATACATCGGCCGAACGACACGCCCACTAAAAGATAGGCTGACAGAACATGTCAGGAACATCAGACGGGGCTATGAAAACCACAATGTGTCAATGCATTTTAAGACCGCACATAATTGCGACCCAAAATATATCAAAATGTTTGCAGGGATAAAAATTGCAAGATGCAACTGGAGGACTAGTGATAGATCTGTCAGACTTGCAAAGTTGGAAATGCAAACGATTTTTGAGATGAGAACCTTGTTACCTGATGGCCTTAATAAAGACTTTGAGACCAAATGGTTTTTATAATGACCATCACTAATAATTGTCTCCTTTTTCCTTTTCTCTTCCCCTATGCATATGGAGCCCATTCATGGAGGAATAGTATGAATGGGAATGAAATGCAAGCATAGTTTTTATTGTATGTTTTTTTAGTATTTATTGTTAATTAAACATATGCTTTTTATTATTTATTTACTATTGTGCCAATTACCATGTATATTGTATTTGCTGAATATGTAGACGAATGTCAATGTAATAGTGAAACATATAATGGTCTGAATGGGTGTGTGATTGAATTTAAAACTATCCGCCTACAATGACCTCATTGAGAATGATCCAATCAGAACCCAATTAAGAGCATATAAGGAAGATCCAGATCTACTACAGTGTATCTTGAGAAAGGGGGCGGACCCCCGAAACCGGTTGATGCTGTAGTGACGTGGGAGCTGATCCAGGAGAGAGCCGCAACTTACCCGCACGCCTGAGGCTGTTTGCCGTTACAGCGGACTGAGATATTCCGGACATCTCAGTGGTGAAGCACAGCCTCTGTCTGGGAGCGGGTATGCGTTCCGTGTTCTCCTTCTTTTTTAAAGAAAAATTTGTTACGTCTTTGTGAATAAATTCCCTAAGGGGTACTTCTTTTTATCCATTTGTGATTGGTCTGTTGGAGTCCTGAATCCTGATGACACCAGATGGGATTAAGGAATACAAAGATACCTTTCAGTGAACGGTATTGGTTTTTTTAAAGTGAGTGTCAGTTTCACAGTGAGCACAGCAAAAAACAGAGATTCTGTTTAAACCGATCTCACTACTGACAATCAGCTGGATATCAAGTTTGCATAACGATTACCAACTGCTCTAATTAATGCTCTCTATATCATATGCTTTTTCACTAATTATCCACTAAGCTATTTTGTTAGAGCTTGTATTACTGCCCATTTTTATGTACAAAGGATAGAAGTTTGCATAACGATTACCAACTGCTCTAATTAATGCTCTCTATATCATATGCTTTTTCACTAATTATCCACTAAGCTATTTGTTAGAGCTTGTATTACTGCCCATTTTTATGTACAAAGGATAGAATAATCCTTTTTGTGTTTTATATATAGACACTATCCGGATTTTAAGGGTTTTTCAGCGCTGTACACTCCTCTCCAAATCTCTTTTTTGTGCAGTGTTAACTACAGGTGTTGGTGTATACCTGGGATTGGAGTTGAGCAGCTGATTACCAGCGCTGTGAGGGGGAATAATTTCTGTTTTCATTCTGTTTAGAATACCACTTGTCCACATGTCCGTGGTTAAGTGGACACTGGATACAACCGCATTTTGTAGGACACTGGTGACTCTTTTTCTGAAGTCTGTGTACATTCTCGGTATCACCTGCCTAGAGAAGTGGAACCTAGATGGGATGTGATACCGGGGACACAGTACCTCAAACAATTCTTTAAGTCCCACTGAACTAATGGCGGATACCGGACGCACGTCTAACACCAACATAGCTGTCAAGGCCTCAGTTATCTGCTTTGCAAAAGGATGACTGCTGTCATATTTCATCTTCCTCACAAAGGACTGTTGGACAGTCAATTGCTTAGTTGAAGTAGTACAAGTGGTCTTCCGACTTCCCCTCTGGGATGACGATCGACTCCCAGCAGCAACAACAGCAGCAGCGGCAGCAACAGCAGTTGTACCACTCAAGGATCCTATGGAGTAATCCTGGTTAGGAGAGGACTCCTCAGTCTTGACAGTGACATGGCCTACAGTACTACGGATGTTCCTGATTGAGGAGGAAGTTGATGTTGAGGGAGTTGGTGGTGTGGCTTGCAGGAGCTTGGGTACAGGAGAAAGAAGGGATTTAGGTGTCAGTGGACTGCTTACGCTCTTACCCAAAGTTTCACAACTTGACACTGACTTCTGATGTATGCGCAGCAGGTGACATATAAGGGAGGGTGTTCCTAGGTAGTTAACATTGTTACTTCTACTTATTACAGATTGACAGAGGCAACAGATGGCTTGACACCTGTTGTCCGGATTTTTGGAGAAATAATTCCACAACGAAGAGGTGGCTTTTTTGGTAGTTTGCCCAGGCATCACAATGGGCTTCTTCATCCCATGGACAACAGGTGTCTCCCCCGGTGCCTGACTTAAACAAACCACATCACCCATATCCTCATCCTGTTGTACTTCAACAGTGACATATTCAATTTCAATATCAGGAACTGGACTGTGGGTGCTCCTTCCAGCACTTGCAGGGGGGCGTGCAAATGGTGGAAGGAGCTACCTGTTTCCGTCCAGTGTTGGGAAGGTCAGGCATCACAACCGCTGACACCATCTCAGAACGCACAGTTATTTTCTGTGCTATTTCCAGCTTAACTCTTAATTTTTCTAGCGGGAGGATGAGGGCTTCCATCGTCATGTGAAGCTGAACCACTAGTCATGAACATAGGCCAGGGCAGCAGCCGTTCTTTGCCACTCCATGTCGTAAATGGCATATTGGCAAGTTTTTGTTTCTCCTCAGACCATTTAAATTTCTTTTTTTGGGTCTTTTTACTGAACTTTGGCTTTTTGGATTTTACATGCCCTCTACTATCACATTGGGCATCGGCCTTGGCAGACGATGTGTCTATGTCATGGCTAGTGGCAGCAACTTCAGCACTAGGAGGAAGTGTTTCTTGATCTTTCCCTATTTTATCCTCCAAATTTTTGTTCTACATTGTTTTTTGGGAGTTATATAAGACAATGGGGGTAATTCTGAGTTGATCGCAGCAGCAAGTTTGTTAGCAATTGGGCAAAACCATGTGCACTGCAGGGGGGGGCAGAAATAACATTTGCAGAGAGAGTTAGATTTGGGTGGGTTATTTTGTTTCTGTGCAGGGTAAATACTGGCTTCTTTATTTTTACACTGCAATTTAGATTTCAGTTTGAACACACCCCGCCCAAATCTAACTCTCTCTGCACATTTTACATCTGCCCCACCTGCAGTGCACATGGTTTTGCCCAACTGCTAACAAATTTGCTGCTGCGATCAACTCAGAATTAGTCCCAATATGCGGCATAGGAATGACTGGAATGACTGATGAACAGGACATTACCACAGGTCTGATGCAACACAACACAACAACACTGTAAGAGACTTGTTGTTATAATGATTATAATACTGTAGCAGTGGACATATAGCAGCAGCGTATACCACTGTGACTGCCTCGTCACTGGAATGACTGATGGACAGGACACTACCACTGGTCTGATGCAACACAACACAACAACACTGTAAGAGACTTGTGGTTTTTATAATTATTATAATACTGTAGCAGTGGACATATAGCAGCAGCGTATATCGTCACTGGAATGACTGATAGACAGGACACTACCACTGGTCTGTGCAGAACAACACAACAACACTGTAAGGCACTTGTGGTTGTTGTTATAATTATTGTAATACTGTAGCAGTGAACATATTGCAGCAGCGTATATCATCACTGGAATGACTGATGGACAGGACACTACCACTGGTCTGATGCAGCACAACACAGCAACACTGTAAGGGACTTGTGGTTGTTGTTGTTGTTATTATTATTATAATTAGAGATGTGCACCGGAAATTTTTTGGGTTTTGTGTTTTGGTTTTGGATTCGGTTCCGCGGCCGTATTTTGGATTCGGACGCGTTTTGGCAAAACCTCCCAGAATTTTTTTTGTCAGATTCGGGTGTGTTTTGGATTCGGGTGTTTTTTTCAAAAACCCCTCAAAAACAGCTTAAATCATAGAATTGGGGGGTAATTTTGATCCTATAGTATTAATAACCTCAATAACCACAATTTCCACTCATTTCCAGTCTATTCTGAACACCTCACACCTCACAGTACTGTTTTTAGTCATAAAATTTGCACCGAGGTCGCTGGATGACTAATCTAAGCGACCCAAGAGGACGGCACAAACACCTGGCCCACCTAGGAGTGGCACTGCAGTGTCAGAAAGGATGGCACTTAAAAAAAATAGGCCCCAAACAGCACATGATGCAAAGAAAAGAGAAAAAGAGGTGCACTGTGGTCGCTGGATGGCTAAGCTAAGCGACACAAACAACTCAATATCACAGGAATAATTCGTTCTAATCAATGGTATTATTGGTCCAAATCACTGGAAGAAAATGACAAAATCACTGGAATTATTCGTTCTAATCAATGGTATTATTGGTCCAACTTGCTGGAAGAAAATGACAAAATCACTGGAATTATTCGTTCTAATCAGTGGTATTATTGGTCCAAATCACTGGAAGAAAATGACAAAATCACTGGAATTATTTGGCAAGATCACTGTAATTAATAATTATAAATCACTGATATTAATTGGTAAAATCTCGCTATCGCCTGCCTAGTGAAGTGGAATCTAGATGGGATTTTGTACCGGGGACACAATAACTTCATCAATTGTCTAAATCCCACTGCACTAATGGCGGAAAATGGGCACACGTCTAACAGCGCACTGATTATACTGAGAACTGATTAAACTGATCACTGATGATACTATGGAGAACTGCCACTGACCAGCGAGAACATCACTGGACTAGTGTACTGTAGTATACTGGTCACCACAATGCAGCACTGACACTGAGCTCAGATATTAAGCACTGATCAGGATACTAGAAGTGACACAGAGCTGCAAGATACAGCAATGGCCTACTGTACTGTACTATATGTATACTGCTGGTCACCAAAATGCTGCACTGTCCTACTATATACTGCTTACAATAATGCAGCACAGAGATAGTTTACTTGACACAGAGCTGCAAGATACAGCAATGGCCTACTGTACTGTACTATATGTATACTGCTGGTCACCAAAATGCTGCACTGTCCTACTATATACTGCTCACAATAATGCAGCACAGAGATAGTCTACTTGACACAGAGCTGCAAGATACAGCAATGGCCTACTGTACTGTACTATATGTATACTGCTTGTCACCAAAATGCTGCACTGTCCTACTATATACTGCTCACAATAATGCAGCACAGAGATAGTATACGTGACACAGAGCTGCAAGATACAGCAATGGCCTACTGTACTGTACTATATGTATACTGCTGGTCACCAAAATACTGCACTGTCCTACTGTATACTGCTCACAATAATACAGCACAGATATGGATAGTATACTTGACACAGAGCTGCAAGATACAGCAATGGCCTACTGTACTGTACTACTATAATTATGTACTGGTGGTCCCCAGTCCCAGCAGAATGCAGCACACTGAGCACAGATGTTTGCTGCACACTGAGCACAGATATGGAGCCTTTTCAGGCAGAGAACGTAGATATTTTCAGCACACTGAGCACAGATATTTGCAGCACACTGAGCACAGATTATGCAGCTTTTCAGGAAGAGAACGCAGCCACGTCCTCTCCGTTCAATCTCTAATGCACGAGTGAAAATGGCGGCAACATGCGGCTCTTTATATAGAATACCAATCTCACGAGAATCCAACAGCGGGATGATGACATTCGGGCGCGTTCGGGTTAACCGAGCAAGGCGGGAAGATCCGAGGCTGCCGCGGAACCGTGTAATATAGGTGAAGTTCGGGGGGGGGGGTTCGGATCTCGGAGAACATAACCCGATCATCTCTAATTATAATACTGTAGCAGTGGACATATAGCAGCAGCGTATATCGTCACTGGAATGACTGATGGACAGGACACTACCACTGGTCTGATGCAGCACAACACAACACCACTTTATACAGCTATACTGGATATATGGCAGCAGAGGACACCAACACTGTGACTGGCTGGACTGATGCAGCACAATACACTGACTACACTGGATTGGACAGCACAACACAACACCACTTTATAGAGCTACACTAGATATATGGCAGCAGGGGACACCAACACTGTGACTGGCTGGACTGATGCAGCACAATACACTGACTGCACTGGACTGGACAGCACAGCACAAGACTTGCCACCCCACTTTCCCTCCCCCACACAGACACTGAACACTGAGGACACGTCCTCTCAATACACTCTACGAGAATGGAGTGAAAATGGGCGCGACACGCGGCTCCTTATATGGAATCCAAATCCCACGAGAATCCGACAGCGGGATGATGACGTTTTGCCGCGTTCAGGTTTCCGAGTCAGGCGGGAAAACCCAAGCCTGCCTCGGAACCAAACTCGGAAGGCAAAATCCGGTAGGGTTCGGTCCTCTGAGAACTAAACCCGCTCATCTCTAATTATTAGTTTGTTAAACTGTGCATGTCCTGTTTAATATATACAACATAAGGGTGGGTGGGAGGACCCAAGGACAATTCCATCTTGCACATTTTTTCTCTGCATTATGTGCTGTTTGCATAGTTTATTAAACTGCCACTGCAGTGCCAATCCTAGATGTGCCATGTTGGAATTTGTGCCACCCACTGGTGTTACTTAGCTTAGTCATCTAGCTACCTCGGTGCAACCTTTTGGCCTAAATTGGATGAAAACAATATTGTGAGCTGTGATATGTTTAAGATTAACTGGAAATGAATGGAGATTAAAGTTATTGAGGTTAATAATACTGTAGGAACAAAAACACCCCAAATTCTGTTATTTTAGCTCCTTAAACAAAAATCCAGATCCAAAACCAAAACCCTCAAGGGTGGTTTTGGCAAAACCAATACAGATCCAAAACACGAAGTAGATAGCGATCCAAAACTAAAACACAAAACCTGGAAAATGGCCCGAGCACACCTTTAATTGCAATTAATCATAAATTCATCTATTCACACGTAAATTAATTCGCACCTGATGTATAGTTTCCTACCCTCACTCATTCTGCAAGAGGCTCCCTGAAATAGTAGCAATCTTCCTGACTCCCTGAATAGACCAGCAATCTCCATGATTGCACCCCCATTATATAGCTGTTACAGTCTTGGGGATAAAAATGAAATCAGAGATATATACATTCAAATGGGATCATCTGTGCCATTTCCCTGCTTTGGTCATAAGGCACAGTGGCTAAAATGTATTAAGCCTTGACAAGCGATAAAGTGGAGACATATAAATAGTGATAAAGTACCAGCCAACCAGCTCCTAACTGTCATTTTTCAAACACAGCCAGTAACATGCTAGTTAGGAAGCTGATTGGCTGGTCATTTATCACTCTTTAAGCTAGATGCATCATTGCTTAGAGAGTGATAAAATGGAGAGAGAAAAATTTCCAGCTAATCAGCTTCTAACTGCCATGTCACATGCCCTGTTTGAAAAATTACAGTTAGGAGCCCATTGGCTGGGCATGTATCACTCTCCAAGTGATGCTGCATCTAGCCCTTTATCCGTCTCCACTTTATCTCTTGTTAAAGCTTGATGTATTTGTGCCAGTGATCCCTGTGGCTACATGCTTTTAAATAAGGTTTCTCATGGTCCCTTACAGTATATGGAACCTCTTGTAAGACACAATACACAAACAAATCCTGAAAAGTATCAGTGTTTTACTTCAACAAGTAGTTCTTGCTAACTTTGGGGCTCAATTACATTTGGATGTACTGTAAATCATACTTTTATGCCCCGCAACTCAGATGTAGCAGTACACGTCTGCGCTGATAGGTGTAACTTTCACAATCTCTCTGAAATGTTTTTTCAAAAGCAGACAAGTATGACCTGATGTTTCCTCTATACTTTCCCTTATACTATTTCTTCCTTCAGACCTATATGAGGCCCTCTTTCATCTATATGGGGCCATCTTTCACCATTTTTAGTGTGTTAACTATTTTTACAGTAATAAGCTAATTCACTGTGTTTATTCTTTGTGTAGTTTGCATGGACACCAACACATCCTGTAGGATAATTACACTGGTCAACAAAAAAAAAAAAATGTTGAGTCTTTATTTTAATTAGAGATGAGCGGGTTCGGTTCGCTGAGAACCGAACACCCTCCCCCCCCCCCCCCCTCGCGAACTCACATGTGGCAAATACGGGTCCCGCCAGACTCGGAAAACCCGAACGAGGCAAAACGTCATCATCCCGCTGTCGGATTCTCACAAGATTCGGATTCCATATAAAGAGCCGCGCGTCGCCGCCATTTTCACTCGGGCATTGTAGAGAGTACAGAGAGGACGTGGCTACGTTCTCTCAGCAGTTCTCAGTATCAGTTCTCAGAATCAGTGCTCAGTATCAGTGCTTATTGTCTTGTGCTGCTGAGTAATACTAGTACAGTGTCTCTCTTGTGCTGCATCTTGCTGCTGTAGGGTGCTCTGGTAGTAGTGTCCTGTGACTGTGCATCGGTCATAATCATTCCAGTCACAGTGGTATCTGGGGGGTGATAATTCCAGAGTGCTTTTGTGCTGCTCACTAATACTAGTACAGTGTCTTGTGCTGCATCGTGCTGCCCAGTGTCAGTTCTCAGTAGTATCATCAGTGCTCAGTATCACTGCTCATTGCCTTGTGCTGCATCATGGTGCTCAGTCATACTACATTACTAATACTAGTACAGTGTCTTGTGCTGCATCGTGCTGCTCAGTGTCAGTTCTCAGTAGTATCATCAGTGCTCAGTATCACTGCTCATTGTCTTGTGCTGCATCGTGGTGCTCAGTAATACTACATTACTAATACTAGTACAGTGTCTTGTGCTGCATCGTACTGCTCAGTGTCAGTTCTCAGTAGTATCATCAGTGCTCAGTATCACTGCTCATTGGGGGTAATTCCAAGGTGATCGCAGCAGGAATTTTGTTAGCAGTTGGGCAAAACCATGTGAACTGCAGGGGAGGCAAATATAACATGTGCAAAAAGAGTTAGATTTGGGTGGGTTGTTTTATTTCTGTGCATGGTAAATACTGGCTGCTTTATTTTTACACTGCAAATTAGATTGCAGATTGAATACACCACACCCAAATCTAACTCTCTCTGCACATGTTAAATCTGCCCCCGTCTGCAGTGCACATGGGCCGTCATTCCGAGTTGTTCGCTCGCAAGCGGATTTTAGCAGATTTGCTCATGCTAAGCCGCCGCCTACTGGGAGTGAATCTTAGCATCTTAAAATTGCGAACGATGTATTCGCAATATTGCGATTACACACCTCGTAGCAGTTTCTGAGTAGCTTCAGACTTACTCGGCATCTGCGATCAGTTCAGTGCTTGTCGTTCCTGGTTTGACGTCACAAACACACCCAGCGTTCGCCCAGACACTCCTCCGTTTCTCCGGCCACTCCTGCGTTTTTTCCGGAAACGGTAGCGTTTTTTCCCACACGCCCATAAAACGGCCTGTTTCCGCCCAGTAACACCCATTTCCTGTCAATCACATTACGATCTCCAGAACGATGAAAAAGCCGTGAGTAAAATTCCTAACTGCATAGCAAATTTACTTGGCGCAGTCGCAGTGCGAACATTGCGCAAGCGCATTAAGCGGAAAATCGCTGCGATGCGAAGATTTTTACCGAGCGAACAACTCGGAATGAGGGCCTTGGTTTTGCCCAACTGCTAACAAAATTCCTGCTGCGATCAACTTGGAATTACCCCCATTGTCTTGTGCTGCATCGTGGTGCTCAGCAATACTACATTACTAATACTAGTACAGTGTCTTGTGCTGCATCGTGCTGCTCAGTGTGTCAGTTCTCAGTAGTATCATCAGTGCTCAGTATCACTGCTCATTGTCTTGTGATGCTCAGTAATACTACATTACTAATACTAGTAAAGTGTCTTGTGCTGCATCGTGCTGCTCAGTGTCAGTTCTCAGTAGTATTATCAGTTCTCAGTATCACTGCTGATTGTCTTGTGCTGCATCGTGGTGCTCAGTAATACTACATTACTAATACTAGTACAGTGTCTTGTGCTGCATCGTGCTGCTCAGTGTCAGTTCTCAGTAGTATCATCAGTGCTCAGTATCACTGGTCAGTGCTCAGTGTCTTGTGCTGCATCTTGCTGCTGTAGGGTGCTGTGGTAGTGTCCTGTCACTGTGCATAGGTCATCATCATCCAGTCACACTGGTATCTGGTATCTATCTAGTGGTATCTAATTCCAGACATTACTGCCGTCTAATTCCAGATATATTACTGGCATATAATTCCACACATTAAAAAATGTAGAACAAAAATTTGGTGGTTAAAATAGGGAAAGAGCAAGATCCACTTCCACCTAGTGCTGAAGCTGCTGCCACTAGTCATGGCAGAGACGATGAAATGCCATCAACGTTGTCTGGCAAGGCCGATGCCCAATGTCATAGTAGAGAGCATGTAAGATTCAAAAAACAAAAGTTCAGTAAAATTACCCAAAAATCTAAATTGAAATCATCTGAGAAGAAGCGTAAACTTGCCAATATGCCATTTACGACACGGAGTGGCAAGGAACGGCTAAAGCCCTCTCCTATGTTACTCATGACTAGTGGTTCAGCTTCACATGACAGTGGAAGCACTCAACCTCCCGCTAGAAAAATTAAAAGAGTAACGCTGGCAAAAGCACAGCAAAGAATTGTACGTTCTAAATCACAAATCCCCAAGGAGAGTCTAAATGTGTCGGCCGGTGCAATGCCTGACCTTCCCAACACTGGATGGTAAGAGGTGGCTCCTTCCACCATTTGCACGCCCCCTGCAAGTGCTGGAAGGAGCACCCACAGTCCAGTTGCTGATATTCAAATTGAAGATATCACTGTTGAAGTACACAAGGATGAGGATATGGGTGTTGCTGGCACTGAGGAGGAAGTTGACGAGGAGGATTCTGATGGTGATGTGGTTTGTTTAAATCAGGTACCCGGGGAGACAGTTGTTGTCCGTGGGATCAATAAGGCCATTGACATGCCTGGTCAAAATACAAAAAAAATTACCTCTTCGGTGTGGAATTATTTCAACAGAAATGCGGACAACAGGTGTCATGCTGTGTGTTGCCTTTGTCAAGCCGTAATAAGTAGGGGTAAGGACGTTAACCACCTGGGAACATCCTCCCTTATATGACACCTGGAGCGCATTCATCAGAAGTCATTTACAAGATAAAAAACTTTGGGTAACAGCGGAAGCAGTCCACTGACAACTAAATTCCTTCTCCCTCTTGTACCCAAGCTCCTGCAAACCACACTACTAACTCCCTCAATGTCAATTTCCTCCTTAGACAGGAACGACAATAGTCCTGCAGGCCATGTCACTGGCAAGTCTGACGAGTCATCTCCTAACTATGATTCCTCTGATGGATCCTTGAGTGTAACGCCTACTGCTACTGGCGCTGCTGTTGTTGCTGCTGGGAGTCGATCGTCATCCCAGAGGGGAAGTCAGAAGACCACTTGTTCTTCTTCCAGTAAGCAATTGACTGTCCAACAGTCCTTTGTGAGGAAGATGAAATATCACAGCAGTCATCCTGTTGCAAAGCGGATAACTCAGGCCTTGACAAATATGTTGGTGTTAGACATGCTACCGGTATCCACCGTTAATTCACAGGGACTTAGAGAATTGTTTGAGGTAGTGTGTCCCCGGTACCAAATCCCATCTGGGTTCCACTTCTCTAGGCAGGAGATACCGAGAAGGTACACAGACGTCAGAAAAGTGTCCTCAGTGTCCTAAAAAATGCAGTTGTACCCACTGTCCACTTAACCACGGACATGTGGACAAGTGGAGTAGGGCAGACTAAGGACTATATGACTGTGACAGCCCACTGGGTAGATGTATTGCCTCCCGCAGCAACAACAGCGGCAGCACCAGTAGCAGCATCTCGCAAACGCCAACTCGTTCCTAGGCAGGCTACGCTTTGTATCACCGCTTTCCATAAGAGGCACACAGCTGACAACCTCTTACGGAAACAGAGGAACATCATCGCAGAATGGCTTACCCCAATTGAACTCTCCTGGGGATTTGTGACATCGGACAATGCCACCAATATTGTGCGTGCATTACATGTGGGCAAATTCCAGCACGTCCCATGTTTTGCACATACATTTAATTTGGTGGTGCAGAATTATTTATAAAACGACAGGGGCATGCAAGAGATGCTGTCGGTGGCCCGAATAATTGCAGGCCACTTTCGGCATTCAGCCACCGCGTGCCGAAGACTGGAGCACCAGCAAACACTCCTGAACCTGCCCCGCCATCATCTGAAGCAAGAGGTGGTAACGAAGTAGAATTCAACCCTCTATATGCTTCAGAGGATGGAGGAGCAGCAAAAGGCCATTCAAGCCTATACATCTGCCTACGATATAGGAAAAGGAGGGGGAATGCACCTGACTCAAGCGCAGTAGACAATGATTTCAACGTTGTGCAAGGTTCTGCAACCCTTTGAACTTGCCACACGTGAAGTCAGCTCAGACACTGCCAGCCTGAGTCAGGTCATTCCCCTCATCAGGCTTTGCAGATTCAGCTGGAGAGATTGAAGGAGGAGCTAAAACGGAACGATTCTGCTAGGCATATGGGACTTGTGGATGGAGCCCTTAATTCGCTTAACCAGGATTCACGGGTGGTCAATCTGTTGAAATCAGAGCACTACATTTTGGCCACCGTGCTCGATCCTAGATTTAAAGCCTACGTTGTATCTCTCTTTCTGGCAGACACAAGTCTGCACATGTTCAAAGACCTGCTGGTGAGACACTTGTCAACTCAAGCAGAACGTGACCTGTCAACAGCTCCTCCTTCACATTCTCCTGCAACTAGGGCTGCGAGGAAAAGGCTAAGAATTCTGAGCCCACCCGCTGGCAGTGATGCAGGGCAGTCTGGAGCGAGTGCTGACATCTGGTCCGGACTGAAGGACCTGCCAACGATTACTGACATGTCGTCTACTGTCACTGCATATGATTCTGTCACCATTGAAAGAATGGTGGAGGATTATATGAGTGACAACATCCAAGTAGGCACGTCAGACAGTCCGTACGTATACTGGCAGGAAAAAGAGGCAATTTGGAGGCCCTTGCACAATCTGGCTTTATATTACCTAAGTTTCCCCCCCTCCAGTGTGTACTCCGAAAGAGTGTTTAGTGCAGCCAGTCACCTTGTCAGCAATCGGCGTACAAGGTTACTTCCACAAAATGTGGAGAAGATGATGTTCATCAAAATGAATTATAATCAATTCCTCCGTGGAGACATTCACCAGCAATTGCCTCCAGTAAGTACACAGGGACCTGAGATGGTGGATTTCTGTGGGGACGAATAAATACTCTGTGAGGAGGGGGATGTACACAGTGAAAGGGGTGAGGAATTGGACGATGAGGAGGAGGTGGACATCTTGCCTCTGTAGAGCCAGTTTGTGCAAGGAGAGATTAATTGCTTCTTTTTTAGTGGGGGCCCAAACCAACCAGTCATTTCAGCCATAGTCATGTGGCAGACCCTGTGGCTGAAATGATGGGTTTGTTAAAGTGTGCATGTCCTGTTTATACAACATAAGGGTGGGTGGGAGGGCTCAAAGACAATTCCAACTTGCACCTCTTTTTTTTTAAATTTATCTCTGCATCATGTGATGTTTGGGGCTAATTTTTTTAAGTGCCATCCTGTCTGACACTGTAGTACCACTCCTAGATGGGCCAGGTGTTTGTGCCGCCCACTTGGGTCGCTTAGCTTAGTCATCCAGCAAACTCGGTGCAAATTTTAGGACTAAAAATAATATTGTGAGGTGTGAGGTGTTCAGAATAGACTGGAAATTAGTGGAAATTATGGTTATTGAGGTTAATAATACTATGGGATCAAAATTACCCCCAAATTCTATGATTTAAGCTATTTTTGAGGGGTTTTGGGGAAAAAAAACACCCAAATCCAAAACACACCCGAATCCGACAAAGAATTTTCAGGGAGGTTTGCCAATGCGCCCGAATCCAAAACACAGCCGCGGAACCGAATCCAAAACCAAAACACAAAGCCCGAAAAATTTCCGGTGCACATCACTAGTATATACAGATGTGTCCTCATACACTATTGCTGCAGTCATGCCAAACTTCCCTTCTCTGTACATAAGGTCCTGAGCGAGAAAATTGGTCAGCTTTATTATTACATAAAATAGTATGGTGGCAGAAGAAAGAACACCAGCTAATCAATGGAGCCACTTGACTTAATGCAAGTTCAGTGCAAACGAGATCTGCTTGGGACAATTTCCTTAACAACAATGGCAGAGAAGTGAGAGGTTTCTGACCCACATACCAATAACACATATGTACAGTACAAATCCCACCCAACCAGATGGAGCTGCTCACCACAGCAGACCTACTAAGTGTATCGAAGGGGAGTGCACCTAACCAGAGCAGCAAGATGACTACTGGACTGCTGTTCTTACCTGCCAACCACTCGCAAAGCCAACAAAATGACCTACCAAAATGGAGAGGGAGGGAGAAAGGGATGTTTAAGAAACAATCGAGTCAATTGACAAGCCAAACACCCACTTTAAACATAAAGACACCCCCAATATCCACCTCCACATGGTTAAAGGCTGATAAATCTAACACCACACCTTACTCTATGGATGACCATCAATGTGTTAACCATTGGTTGTGCCATTAATTATAAACATCAATGAAATGAAACCAGCAAGAGTGAAACTGTGATAGTTTGGACATCCCAGCTGTTGACTAATCAATGGAGGGAGCAGAGCCTAGCTCTATTCACTGTGCCAAGGGAGAAAAATATTGCTGCCAGGTCTGACATCAAATCTCTCCCATAGATGGCAAAACCATCAACCATCAGTGGCAAACCATCAAATGTCAATAGCTGTCCTTACCACAATCCAAAAATGTAGACCACAATGTAAGTTACATTTTACAAACAACCTTTTCCAGCCTTGGGGTTTACACTCCATCACACTTACTTCATAGCTCCATTATTTTACAGAAATAAGCAGTAGTTTTCTTTAAAAATAATTATAAAGCACTTGAGCATAGTCTGTAGCTTTGTGGCAGTAACTATATCTAAATAATCATTGACGTACTTAACCTCCAGTTTAATGCACTGCTCTGTACTTAATGACATTTGATTATACATTACTGTTCAGAAATAATAGCTACTGATTCAAAATATTTTGACATATACGGTAGCTTAAAATATTTGTTAAATGTAATGAACTGAAACTGTATTGGTAAATATATATTACACAGCAGTCAGCTTTATATGTATAGCAACCTTTATATATATAGCACACAAACTCATGTCTCTGATTTTATCAAAATGTTCCATACAGTATTCATGATGGCATTTTACACTAATAAAATATATGGGATAAAAACATAAAATAAACGAAATCAATTTAGAAATGTCTTATTTAAAATATTAAAAACAAGTCTGTTTTGGAGTATTTTTTATTTATCTATGTAAATATATATATATATATATATATTTCAACTTAAAGGTACCAGATTGCACACAATTATTATTTCTATTTAAAAAAAAAAAAGCAGATATGGTTCTTAGAGTATGCATCAGAAAATTGTACGTAGAAACATGAATTTTGCAGTGCGGGCACAATAAAGCTGCAATCCCATCTATATAATTCTTATTTTGTATTTTTTTAATCCGTGTTAACATAAATATGAGGATGTCCTCCTGTTACTCAGTCCTTTATCTCTCAGATGAAACACAATTCAGTTTCATTGCTATCCTCATTTCCTGGAATCTCTCTGGAAGCACTTAAGCTGGGTACACTCTGGCAGATATAGCTGCAGATCAGTTGATCTGCAGATATATCTACAGACAGATCGGGAAGTGTGTTGTGCAAACACACTGCCTGATCCATCTTGACTGATGTCACAAACCGGGACGGGCAGTTACATGCGCCCACCAGGTTGCGATGTCAATCAACGCCAGCTGGTGCAGGAAGTGTACGGGCAGCTGACCATGACAGTGTTGGCTGACCGCCCGTTCACACAGAATGATGTAACAATATATCTGTAGATATATTAGTCATTGTGTGCAGGGGCTGATGCAATGTGTCTGTGAACATCAGCATTCACATAAATATCGTTGGTGCACACTTGCCGACGGACCAGCGATATATCAGTTGTTCAATAGAATGGCCGATATATTGGTCAGTATGTAACCAGCTTTACTCTACATTTGTTGCATTTTCCTACTACAGTATATTCTGTTACCCATAACCATCTTTCCTTCCTGTCTGTTACTGCACTGTCACCCATTTATCTGGCTAGGCTGCCAATTCATGAAGTCCTGCTTTCACACTGCTCTGCCAGGGGTGCACTTGGTGAAGGATTCTGAATGGCCAAAAACACCCATGTGATTAAACCTTGTGCTTTTCTTACTTACAGACCAAAGTTAGTGCTACAGAGGAGGTATTCCCTATCTCTTCTGAGCTGACATATAGCAGCTTATAGCAGGAGATGACAGGAACAGGACTTAGGGACTCAATGATAATATAATTGTTCAACAGCACCAGGGAGTCTAAAGTTAGGGAGCTGCTTGGAGCTTCTAAGCAGTAGGGCTACTCTCTTCAGGAAGGCAAGTGTGTGTGTGTGTGTGTGTGTGTGTGTGTGTGTGTGTGTGTGTGTGTGTGTGTGTGTGTGTGTAAGAAGTGCGACAGGTGCTGGATGTGGGGACAGTGTGTAACAAAAAACAATCATAGATGAAAAAAATGGGACATTAAGTAACATACAGTAGGGCCGGATTCAGCTATGGACACAGTTTGAACAGGGGCCAGGAAATCAATTGACAATTGATGGAGATCACACACATCCTTTAAACTCCACTACATTTTTAATGGACTGCTCATGCACATAGGCGTGCGCAGCACATTTTATTAGGGTGTGCACCATCGGAAGGGTGTGTCTAGCACCGGCTTTTGGGCGTGTCTAGCACCATCTATTGACGGTCAACACAATATAAAATATCCAATCCTGTACCAATCTTAATAAAGCAGATACATTGTCAAATGTTGTGGTGTGCACCAAACACCCCTGATGGCACTCACTGCAATTACACTGCTCCTCCTCAGCCTGGTCTGGTTCCCCCTCTCTTTCCCCTGCAAGCTGCAGCAGCTTATTTACAAGTCAGCCACTCACTGACACTGACAGTCTCAGACTAGTACTGCTGCTGCTGGAAAAACGAGTCACGTGTCAATGCTGCTGCCGACCACCTGCCAGTATTGAATTTGTCTTCCTAAGAGGAACGCTGTCTGCATGCTGATCCTCATCAGTGGCTGGCGTTGGCATAGCATAGAAGGAGAGAGGTGGGCATGTGGCGGGTGGGTCTGCGAGCTGCATGACGTAATCACATCACGCTGTTTTTGTACATGGAGGTGGAGCTGGGAGTTTGAAAGCCGGTGGCAGTGGTACCCTTGATTAACTCAGGCATCCGGTCAGTAATGCAGTCCTGACAGGGTATAGCGCAGAGGGGACAGTAATCAGCCTGCTCAGCGATCGCTGCATCAGGCATGTGAGGTCGGGGTGCCAGACATTAGGGGGTGCCTGTGCGCACCAGGCACCCCCCCTGCGCACACCTATGCTCATGCAGCATGAATATGTGTGTAGCAGTGTCCAGTATTAATTCTTTCTTATGTAATAAATGTTCACACATTACATTAATATAAATTCCACACACAATTATGTCCCTATTGAGCTCTATAATCCCATTTCCTTGCTGGTAGTTTCAGTCTGGAATCATATGACTGGATACTGACAGAGAGGCTCTGTAAAGCAGTGTGAAAAGCATATATGTCCATTACAACATTTTTCACTGGTAAGCATATCTCATCTAGCTCTTTTATTAGTGTTTCTGGATCATTATGCTGAGGAATGCTTTGATGTTGTGCCAATTAGCACTTTATATGTATTTGTATATTTGTATTATTTACTGACATTGAATTACAACCATGTGTATCTATTCACAGTTTTGTATATCTTGATACTATGGTGGTGAGTCATGTTGTGTTTCTTTTGCATGATGTGATATCATCAACCGAATGTGCTCTTCATAACTAATAAACTTTTTTTACATATGTATTCTCTCCTTGCCCCCCCCCCCCCCTACCCCCAACCCCCTATTGCGGCTGTGATGGAGCCATTAGGACCAAGTGACAGCAGCTGGGCAAAGAGCTTTGCACACAATTTTATCTCCGTCTGAGCTCTGATAAAAAACCCTCCTCATTGCTCTATTTATTATAATTTGCAGACAGCACCCCGAAAATTAAGATTCCTTATCGTCACAACTAGCTGCAATAAGGAATCTTTATTCTCCCAGATGTACCATTGGCAAGTCTATGGGACATCAGAACATTTGCAAGCCGGGACCAATGGGGTGGCACCACCTTCTATTTCACCTCCAGGCGCATGTCATGAACTTATGTCCCTAGTTTCTATATTTATTTTTTACACACTGCTGCGAATCGCTACTCTAATGGTGAAACATACCATAACCTTTTTGTGGGCACGAGTGTGCATCAAACAAGGGTTAGTGCATCTGTGTATTAGGAGGTCTGGGCTGCACTGCAGGCAGTAAAAAAAACACCAGTGTGCACCAAGGGTTAATGCTGTAAGTTAAAGCACCAGTGTGACTGTGCAGTGCACCAACAAAAGGTTAATGCCAATGAATCCTGCCCCATATATTAGGAGTTATTGGGGCTATGTGCACCAGTAAAAAAAATATATTGCTGTTCTGTATATTAAAAGGAGCTCTGAAGCTTTAGGCACCAGTTGTATAATGTATCACACTTAGCCAAAATGCAATCTTGTTAGCTATCTTTTCCTGCACTATAAAAATAAAAAACAACATACAGTATTGCTAACTGCCTACATCAAAATTAACTCGGGCATTATTAATACTAATAGGGGCATGTGGGTGACATGTACCTGTCAAACAGTGTCCTCTTGTGTGCTTTAGCCAACAACTCTGTGTTAGGTTCCTGGTGCTCAGAACAAGGGAGATGTTATGAAGTGAGTCCAGAGCACCAGGACGTAATACTGGATTTGGTGAAATGGAACGGGAATAGCCCCTGGCACCCTACCTCCATTGCTTTACCCGTGCTGTCAATTCACTCTTGCGAGACTATGGTTTCTTGGGCCCATGGCAGCCGCGTTTGAAGGGCGGATTAAGTCTGCCCAACTCCGATGCCCCCTAAGGTCTTAAGGAGAGACAAAGAGTGAACTGAGACAGGGTAATAACAAGGGGCCCTCTAACTGAAACAACCAAAGCCAGGGGCTACTAACTAGGCTAAAACTAAATGTATGTGTGGCTTGCCGCCAAAGGAAAAGAACAACAAAGGAAATGCTGACCACACGCCGACACAATACTTTTGTGTACCGGCAGTGACAGCATAAGCAGAACCCTCTGCAAAACACCAGTGACAGATACAACCAAGGAATACAGCGGCCTAGGCTGACGGATGCGGCAGAGCCGCCACTCACGGAACCGGTACCAATACTGGCAAATGGACAGGAACCCCCAATGCTGCTGACACAGACTCTCAGAACTGGAGGACAGGCAGAATCCCAAACGACAGACCGGTGGACACCAAGAAGCCAGAAACTCAACCAGGCATAGGCAAAGCCACAGGACTTCTGGACAGGAATGCTTCACGGCAGGACACGGGATCAGACACAGGAATCAACACAGGGAGCAGCTAGACAGACACTGCTAGACAGGAGCTCAGGAACTGGCAGGAACAAGCTCAGAACTCAAGCAGACTGGAAACCTAGAAATATCACCAGCGTCTGTGAATTGCACTCAGCCAGCATATAACAGAGAGGCCTAATTAATTATGTCATGCAGCTGCCCTGTTGCATGACTCCAAACTGACAAGATGCAATTAGCAGCCAGGTGAGGCTGAACACATGGGAACAAGCTGCAATTACACAGACTCACCACCGGCAGCAAACAAGAGTATTCTTAAACAGAGCAACGGGAAATCCTGGCCTGCAAGACAACTTATAAACATAAAATAGGAATGAACCACTACCTGTGGTTCATAACAGTATCCTTTCCTTAAGGGTGAGCTCTGAGCACCCCATGACACCCACGGGGAACATAAACAGAAGTATAACATAAAATACATAACCAAAATGCAAAATGGAAATGAGCCACAGCCGTGGCTCATAACATTACCCCCCCCCCTTGAGGAAGGGTCAAAGGACCCCAAAATTCAGACTTTCCAAAACAAGGGATACAAAAAAAAAACCTGACACACTGGTCTAACAGAAACAAGCTGTGACAACAGCTAGTAACGGTGCCCCCCCCTTGACGGTGGCCACTGGACACAAGACAAGGAAAAAAAAATCTTTTTAATTTTTTTTAACAATAATCATTTCTTTTTTTTCTTCTTCTTCTTCTTATTTTTACAAAGTTCTTGAGGTCTGACCAAGGTAATTCCCCAAACATTGTCTGAACTGATGGTACCACCCAGCAAGGCTGGGTTCAAATCAGAGATTGGTTTCTTAACCTTGGGAGCTGAACTTTCAGGCAAAGTACTACTATAAGAAGAAGACAGAAAAGCACATCCTGCAGTCAAAACAACGGGCTGAGACTCTTGTACCGAGTTTACAGTATTTGGTGGACTCTCAGCAGACAAGACGGGTGACTTAGAGGAACCTGAACCAATTTCTTTGGAACCATATCTTTTAATAACTGCATCACTGAATGCTGGGGGATCCTGAAGAATGGAATCTTCAGCTTTCATTAGGCTGGTCGCCCACTCAAAAGGCTCTCCTTTAAAAGAATATATCAGATAGAGCACTAGGTTCTCTGAAGTGATGCCCAGAAATGGCCTAGACAACAAAATGTGGTAATAGTGTTTGGAAAGCGCCAGAAATTTGACTAAGTCCCCATCAAAGATTATAGATGTTGAGATATCAGCAGAGTCAGGATCTGCTTCCTTCCCATCTGACTGACTAGAGTGCTTTGCTAGGACCTGGTCACTATTGACCTTACTTGAGGCTGAGACTTTCTGAACCCCACCTGGGGCAGTGACTTTCTGAACCCCACCTGGGGCAGTGACTTTCTGAACCCCACCTGGGGCAGTGACTTTCTGAACCCCACCTGAGGCAGTGACTTTCTGAACCCCAACGGGCACCACTCCAGGACCCTGGGCAACGGGCACCACTCCAGGACCCTGGGCAATGGGCACCACTCCAGGACCCTGGGCAACGGGCACCACTCCAGGACCCCGGGCAACGGGCACCACTCCAGGGGTGTGCAACTCTGCTTTAACAGGAAAATCAAGAGAGGAGAGAAACATTCTCTTTTGATTCCTGAATCTATAATGGGGCTCCCTTGCCCAAGGACCCCAATTATAGGACAGAGAGCTTTTTAGTGTGGGTTGTGTGACAAGTACCTCTGCCACAGTAGAGACAGGAGTAGGTCTTGTATCCTGACTCAACTTGGCCAGAGGGCAAGACTTGTCACCACACTTTGGCTTGCGCAACTCACAGGTCTGCAGATAGTGGCCTAAACCCCCACAATATAGGCATAAGTTTAAGTTTCTGCGACGCAGATGCTCCTCTTCTGAGAGCCTGGGCGCAGAAAACTTTTAAACCTTTTCTCTTCAATTAAACCAGAGGATTCTCTTGTCACCATACTGTGAACAAGAGTCTCTTTAGAGATAGATGTACTCTCAACGACTTCTGGCAAAATGAGCAAAATTTTAGTCAGAAGGTCTTGCAGTTGCTTTAAGGATTGCTGCAAAACTTCTAGTCACTCAGGTCTCAAAGCACTGAAAGCAGAGTTCATGGCTGAGAGAGATGCCTGCAGGGCTTGCATAGTAGACATAGGAGGATTTAAAACTAGACAAGACAAGACAAGGCAAGACAAGACAAGGCAAGATTAGACAAGGCAAGACTAGACAAGGCAAGACTAGACAAGGCAAGACTACACAAGGCAAGACTAGACAAGGCAAGACTGAATTTTTAAACTAGACAAAACAAGACTGGATTTTTTTTTTTTTAAATGCCGGACTGGATATTTAAACACCGGACTGGATTCTAAACACCGGACTGGATTCTAAACACCAGACTGGATTCTAAGCACCGGACTGGATTCTAAACACCGAATTCTAGACAGGACTGGATTCTAAACACCGGACTGGATTCTAGACTAGACACTGTACTGGGCCAAAAAAGAAAAAAGTTGTATTTCTTTTTTGTGGTATGGCTGGTGACAATGTTAGGTTCCTGGTGCTCAGAACAAGGGAGATGTTATGAAGTGAGTCCAGAGCACCAGGACGTAATACTGGATTTGGTGAAATGGAACGGGAATAGCCCCTGGCACCCCACCTCCGTTGCTTTACCCGTGCTGTCAATTCACTCTTGCGAGACTATGGTTTCTTGGGCCCATAGCAGCCGCGTTTGAAGGGCGGATTAAGTCTGCCCAACTCCGATGCCCCCTCAGGTCTTAAGGAGAGACAAAGAGTGAACTGAGACAGGGTAATAACAAGGGGCCCTCTAACTGAAACAACCAAAGCCAGGGGCTACTAACTAGGCTAAAAGTAAATGTATGTGCGGCTTGCTGCCAAAGGAAAAGAACAACAAAGGAACCAAGGAATACAGCGGCCTAGGCCGATGGACGCGGCAGAGCCGCTACTCACGGAACCGGTACCAATACTGGCAAACGGACAGGAACCCCCAATGCTGCTGACACAGACTCTCAGAACTGGAGGACAGGCATAATCCCAAACGACAGACCGGTGGACACCAAGAAGCCAGAAACTCGACCAGGCATAGGCAAAGCCACAGGACTTCTGGACAGGAATGCTTCATGGCAGGACACGGGATCAGACACAGGAATCGACACAGGGAGCAGCTAGACAGACACTGCTAGACAGGAGCTCAGGAACTGGCAGGAACAAGCTCATAACTCAAGCAGACTGGAAACCTAGAAATATCACCAGCGTCTGTGAATTGCACTCAGCCAGCATATAACAGAGAGGCCTAATTAATTATGTCATGCAGCTGCCCTGTTGCATGACTCCAAACTGACAAGATGCAATTAGCAGCCAGGTGAGGCTGAACACATGGGAACAAGCTGCAATTACACAGACTCACCACCGGCAGCAAACAAGAGTATTCTTAAACAGAGCAAAGGGAAATCCTGGCCTGCAAGACAACTTATAAACATAAAATAGGAATGAACCACTACCTGTGGTTCATAACAGTATCCTCTCCTTAAGCGTGAGCTCCGAGCACCCCATGACACCCACGGGGAACATAAACAGAAGTATAACATAAAATACATAACCAAAATGCAAAATGGAAATGAGCCACAGCCGTGGCTCATAACACTCTGAGGGACATGTATGAAATGGTACCTGAATCACCATGGGAAGGATTTATATTTAATGAATGGGATCTGAGTCTTGCGGGAAGACCAGAACCTAGACTTGGATCTGCTGGATAATGCAAAATTCAGGTGGGTTTGATTTTCTGAAAACTGGACCAGCTCATCTTTACCAAAGACTAACTATAAATTTGCCTCTCACCACCTAATGGGAGCACAGTGACCTCTAAAGTGTGCAATTAAGTGGTAACAAAAGGATGTTTAAAGAGATAACACATTGTGTAATCTCAGTATCTCAATGAAAAAAATTAAGGGCAAAATATCTTTTACTGCTTACTGAAAATACATCCAATTTTCTCTGTGAGATACCCTACATGCAGCACAATTTTGAAATAATTGGATTATTTTCTACAGCTGCCCATAATGCAACACTTTTTTAAGAGATCAAAATATTTTGCTTAATTTGTTGCTGTGCACTATTGATGGTGTATCTTTTTAAACTAGAATCAAACATCAGAAAAGATTGGAATGTGTTAAAGATTTCCTATAAGGACATTCTGAATACCAGTGCCTACATATACCCTTTTCCATGAATTTTTGGGAGAAACATAATTTGCAACTATTTTGACAATTATTATTATTTTTTTGTACAACTAAGGGGTTGGGTGATGGGCTCGCATGCAGCCCCTTCATTTGAAAATATCTTTATGCTTCAAATGGAAAATAGTTTTTACAAAATCCAGAGTTCAGCAGATACCTGTTTTTTTTACACCAGCTATATAGATGATATTCTGGCACTGATTTGGATTTTGAAAGAGTGAATTCAGTAAACCAGCTGGATCAGTGTCATGAACTTGACTGTATTTCTCATGTTCTGTGGCTTACCTCAACATATCCTGTAACCTGAATTTGCTTCAGCTCAGCATAAAGACTGCATATCTGTGTTGCTTACTCTTGATTAGCCACCTGAGTAGGAATTCCTCTGAGTAATCAGTAATCAAATGTGAGCCTCATTTTATTCTTCTCTGTGCTTAGCAATCTGGAATTTAGGCCTAAAAGTCAGCATCCTCTTTTCATTTTTAGAAGTTCAGGCTTCAGTGTTTTTTGGCCTGCTAGGCCTCACTCCCCATCAGAGCCTAACCTGGAGTACTGATGTGACATGGTCTAATCACCTGACCATGAGCTATTCAATCCTGTACCAGATTGAGACTCCCTGAATCACTTGATTTCAATCACCAGTCACCAAGGACGGGTGTAGTATGGTATGCCGGCGGCTGGGCTCCCGGCGACCAGCATACCGGCGCCGGGAGCCTGACCACCGGCATACCGATAACGTGGCAAGCGCAAATGAGCCCCTTGCGGGCTCAATGCACTCGCCACACTGCGGGCACTGTGGCAAGCTATCACGCTATTTTATTCTCCCTCCAGGGGGGTCGCGGACCCCCACAAGGGAGAAAAAGTGTCGGTATGTCGGCTGTCGGGATTCCAGCACCGGTATACTGTGCGCTGGGATCCCGACAGTTGGCATACTGAAGACCACCCCCAAGGACCAAGAGTTATAAGTAGAGAGACCTGTGTTACAGAAGTTGGCAGTCCTTGAGTAACACAGTCAGTGGAACTAAGTAGCTGAGCTCCCTAAGAGGTAACACTAATTACTTATGTAACACCCCTTTACCTGGGTTTTCTGGGTAATGGTGTGTATTTAAACTCTTCCCACTTTGCAATGCTTCTCACCTTGTACTTCTCCTGGTATTAGTGCCTCCACCCGAATCTTGACGTGACGTGCTCTTCTGGGAAGTGTTCAATTTCGGCAACACCAGAGGGAGATTCGGGAAACCCCCTGCCCACCACATGCTTAGATCGCCCCCACTACAGGAATATATCACACGGATATGTTGCAAAAGCCACCCTGGCACATTTATTAAAGGGTCTGGAATAGCAATTGCTTTTATGCATTCATATACAAGGTACTATAGCAAGATCAATAAAAGAGTACATATACTAAATAGGCATAGAACATATTGGTCAGTAATGCACACACATATCTAAAGGGTGTATAATGCAGTAATAAGAAAAAATTAACATAACACATGAATCTGCTTTCTCCTGTCTGTCCCTTCCTGAACTTTCTTTTTGTATACAGATAACACCCTGGCCTTTTCAATCACTGACTGGGTAATGACAACTTAAAACAGCAGTATCACAAGGAATTTCACACATACCACACTCAGCATTAGACAATACATCTCCCACTATAGTGCACTGTTATTTCAGAGTTCATTATCTTCTGCATGCCATGGCTTGAAGGAAACTGTACTTTGAAAGGTTCCAATTGGCACTTTCAGCAACGCTGGTACTTGTAGTTCCACAAACTTATTCTTGGTGAAATCACACACTTTGTTAGCTACTATTTATCAGTCTTTACCAAGAAACATAACACTGTAAACTGTTACTTATCTCACATTCCTCCAAAGTGTGTCCCTCTGCAAACTCTCTCCTCTCCAGGGGTCAAAAAGGAAGGTTTGAAATGCATTATTCTCTGTAGGCCACTTAACTTCATCAGACTGGGGTTCCCCCTCTCAGTAGGGCTCTTTCTGTACAGTCACGTTGACTTCTTCCCCAGTATTCTCCAGTCATTGTCAGCTGCATCTTAGCTATATCCAAGACATGGTTACTTTTCTCTCCTGGCCCATGTCCTCCTCCACTCTTCTGAACAAAACCATTCCATTCTGCACTCCCCCTGCCCATGCCCTGTTTCCCCACCCCCCAACAGCCTCTGCATGTCTCTCTGTACATCCTCTGAAACCCATGGCTGTCTGGGAGATGTAGTCTCTAAACACAAAATAGCCGGTGTCCAATTTCACATTTGCTGCCTGTCATAAGCGCGGGGTGCTACACTTAAGTTCCTGTAAACCTCTGCTCGTTTGCTACCCACTCCGGATTACAGTTGTGTTTCCAGTTATATCCGGTACCAACCCAGATTACAGTTGCTTTACCAGTTATATCCAGTACAAACTTGGATTACAGTTGCATTACCAGTTATACTGGTATCCAGCCTGGTTCTCAGTGCAGTTTTCCAGTCTCACTGGTAACCAGCCCAGTTCCAGTCTCACTGGTAACCACTCCGGTTCAACGTCTTTAGCTCTCCTGCCAGATCTACATAACTCCAGAGATTTCATAGTAACTTTGGGTACACAAACACCTAGTCCTGTGACAGTATATCCAGTTTGTTCACACCAATACATTCACTATCCTGCTATCAACAGCAATTCCCTGGTGATCCAGTGGTCAGGATATAGCTCCCTCTGCCGAGGCCCGGGTTCGACACCCGGTCAGGGATTGCTCATTTCTACTTCATCTCACTGATTCCCACAGACCATCCACTTATACACATAGTCCTGCAATTACTTGCACGGACTTCACATACTGTAGATGCTGGGTTCACAAAACTCACAGTCATGACAGATCGGCACATAAAATTTACCTTTGATAGTAGTTCTTCCAGTACACATTGCGCAGATGTGATGGATCAGAATTGGTTTAGATATCAAGATTTACCATGAACCCACCAACTGTAACACAGTTTTGCATGCACACTGTCATCACCTACCCTATATCGATAAAAAAAGGACTGCCGTGAAAAGAAGAAATCAACAAGATGATGACGAAATTCCATTCGAGAGGGTACTGTATTTATGGAAAGATAAGGAGATGCCAAAATTAAAAGTGATGAGTAAAACTCACATTGAATTGTCCCATCCTAAATTTAAATGTTCAAAACTGACTACTACCATGTTGTTTGTTAATATGTTCAGTATGGTCAGTAATATAGTTAGTATTAACACAAAAAATTGCTGGCAAGTTATATTTTTACATTTATTAAAGCTATAAATATTTTAGCATATGAAATAATTATTAAAACTGTGAATTAATTTGAGTTTTTTGCTGTCCACATATGTTTATATATTCATTTAATTATTTCATTAATTGAATTGTTGAACTATTATACAAAATATAGTTCTATATAAAGAAAACCATGGAGCTAAATAAATAATAAATATATGGCCAGCTAAAAAGAACCAAATTTCAGAATTAATCGGCCAACATTTTAGTTGAAACATTCCCAAGCCATCTAATCGTATAAAATCTTAGATCATGTGCTATTGTCTAAAAGAGGAGGAAGCAGAGATAAACGTCTTCTCCAATTAGGAGCCTACTGGATTCATAAGTTGAATATAGTTAACTCCGTTTGGTCTTAACAAGACTCTATTATTATGCTGTTTCTTTTGAATGATGAGATACATGTGTTTGCTGATTTTTTATACATTTATAAGAATAATATGTTGATTCTCTAAAGCATACATTGATTCTCCAGAGTGGCAATTTTTGAGGTTGCTTTAGTCATGGGACCTTGGGTATATATTAGAAGATTTTTTTTATTCACTTAACTTTTCACATTGGGATACTGAGGTTACTCAATGTGCTACTTCTTTAAACAGCCCTAACATTTGTTATACTTAATTGCACACTTTACTGTATGTGGCCCAAGATAAAGTTATATTTAGATGATTTGTGATTTAGTCTTAAATGTCGTGTTAGGGATTGTTCTCTTATATACATGTAGGTCTGGGATTTTCCATTATTAGGTATAATCTTCAGCAACAAGAGACATGATTGTCACAAAACGGAGGCATACAGTGCTCCTAGCCATGCCTTGTCTTACCTCAGCCACAAGCCCAGGCACTGCCCATCATCCACACTGTCTCCTGGCACCATGCGCAGTCAGTCACTGCGCTGAAGTCCCCATGTCAGCGCTCACAGAACTGGTGGCCATAGCAGACTTCCATGGCCATACCACACCAGCGTTCCCACCAGTATCTCCAATGCACAGTGCCATGACAGTTCCTGGTCCGCTGACCTTCCAAGGCCCAATCTGGAATCACTTCCGCATCATGTGAATTCATGGTGAATTCATGATGATGTCAGCAGTGAGCAGGGAGTATAAGTTCCAAGTCCAAGAACTGGCAATCTTTCAGTGCTTTGTTGTCTCTCAGCCTTTGTGAGCTCCTGTATCTCCTGCTGGTATATAAAAGTTCAGTATCCACCTCCCACACTACCTGACTCCCTGGAAGATCTTAAAGGGCCACTACTGCAGTAACACCACAGCACATTCTCATTCACTTGTGTGTCAACCCAGTGTTCAAGAGGGACTGCCCTGTGTATCTTACCACATCAGTACATTGCTGGTTAAGTCCTATCCAGCATTTCTGAAAACCTGCCTTGCTGGTTAAGTCCTATCTAGCATTCTTGAAAACCTGCCTTCCTGGTTAAGTCCTATCCAGCATTCCTGAAAACCTGCTTTGCTGGCTAAGTCCAATCCAACATTCCAGAAATCCTGCCTTGCTGGTTTAGTCCTATTACACGGCTCTGAAGACCTGCCTTGCTGATTCAGCTTATCTAGCATCCCAGGAGACCGGCCCTGCTGGTGAAGCCTATCCAGCATCCTTGGGAAACCTGCTGTGCTTATGCCATTCAGCATCCTGAACACCTGCCTTGCTGGTTCCGCCCATCATTCTGAACACTTGCCTTGCTGGTTTCGTCCAGCATCCTGAGCACTTGCCTTGCTGGTTTTGTCCAACATCCTGAACACTTGCCTTGCTGGTTCCATCCAGAATTCAGAAAACCTGCCATGCTAGTTCCATCTAATACTTCAAAGACTCACCTTGCTGGTTCCATTCACAATCCAGGACATCTATTCTGCTGGTTCCATGCAGTGTCCGGAACTCTACGTTGTAGTACCTACAAAACATTCTGAATACCTGCTTGCTGGTTCCGTCCAGCATTTCATAATTTCCTCCACTACCTTTTGTCTTCTCAAAGACTTTCAGTTACCAGTTATATTCCAGCTACCTATTGCACTGGTGGTTCATGCCACCAGTGTTCCATATCCCGTATAGCTTGTCCACATCACTTCTACTTTTCTAGCCAACTGCTATGCCTGTATGAGAAGATCATTCATTAAGCCTACCCAGTTCTGTCCACAACTCTAAAGACCACACCCAGTGACTAGTCTTAGTCCAGATTCACAATTTACTCCAGCTGTGATAATGATATTTGGAATTGTGATATTTGCAGTGATTCTAATAGTGAAGTATTCCCCTAGGCGTGACACAGTGTGTTCAATAAGCTATCAACTCCCGTGTTGTAGAAATTATGCTTTTATAAATATTTTCTCTGCTTTTGCACACACACACACACACACGTATGTATATATATATATATATATATATATATATATATATATATATAAAGTAACAGGGTCGCAAACAAACTTCACACTAAACAAAAGAAATACATTTTCCAATCCGCGGGTCGTATGCACGGTTTCTAAGTGCCTCCGGGCAGGGGCACTGATGGTTCAAGTCCCTAGCACTAGGGGAAACATTCCTACTTGCTGGCTGCTTATAGGCACCAGTTTGTTGAGCAGTAGACTAAGCAGGGGTTAAATCCCTGACAGTACAATTAGACCAATTCCCAGCTATGGCTTGCAAGGTCCAGAAACCTGGACCAGAGCCGTGTGGTTGAGAGTCCACTCTTCTCTCCCTCAACCACTTCCTCAGAGCCCCTATCCGGGCTTTGCACTGAACCAGGTTCTTTTAGCTAGCTGCAAAGCACTTTCTATGAGGCTGGACAGCTTTTGTTTAACCCTCTACAGGGAAGTTGTGACATGGGAAATACTGCATTCCCTGGTGAAACTTACCCTGTCTCAATATACATCCCCCCACTGCGCTTCTCCACAAGTGGGGAATCACCTTGTTGCCTTCGAGGGGTCAGATGTCCTTGTGGTCTTTCAAATTTCCTAGACAGGGCATCAGCATTTTTATGTTGAGTCCCGGGTGGTGCCCACTCTAAATTTATATTGTTGTAGGATTGAAAACCACCTAGTGACCCTGGGATTAACCTCTTTGCTGAGGTACATCCATCTCAGTGGTGCATGATCGGTGACCAGGATGAATTCTCATCCCAATAAGTAATATTTTAAGGTTCTCAATGGCCCATTTTATGGCAAGGCACTCCAGCTCGACTATAGCATAATGAGTCTCCCTTGGCAAGAGCTTTCTGCTGAGGAAAGTACAGGCTTTTCTTCATTGTCTATTATTTGTAAAAGAACGGCACCGAGTCCAGTTGTCGAAACATCTGTTTGTAGGATGAACAGCCGAGTGAAGTCTGGTGCCTAAAGAACTGGATGAGTACATAAGGCCATTCTCAGGTTCTCCCAGGCCCTCTCAAGCGGAACAGTCCATACTATCTTCTCGGGACAAGCCTTTTTCAGGGAGTAAGTCAAGGGCAGGGCTCTTGCAGCAAAGTTCTGGATAAGCCTCCTGTAGTATCACAGTAAACCCAAGAAGGTCTGCATTTGTTTCTTAGTGCTGGGTTTTGGCCAGGACCTAATTGCCTCTATTTTATTCAATTGGGGTTTTACTTCACCTCTGCCAATTACATACACTAAGTAATTGGCTTCTGACAGACAATATGGCATTTTGCAGGATTGGCAGTAAAGCCGTATTGCCTTAGGGTATTTAGCATCTTTTGTAGTTTGTCCAGATGACTCTCGCAGTTGGTACTGTAAATGACAATATCATCGAGATACACAATGGCATACCCTGTGTGGGGTCTCAGAAGGCAGTCCATAGCCTGCTGAAATGTTGCCAGCGCTCCATGAAGTCCAAATGGCAGTACCGGATACTGGTAGAGACCATCAGGTTTAGAGAAGGCAGTTTTCTCTTTTGCTGCTTTACTTAAGTGTATCTGCCAGTATCCTTTAGTTAGGTCTAGCATTGTGAGATACTTGCTACCGTCTATGTTTTCCACCAATTCATCCACTCTGGGAAGTGGGTAGGCATCAAACCTAGAGACTTGATGAAGGCGTTTGAAGTCATTGCAGAATCTCAATGTCCCATTAGGTTTGGGTACTAGGACTATCAGACTAGACCAGTCACTTTTCAATTTCACAATTATAACCAACTTTAATATTTCTTGCACTCCAGCTTTTACCGCCTGTCTCCGAGCCTCTGGGATGCAGTAGGGCCTTTGCTTTACTACTACCCCTTCAGGGGTGTGAATTTCATGTTCAACTAAGATGGTCTACCCAGGAATGGCTGAGAAGACATCTTGATTCTTTTGGACTAGGGCTTCGGCCTCCTGCGTCTGAGTAGATGATAAGGTCTTGGCTAATGACACATCTGAACTCCCTATTGCACTGGTCAGGAGGGTTGGAGTAGGCTCCTCCTGCTAAGGTTTGAGCAGATTAACGTGATATATCTGTTCAGCATGATGTTTTCCTGGTTGTCTATCTCGATAGCACACTGGGCCTACAGCCTCCACGACTTCATATGGTCCTCTCCAGTGAGAAAACAGCTTACTCTCCTGAATGGGAACAAGGACTAATACTTTGTCACCTGGTTGGAATTCTCTAACTTCCACTGTGGCATCATAGGCTCGCTTTTGTCTGGCTTGAGCTTTTATGAGGTTTTCACGGACATTTGAGCCAATTTGGTGAAGTCGCTGGTAAAGTTTCTTTACAAACTCCACAGAGTTGGATTGCCAAGACTGCTGTTGTTCCCAGCCCTCTTTTAATATATCCAGATCTCCACGGGCTGGTCTCCTGTACAACAGCTCAAAGGGGTTGAAGCAAGTTGATGACTGCAGGACCTGTCAAATGGCAAACATCAGGTATGGAAGTACATCATCCCATCCCCGCTTGTTGTCCAATATGGCATGCGAGAAATACCTATTTTTCGGCAGAGGTCTGTAAAAATTTGAGACATTAAGGTGGTCCCCTGGTCCATTAGGATCTCCTTAGGAAACCTCAAATGAGTAAACATCAATAACAGCTCTTTAACAATTGTTACGGTTTTTATGTTTTGCAGTGGGATGGTCTCTGGGTAGCGAGTGGCATAATCCATTATGTGACCTCATTTGAAACATATGCTACAGCCTACACTTTGTGTTCTGTATATAAGGTAGGTAGACTCACTTGTACATTTATGTTCCTGATAAATGGAAATGCCTGAAAAGCTCACACATTATGTAAGCTTTTCAGGCATTTCTATTTAACAGGAACATAAATGTACAAGTGAGTCAACCTACAGATGGAGCCACAATCATCTTGGCTTATAGGCACACCATGGTTTATTAGCATAAGCCTTTCATCTATTGTTCTCAGCTGCAATACAATAAGAGAGAACAATACAGCAAGGGATTAAGGTGGTCATTCCGAGTTGATTGCTTGCTAGCTACTTTTTGCAGCCATGCAAACGCATAGTCGCCGCCCACTGGGGAGTGTATTTTAGCTTTACAAATGTGCAAAAGCCTGTGCAGCTGAGCACTACAAAAATCTGAACTTACTCAGCAGCTGCGATAACTTCAGCCTGTCCGGTCCCGGATTTGATGTCAGACACCTGCCCTGCAAATGCTTGGACATGCCTGCGTTTTTCCAACCACTGCCTGTAAACGGTCAGCTGACACACATAAACGCCTTCTTCCTGTCAATCTCCTTGCGATCGGCTGTGTGAATGGATTCTTTGTTAAAGCCATCGCCCAGCAACGATCCGCTGTGTACCCGTACGACGCGTCTGCGCATTACGGTGCATGCGCAGTAGCGACCTGATCGCTGTGCTGCAAAAAATGGCAGCATTTGAGCAGGTCAGAATGACACCCTAAGTCCGACTGCCCTGGCTCAGTTAATCCTATTAAAGGCCAAGATATAGATGGCTCTATCTGTACATTATATACAGAACCCAAAGTGTAGGCTGTAGCGTATGCTCCAAATAAATTCCCAGATGAGTGTCGGGCATGTGCGTAATGTGATTTATCTGTTAATAGGTCCTGCCTTAATGTATGTATGTATATATATATATATATATATATATATATACTGTATATACAGATGGGTCTTCCGTTATCTTGGCTCTTTCTGCGCCTAGACGGAGGTTTAATCATGCCTAGGTGATAGCTTAGGTTGCTGAGTTTAATCACGGACAGGCGCGTTTAGGCGCGACTAGATACTCAGCATGCAATACACATCTCCGCCACTGGGTGGCTAATGCTCCACTAATCCAGTACTTTAGATCAAATAGTGGCAGATTGATCTACAAGCTCTGGCAAATGGTCAGTGATGACTGTAATGTTAATAAATGGTGACCAATGGTCAGACGGAGAGAGTTAAAAAAAATAGTAATAATTTATACAGACACAAACGAACATGTTAAAACACTTGTGTATGCAGATGCAACTAAAGATTGTGTATGCAGACGCAACTAATGTGTGAAAGGAATAATATAGCTCATTGACTTTAAAGTATGTACAGTGCACTAAATACCGTGCTTTTGAAATATGAGCATCCGAGTCCCCTAGGGCTTAAACCAACACCAATGAGAAGGAATTGCTGCTTGCAGTACTTTCACACATGAACTTGTGAATCTTCTATGAAGCGTCGTGGGCTAGCGATGAAGTCTCCTGCCTCCCATGCTGAGAGTCCCGGGTTCGAGTCCCAAAGTGCCAACCTTTTTTTTTGTGTGTTCCCATGACATTCACTTTTTTTATTATTTTTTTTCTTTGTAATACATTCAATGTAAGGGTGCACACAGGTTTCACATAAATCAGAGTAAATCTGCAGGAGCGACTCATTCCGCTATATACAATACATAGCAGTAATGAGCACCCATAGACATACAGTACCAGTAAATATAAATTTGTGCATTCTGACGCAACTAACTGAGCAACACAGTACTGTAGATTGTCGGCGCTTGTGTATTGTACCTGACCTGAACTCCCTCCTTGTCTACTGCATGAAATGTGCAGGCTACCGGGGGGGAAGGCGATGGGGGTAGGGGGAGGTGGTGGAAAATACTGTGCTTTTGAAATACATGTACAGTATGAGCGTCTCAGTCCCCTAAGGCATAAACCAACAACAATGGGCAGGAATCCCTCTTTGCAGTACTTTTACACATGATCTTGTGAATCTTTCATGAAGTGTCATGGGCTAGCGATGAAGGCTCCTGCCTCCCATGCTGAGAGTCCAGGGTTTGAGTGCCAACCTTTTTTTGTGTGTGTTCCCGTGACATTCACTTTTTTATTATTTTTTTTCTTTGTAATACATTCAATGGAAGGGTGCACACATGTTTCACATAAATCAGAGTAAATCTGCAGGAGCAACTCATTCCGCTATATACAATACACAACAGTAATGAGCACCCATAGACATAAAGTACTAGTAAATATAAATTTGTGTTTTCTGATGCAACTACCTGTTTGAGCAACACAGTACTGTAGATCGTCAGCATTAGAGAATCTGTGTTGTGAGAAACTGTGTTGTACTTAATGTACAGTATGAAGGCGACTGCAGTTCTCTATGTGATTTTCCTACAGAGTATACTGTTGCACATGTCTTGTAACCTGATCTGAACTCCCTCCCTGTCTACTGCATGAACTGTGCAGGCTCCCAGGGGGGAAGGGGAAAGTAGGATTGGGGTAGGGTGAGGCAGTGGAAATACCATGTGCAAAGAAAACCAAGGGGAACTGACGTAACAACCTGGGATGCCTGGAATGCACGATGTCTGAGACGCATGACGTCTGAGATGCACGCGCGTGAAGTCTGAGACGCATGACATCTGAGACGCATGACGTCTGAGACGCTCATTGCAGTTATTAACTGTACAGTATACAGTATGTCTGCCAGGGATCGCCCCTATTCCCTTGGGGAGCTCCGTCTCCTCGTTTGCTGGCGGGACAGACCTCTCGCCAGCAACAAGGAGAAGATTAGGGCCTATAGAAGAGCTCGCTGGGAGGTACTCCAGAAGTACAGCCGGAGTAGGACTGTGAGGTCACTCCAAAGGCAGTGGAGTGACCTTGTCCGGAGGACCCCAAGGCGCCTGCAGGCCATTCATGACTGTAAGTACAGTACAGTACTGTAGATTGCTGTACTTTAAGTTACTGCAGTTACAGATACTGTATAACACGGGCTGCTGTAGCAGCAGGTATCCGGTCTATACAGTACTGTACTTGTGGTAAACAAATGGTTAAACAAGGCGCAAACGTTAACCAGGGTCAAAAGGTGAAGGGTTTTTTTTTACACTTTTCTTATTTTTTTTGCATTTACTATCCATGTCAAAAGCGACACCATCTAGGTCAACACACCTTAGGTTGACACCAATTGGTTGACACCAGATATAGGTTGACATGGCCATTAAGTTGACATGGCAAAAGGTCGACATGGGTTTTTATAAAAAAAAATATATTTTTAAACTTGTTTATACAGTTCTTTACAATACATGTGGTCTATGATTGTGCAGTGTATCATGCAGTGTACAGTATATGCAGTGTATCACGTCATGCAGTGTATCGTGCTGTGTAATTGCAGCGTGTCATGCAGTGTATATTCAGTGTATGGTATTGTGCAGTGAAATTGCAGTGTAATGCAAAGTGAATCACATCATTTGGTGTGCTGTGTATGATGCAGTGTAATTGCAGTTTTTGTGCAGTGTACAGTACATGCACTGTATCATATTTTTATCATATTGTGCAGGGAAATGTGCAGTGTATCATGCAGTGTAATGTGCAGTTTATCGTATCACGCAGTGTATCATGCAGTGAAATTGTAGTGTATTGTGCAGTGTATGCAGTGTCGTGCAGTGCATCGTGTGGTATAATTGCAGTGTGTCATGCAGTGCACTGTGCAGTGTAATTGCAGTGTGTCGTGCAGTGTACCTGCAGCGTATTGTGCAGTGTATCGTACAGTATCATCCCTATCACCCCAATGTATTTTAGCTAGGGGATTGTGACGCTCCTTCAGCATTGGCCCATAGCCTGCAAAACCTATGCTGTTACTATGCTGTTACTCGCTCCATATCCAAGTGCTGCCATGAGGTGGGGGTTCACTGGCGGCGGACATTTTGTCAGTTTGCTATGCGATTGAGTCTGGTGTATCGTTATGTGCATAGAGCTCGCTTATCCCTATCACGCCTGTGTATTTTAGCTAGGGATTGTGACGCTCCTTCAGCATTAGGCCCATAGCCTGCAAAGCCTACGCTGTTACTCGCTCCATATCCAAGTGCTGCCACGAGGTGGGGGTTCACGGGTGGTGGCCATTTTGTCAGTTTGCTATGCGATCGAGTCATGTGTATCACTATGTGCATAGAGCTCGCTTATCCCTATCACCCCTGTGTATTTTAGCAAGGGGATTGTGACGCTTCTTCAGCATTGGCCCATAGTCTGCAAAACCTGTGCTGTTACTTGCTCCATAGCCAATTGCCTCCATGGGGCAAGGAGTCACAGACGGTAGCCATTTCAATTGAGTCTGCCCTGCTACAGAATTGTATGTGTACTGTACGGTGCATAGAACCTTAACAGTAGAAATACTCCTGCAGCTTTGCCCTGCTTTATGTAAAACTTGTGTGCACACTTGTATGTACACTTGTATTGAATGTGAAAGTATACTACAGTATGATAGATATAAAAATAATAATAAAGTGTCTGGAAGAAACTAACATGAATTCGTACTTTAGGAATCGAACCCGGGACTCTAAGCATGAGAAACGGAACATTTCACCACTCGGACACTTCGCCGCTGACAGATAAATAAATCCATTGGTTTTGATTATGCCATGATGGCTATGGGATTAACATACAATATCCTTTACATCAAAAGGCAACAATGTACTTGTAACACGTCCGTTTGCGTCTGTGTACACTACTGGTTTTATGTTGATTTGTCTGCGGGACTTGGACGCTCACATATTCCTAAAGTACTGTAAATGGACCATATATGCTATACTATTTGCATCTGTACTGTATATACTGCATGAAATAATGTAGCGTAATGAGATGCTGTATATACTGTATGTAGCGTAATGAGCCGCACTAGTAAAGTAGTTTTTACTATGTATTTCAGTATTATATTTTTTAATGGTAGACCACATACATGCGCAGTGGTGATTGTAAAAAGCGACATCTGGTGGATGATCACAGATGTTACACTTAAAGGTAACGACAAACACTCTATGTGCCTCTCTGCGACTAGGCGCACCTCCCTGCGCCCCGGCATGCTGCATATGCCCGATCGTGACTAACACCTCAGCCAGCCAAGATAACGGAGGACCCATCTGTAGTAGAGTTGTGCACTGGACCATTTTGCCAGATTTGGCTCTGATTTGTCATTAGATTTGGATTTGCCACATAATTTGGGCCTTTTTTTTAGTTCATAGAGTATTATTAACCTCAAAAACATTAATTTCCAGTTATTTCCTGTTCATTTTGACTACCTCATAGCTCACAATACTATTTTCACCAATATTGGCCAAAGGCTGCAGTGGGCTTGCTGGTTACTAAGTGACAGAGCAGTGGCATAAACACATGCAAAATATCAAGATTTTTCTCTTTTTTTGAACTTGCAGCTTGTTTCAAACTGCATTGAGTCACAGGGCTTTAAACAAAACAAACAGTACAAACAATAGCTCTATATATTTATTTTTATTTTTCTGTTTTTGAACTTGCAGCTCGATTCAAACTTGCATGGAGTCACAGGGCATACAGGTGGTCATTCCAAGTTGTTCACTCGCTGCTATTTTTAGCAGAATTGCTAATAGGCTAAAATCCGGCAGTTCTGCGCATGCGTATGCACAGCAGGGCGCACGCGCTAAGCAAATTTACACAAAACTATGCTATTTTACTCACGGGCGAACAAAGCTTTTCAATCGCTCTGCTGATCGTAGTGTGATTGACAGGAAGTGGGTGTTTCTGGGCGGAAACTGGCCATTTTCAGGGAGTGTGCTAAAAAACGCAGGCGTGCCAGGTAAAAACTTTCTGTTTTCGAACCTACAGCTTGGTTCAACCTGCATGGGTAATGGGGCTTATAGATGCACATGAACAAAGCACACTAAGGTAAAGTTTTTTTGTTTGCGCATTTGATTATGTACTGTGTAATGGGCGCTTCGGATCCTTTGTAGCACCATATAAATTAAGGATGCTAATAATAATAATAATAATAATAATAATAATAATAAAGTGCACCAAACAGTACAATTTACAGTAGAGTACAGCACAGCATACAGCAGTGTGCCCCTAACACAGTTACTGTACAGAGAAAAGCCACTTGAGAGTCTGGAGTCTCTGGATACAGCACAGCCACCACAGCTAAGTACAGTGCAGCATACAGCAGTGTACAGCATGCAGTATGCCCACATACACAGTCACTATATAAAGATCAGTCAATAAAGCAGAGCACAGCTCAGAATACAACAGCGTGCATTGTGCCCCTCGTACACAGTCACTATACAGAGCACAGCCACTATTGAGTTTTGGAGTCTCTGGACACCACCAATACAGCAGAGTAGAGTGCAGCATACAGCAGCGTGCCCCCATGCAGTAAGTTAGAGTGAGCCGAGCCACTTGGGGGTATGGAGTCTCAGCACAGCCAATACGGCAGAGTACAGCACAGCATTCAGCAGCATGCATCACAGTGAAATGGCACCAAATCCCAGCCACGACACCTTATATAGAATCAAAGTCCTGCGAGAATCTGACGCCAGGAGAATGATGTTTGGTGTTGATCTGGGATCCATGTCTGGTGGGTACACCCAAGCCAGACCCAACTTTGATCCCCGGTGTTAGGAGCAGTTTGGATTCCTTGGAATCCAGCCTGCTCATCTCTAGTATATAGATAGATAGATAGATAGATAGATAGATAGATAGATAGATAGATAGATCATCTCCATATTCATCTTCACAGTTCATATTTTAAAAACTGTCAGAAGTTTTCTCATTACTTTCAATGAGTATATGTCAAATGAATGTATGTGCCACAGGGTTACTTCAATGGAGACACTCATCTTCTGAATTTTCTAGTCAACATTATAAAGGCTAATACTTGTTTATATATTTGTTTTGCAAAGAGAAATGTTTTCAAATGCATTTATTTGTGTTTTCAAATTATGTTCAAAATTCCCTAAAGCAAACCACGTTTTATTTTTGAAAAGAAACATGTACTAACTAGAAGTGCTCACTGAAGAGTAAAAAACAACATTCTGTTTGAATATATGTATTTATTTTTTATTTCTGATTTAATATGATAAAAAAAATTAGTAATATGGCAACAAAAGTTGCACTCTGTATCATATACAAAGAATCAAAAATATCATTATTTCTATATTGCAGTATAAATGTTATAGTATAATTGGGGTCTATGTACTATGTCTTGGAGAGAGATAAAGTGGACAGAGATAAAGTACCATCCAACCAGCTCCCGTCTTTTTTCAAACACAGCCTGTAACATGGCACTTTAGAGCCAATTGGTTAGTACGTTATCTCCCTCCAAGGCTTAGTACATAGGGGGTCATTCTGAGTAGATCGCTAGCTGCTTTAGTTTGCTGCGCAGCAATCAGGCAAAAAAATTGTCACTTCTGCGCATGCGTATGCGGCGCAATGCCCACATGCTTCGTTTTATTACAACGAACGGTGTAGATTCACACAAAGTCTAGCGAAGCTTTTCAGTCGCACTGCTGGCCACAGAGTGATTGACATGAAATCGGCGTTTCTTGGTGTCAACTGACAGGGAGTGCTTGTAAAAAAGCAGGCGTGCCAGGAAAAACGCAGGTGTGGCTGGGCGAACGCAGGTCGTGTTTGTGACATCAAAACAGGAACTGAATAGTCTGAAGTGATCGCACGCGCTGAGTAGGTCTGAAGCTACAGTGCCACAGCCAGGATACAGTATATTCGCTTTCCATCTCGGCATAATGGTAATCCAATATTTAAATTGTAATTAAAGGGCTCCTCAAATAGAGATGTGTTTATGCAACAGATACATTTAATATGGGCAAGCGATATGTATACTCTCACGCCAGCCAACAACGTATGCACTTCCGTTCATCGCCTCCCCCATCTTCTGACGGGTTGTTCTTCACTATTGCCTTCCATACCTAATTTTATATCAGGAGGACTTACATCAGTTTTTCTGGAGAAACCATATTATACTTATCAATCTCTACAAAGTATAAAATAAAGTCAATCACTAAAATCATCACTACTCTGTTCCTTTTTGTCATACTGTAGATTAATGTTTCATATACCTTAGATTTGCGCAACAAATGCTCTATAGAATTGGGAGAAACACAGAAAACTCCATACAGTGGTTCTCCAAATTAGCCAGAACAAACAGACAGAAGCCTACCAGGGACTTTATTTTATACTAAGTAGAGATGTTTATCCTCTCTTCGTCTTCCTCGTGTATCCCTGTCATACTGTATCTTATGCTGAATTGCTGTTATACTAAAAAGACCATTAGCTTCCTGTCTGTCTGACATGTCTTCGGCCAAACTCTTCTGTCTGCCATGGGATTTAGTTGAAATTGCATCCATTAACTTATCAAGTTTATGGAATACAGTTTATTTTCATTTGGTTTTGAAAATTATGTCATCCAGATGGTTGCCTTCATTCACGATACATATTAGTAGTCAATTTCCATAGTTTCATATCACTCGTCAGGTCATTTACAGCGTTATCGCTGCAACTTCTTGAATAAGCTCATTTTTATATGTCTGTCTTTGTTAACAAGCAGAATTTTTGTTACTTGTTGGAAAACAAACCTCATCAGCTTCACGAAAACCCTCTACACATCCAAAGGGGGCCAACTAAAAGCTGAGGTCTACAAACATCGACCAATAACCATTAATAAACTGAAGGCTCCTATATTCCAAGAAATTAAGATATCATATTCAAAACCAATTGAAAGTTTCCTGCATTCCGTGCACTTTTAGATTATGTACTAACATTCTGTATAGCATTTAATAAGCCTTTTACGTTAACCTTTTATGCTATAGATAACTTTTGTACATTTTACTTATGCACTGTAATTCTGTTATATTCCATGTCTACCACTTATACAGTGATGTGGACAATTTGTGGCATCTTATATATAAAATATGATAATAATAATAATAATAATAATAATGATAAAAACATGAATTTAAGATTCAGCAATCCTTTGACCTGCCATCCTTCCTCTCAACCTATCCATACAGTACTTGCTGACTTTCTGGCTGCCCCGTCTGGGAGGGGAAAGCAAGATTGACACAATAGGCGGTATGACTTCATCATGGGCAAGCAGTGCGGGAGCGTGGAAGTGCTATAACATCATCATGGCCCCTCCCCCACTATACAATGCCCAGATTAACATTGTAAAGCAGAATGTGGGGCTACGATGATGTGTTTCAGAGCAAATTGCATCATCGTCCCACCCACTTTGCTAGGTAAGCAGGCGGCTGCAGGAATGTGTGAGCGGATTTCAAGGGAGTGTAGGCGGCTGCGTGGGGGTGTGAGTGAATGGAAGCCAGTTTAGGGAGACTTGTCCACTTTTCCAGGCAGACGAGAGTTCCACATGATTTTTAGGAGTCTCCCAGCTGTTCCAGGAGAGTAGGTAATTTTGACCCTAGCCAAACCTTCAGACTGTACAAATTGAGTTAAGGGCCCTACACACTTGGCGACCCGCCACCGAGCTGCCCGATGGCCGATACATCACCCCGCTCCATAGCAGTGCATGCTAATATGGACTAGAGATGAGCGGGTTCGGTTCCTCGGAATCCGAACCCCCCCGAACTTCAGCCTTTTTACACGGGTCCGAGGCAGACTCGGATCTTCCCGCCTTGCTCGGTTAACCCGAGCGCGCCCGAACGTCATCATCCCGCTGTCGGATTCTCGCGAGGCTCGGATTCTATCGCGAGACTCGGATTCTATATAAGGAGCCGCGCGTCGCCGCCATTTTCACACGTGCATTGAGATTGATAGGGAGAGGACGTGGCTGGCGTCCTCTCCGTTTATAGTTACTGTTAGTAGTTAGTTGATCTGATTGCTGCTTAGCTTATTGTGGGGAGGATTGGGGAGAGCTGTTAGGAGGAGTACAGTCAGTGCAGAGTTTTGCTAGTTTTTTTTAATCCGTTCTCTGCCTGAAAAAAACGCTCCATACCATATCTGTGCTCAGCCTCAGTGTGCTGCATGATATATCTATGTATATCTGACTGTGCTGAGTGCTCACTGCTCACACAGCTGAATTGTGGGGGAGACTGGGGTGCAGTTATAGCAGGAGTACAGTGCACACTTTTGCTGCCAGTGTGACTGACCAGTGACCACCAGTATATTGTCTGCCTGAAAAAGTTAAACACTCCTGTGGTGTTTTTTTTTTTATTCTATAAATGCATTCTGCTGACAGTGTCCAGCAGGTCCGTCATTCATTATATTATATAAATATTTACCTGCAGTAGTGTTATATTTTTTTTGTTCATCTCTATCATCTTTATCATCTCTATATTAGCAGACGCAGTACGGTAGTCCACGGCTGTGGCTACCTCTGTGTCGTCAGTGCTCGTCCATAATTGTATACCTACCTGTGGTGGGGTTTTTTTTTTCTATCTTCTTCATACTAGTAGTTTAGGAGTCTGCTGACAGTGTCCAGCAGGTCCGTCATTATATTATATATACCTGCAGTAGTGATATATATATTTTTTTTATATCATTATCATCTCTATACTAGCAGACGCAGTACGGTAGTCCACGGCTGTAGCTACCTCTGTGTCGTCAGTGCTCGTCCATAATTGTATACCTACCTGTGGTGGGGTTTTTTTTTCTATCTTCTTCATACTAGTAGTTTAGGAGTCTGCTGACAGTGTTCAGCAGGTCCGTCATTATATTATATATACCTGCAGTAGTGATATATATATATTTTTTATATCATTATCATCTCTATACTAGCAGGCGCAGTACGGTAGTCCACGGCTGTAGCTACCTCTGTGTCGTCAGTGCTCGTCCATAATTGTATACCTACCTGTGGTGGGGTTTTTTTTTCTATCTTCTTCATACTAGTAGTTTAGGAGTCTGCTGACAGTGTCCAGCAGGTCCGTCATTATATTATATATACCTGCAGTAGTGATATATATATTTTTTATATCATTATCATCTCTATACTAGCAGACGCAGTACGGTAGTCCACGGCTGTAGCTACCTCTGTGTCGTCAGTGCTCGTCCATAATTGTATACCTACCTGTGGTGGGGTTTTTTTTTCTATCTTCTTCATACTAGTAGTTTAGGAGTCTGCTGACAGTGTCCAGCAGGTCCGTCATTATGTTATATATACCTGCAGTAGTGATATATATATATATTTTATATCATTATCATCTCTATACTAGCAGACGCAGTACGGTAGTCCACGGCTGTAGCTACCTCTGTGTCGTCAGTGCTCGTCCATAATTGTATACCTACCTGTGGTGGGTTTTTTTTTTCTATCTTCTTCATACTAGTAGTTTAGGTGTCTGCTGACAGTGTCCAGCAGGTCCGTCATTATATTATATATACCTGCAGTAGTGATATATATATATTTTTTATATCATTATCATCTCTATACTAGCAGACGCAGTATGGTAGTCCACGGCTGTAGCTACCTCTGTGTCGTCAGTCACTCGTCATCCATAAGTATACTAGTATCCATCCATCTCCATTGTTTACCTGAGGTGCCTTTTAGTTGTGCCTATTAAAATATGGAGAACAAAAATGCTGAGGTTCTAAAAATAGGGAAAGATCAAGATCCACTTCCACCTCGTGCTGAAGCTGCTGCCACTAGTCATGGCCGAGATGATGAAATTCCATCAACGTCGTCTGCCAAGGCCGATGCCCAATGTCATAGTACAGAGCATGTAAAATCCAAAACACAAAATATCAGTAAAAAAAGGACTCAAAAATCTAAAATAAAATCGTCGGAGGAGAAGCGTAAACTTGCCAATATGCCATTTACCACACGGAGTGGCAAGGAACGGCTGAGGCCCTGGCCTATGTTCATGGCTAGTGGTTCAGCTTCACATGAGGATGGAAGCACTCAGCCTCTCGCTAGAAAAATGAAAAGACTTAAGCTGGCAAAAGCACAGCAAAGAACTGTGCGTTCTTCGAAATCACAAATCCACAAGGAGAGTCCAATTGTGTCGGTTGCGATGCCTGACCTTCCCAACACTGGACGTGAAGAGCATGCGCCTTCCACCATTTGCACGCCCCCTGCAAGTGCTGGAAGGAGCACCCGCAGTCCAGTTCCTGATAGTCAGATTGAAGATGTCAGTGTTGAAGTACACCAGGATGAGGAGGAAATGGGTGTTGCTGGCGCTGGGGAGGAAATTGACAAGGAGGATTCTGATGGTGAGGTGGTTTGTTTAAGTCAGGCACCCGGGGAGACACCTGTATTCCGTGGGAGGAATATGGCCATTGACATGCCTGGTGAAAATACCAAAAAAATCAGCTCTTCGGTGTGGAAGTATTTCAACAGAAATGCGGACAACATTTGTCAAGCCGTGTGTTGCCTTTGTCAAGCTGTAATAAGTAGGGGTAAGGACGTTAACCACCTCGGAACATCCTCCCTTATACGTCACCTGCAGCGCATTCATCATAAGTCAGTGACAAGTTCAAAAACTTTGGGCGACAGCGGAAGCAGTCCACTGACCAGTAAATCCCTTCCTCTTGTAACCAAGCTCACGCAAACCACCCCACCAACTCCCTCAGTGTCAATTTCCTCCTTCCCCAGGAATGCCAATAGTCCTGCAGGCCATGTCCCTGGCAATTCTGACGAGTCCTCTCCTGCCTGGAATTCCTCCGATGCATCCTTGCGTGTAACGCCTACTGCTGCTGGCGCTGCTGTTATTGCTGCTGGGAGTCGATGGTCATCCCAGAGGGGAAGTCGTAAGACCACTTTTACTACTTCCACCAAGCAATTGACTGTCCAACAGTCCTTTGCGAGGAAGATGAAATATCACAGCAGTCATCCTGCTGCAAAGCGGATAACTGAGGCCTTGGCATCCTGGGCGGTGAGAAACGTGGTTCCGGTATCCATCATTACTGCAGAGCCAACTATAGACTTGTTTGAGGTACTGTGTCCCCGGTACCAAATACCATCTAGGTTCCATTTCTCTAGGCAGGCGATACCGAAAATGTACACAGACCTCAGAAAAAGACTCACCAGTGTCCTAAAAAATGCAGTTGTACCCAATGTCCACTTAACCACGGACATGTGGACAAGTGGAGCAGGGCAGACTCTGGACTATATGACTGTGACAGCCCACTGGGTAGATGTATTGACTCCCGCCGCAAGAACAGCAGCGGCGGCACCAGTAGCAGCATCTCGCAAACGCCAACTCTTTCCTAGGCAGGCTACGCTTTGTATCACCGCTTTCCAGAATACGCACACAGCTAAAAACCTCTTACGGCAACTGAGGAAGATCATCGCAGAATGGCATACCCCAATTGGACTCTCCTGTGGATTTGTGGCATCGGACAATGCCAGCAATATTGTGTGTGCATTAAATATGGGCAAATTCCAGCACATCCCATGTTTTGCACATACCTTGAATTTGGTGGTGCAGAATTATTTAAAAAACGAGAGGGGCGTGCAAGAGATGCTGTCGGTGGCCAGAAGAATTGCGGGACACTTTCGGCGTACAGGCACCACGTACAGAAGACTGGAGCAACACCAAAAACGCCTGAACCTGCCCTGCCATCATCTGAAGCAAGAAGTGGTAACGAGGTGGAATTCAACCCTCTATATGCTTCAGAGGTTGGAGGAGCAGCAAAAGGCCATTCAAGCAGAGCCAGCCCTAACCAATATGATGCCCTAGGCAAGATTTTGGCTGGTGCCCCCTAGCACCACCGCTGGTTCCGCCTCTGACCTTGCACCTCTTTCCCAGCACCATCACCCCTCACCCATAGCAGTCCTTATTTTGGTATTTGTACCCCCTATATTTTAAATAGGAACAGTTCGCACATTTGGCGCACAGCCCAAAAAGGGGTGTGTTTTTGCTGACAAGGGACATGGCCACACAATAGTAACCCCAATTCCAGTTACACCACACAGTACTGCAACTTTATTCACATTTGATCATGCGATAGTGTCCATAATTCATATTACATCCCACAGTAGTATCACTTTACCTTATAAACGTTACTCCTCACAGTAGAGCCCCTTATTCACATTACATCACACTGAATTGCTCCTTATTCACATTACACCACACCCTATTGCTCTTTATTCACATTAGACGACACAGTAGTGCCCTTTCTATACGCAATGCCACATTGTAGAGCACCTTATACACATAATGCCACACATTAGTAATGCGTTTATACACATAATTCCACACAGTAATGCCCCTTTCACATATGAGACACATTAATAATGTCCTTAAACATAATGCGCCTTACACATTATGACAACCTTTATTAATGCCCTTTTACACATAATGTCCCTTACACATATGCCTCACATTATTAATGCCCTTATACACATATTGATACACATAGTGCCCCCTACACATTTGCTGCACATTATTAGTGCCCCTATACACATAATGATACACATACAGTAATACCCTGTTACACATATGCCGCACATTATTAATGCCCTTATACACATAATGACACACATAGTGCCCCTTACACATATGTTGCACATTATTAATGCATTTTTGCATGACACACATAATGCTCCTTACACATATTCCGAACACTACTGCACAACCAAACCACTCACATGTACACAGCACTCACACTTCCACTAACACTGTGACCTCTGCCTCTGCTTGGATACAGATGTGTCCTCATAAATCTTGCCTCAATTCTAATGCCGGGCACCTTTTTTTATGAAAATGCATCTTATTTGCATTGCTGTGTGGCTAGGATGCACAAACAGCTTCTGCTGATTAAAATTCTATGCAGCATGCCTATATACTGTGTGAGACTGTGGCTGTATCTGCATATGAAATGCTACACACAGAATATAGGCATGCCGCATATCATTTTAATCAGCAGAAGCTGCTGATGCCCCTAAGCATATCAAATGCCCTAGGCAATTGCCTAGTTTGCCTATGCCTATGGCCGGCTCTGCATTCAAGCCTATACAACTGACCACGATATAGGAGGTGGAATGCACCTGTCTCAAGCGCAGTGGAGAATGATTTCAACGTTGTGCAAGGTTCTGCAACCTTTTGAACTTGCCACACGTGAAGTCAGTTCAGACACTGCCAGCCTGAGTCAGGTCATTCCCCTCATCAGGCTTTTGCAGAAGAAGCTGGAGACATTGAAGGAGGAGCTAACACTGAGCGATTCCGCTAGGCATGTGGGACTTGTGGATGGAGCCCTTAATTCGCTTAACAAGGATTCACGGGTGGTCAATCTGTTGAAATCAGAGCACTACATTTTGGCCACCGTGCTCGATCCTAGATTTAAAACCTACGTTGTATCTCTCTTTCCGGCAGACACAAGTCTGCAGGGGTTCAAAGAACTGCTGGTGAGAAAATTGTCAAGTCAAGCGGAACGCGACCTGTCAACATCTCCTCCTTCACATTCTCCCGCAACTGGGGGTGCGAGGAAAAGGCTCAGAATTCCGAGCCCACCCGCTGGCGGTGATGCAGGGCAGTCTGGAGCGACTGCTGATGCTGACATCTGGTCCGGACTGAAGGACCTGACAACGATTACGGACATGTCGTCTACTGTCACTGCATATGATTCTCTCACCATTGAAAGAATGGTGGAGGATTATATGAGTGACCGCATCCAAGTAGGCACGTCAAACAGTCCGTACGTATACTGGCAGGAAAAAGAGGCAATTTGGAGGCCCTTGCACAAACTGGCTTTATTCTACCTAAGTTGCCCTCCCACAAGTGTGTACTCCAAAAGAGTGTTTAGTGCCGCCGCTCACCTTGTCAGCAATCGGCGTAAGAGGTTACTTCCAGAAAATGTGGAGAAGATGATGTTCATTAAAATGAATTATAATCAATTCCTCCATGGAGACATTCACCAGCAGCAATTGCCTCCACAAAGTACACAGGGAGCTGTGATGGTGGAATCCAGTGGGGACGAATTGATGATCTGTGAGGAGGGGGATGTACACGGTGATGAATCGGAGGATGATGATGAGGTGGACATCTTGCCTCTGTAGAGCCAGTTTGTGCAAGGAGAGATTAATTGCTTCTTTTTTGGTGGGGGTCCAAACCAACCCGTCATTTCAGTCACAGTCGTGTGGCAGACCCTGTCACTGAAATGATGGGTTGGTTAAAGTGTGCATGTCCTGTTTATACAACATAAGGGTGGGTGGGAGGGCCCAAGGACAATTCCATCTTGCACCTCTTTTTTCTTTCATTTTTCTTTGCGTCATGTGCTGTTTGGGGAGTGTTTTTTGGAAGGGCCATCCTGCGTGACACTGCAGTGCCACTCCTAGATGGGCCAGGTGTTTGTGTCGGCTACTAGGGTCGCTTAGCTTACTCACACAGCTACCTCATTGCACCTCTTTTTTTCTTTGCGTCATGTGCTGTTTGGGGAGTGTTTTTTGGAAGGGCCATCCTGCGTGACACTGCAGTGCCACTCCTAGATGAGCCAGGTGTTTGTGTCGGCCACTAGGGTCGCTGAGCTTAGTCACACAGCTACCTCATTGCGCCTCTTTTTTTCTTTGCGTCATGTGCTATTTGGGGAGTGTTTTTTGGAAGGGCCATCCTGCGTGACACTGCAGTGCCACTCCTAGATGGGCCAGGTGTTTGTGTCGGCCACTTGGGTCGCTGAGCTTAGTCATCCAGCGACCTCGGTGCAAATTTTAGGACTAAAAATAATATTGTGAGGTGTGAGGTGTTCAGAATAGACTGAAAATGAGTGGAAATTATGGTTATTGAGGTTAATAATACTTTGGGATCAAAATGACCCCCAAATTCTATGCTTTAAGCTGTTTTTTAGGGTTTTTTGAAAAAAACACCCGAATCCAAAACACACCCGAATCCGACAAAAAAAATTCGGTGAGGTTTTGCCAAAACGCGTTCGAACCCAAAACACGGCCACGGAACCGAACCCAAAACCAAAACACAAAACCCGAAAAATTTCCGGTGCACATCTCTAATTTGGACGAGATTGTCCATATTGGCTTGCATGCATAAGCGACCCGGCACCAACAATGAACGAGCGCGGGGCTGCGCATCATCCATCATTGGTGCCTACACACTGAATGATATGAACGAGTTCAACGTTTATATCGTTCAATGTAATCTTTAATAGTGTAGGGCCCATAACTGGTATTCCAGTTGTTTTTTCTACATGCAGCTTATTGATCCAGAGTGTAGCAATGGTGTATTGCAGATGAATATAGTCAGTACCTATTCCCACTGCCTGTCAGTCATCTTTGAACTCTGACACTGATGAAGCATACTCTGATTCTTCAGTATCCTCCATTCTGAAAACTCAGAAACGTATACTACATAAAACCACTGCCTCTTCCTCATTTTTGATATTCACATTGCATTATTTGCCATTGTTTTAGCAATCAGAATTGACTTTAAATAACAGAAACATTTTACTAATATGTCTCTATTATGCTATGCAACAAAAAATTGTCATTGCTAAATAGCAAACATTGCCATTTACTGTACTGGGAATAATTAAATACTTAAACCCTCTATGTAATAATATATTTGTATCCGTGTCTGAGGAACTTGACACATTTAATGCCCCTGAAACAAAGCTGATATTAAACTGCACATGAATTATTGCAGTTTGCAAAAATAGACTATGCAGTCAAGGATGATATTACTGGGTGCTCCATGAAAATGACAGAATATAACTCAGTTTGGAAATGTTTGTCCTTCATGAGAATGTAACAAAAGTTCATGTTATGCTTTCTGTTTCAAGCATGCAGTGTGCTGTTAAACTGAAGTGTATTCCCATGACAGCTTTATGTTGCCTGATGAAAGAAAATGCTGTTTCAGTTGACATTTAGGAAGATAACTACAGTTACCCCATGATGTAAATAAGAAAATTATCCAAAACTAAAGGAAATACCTCATGGTTTTATGACACAATGTGTACTTAATTATAGTACTTTATTTTTTTTATAATTCCAAGAAAAAAGTACTCCACTCCATTATACCGTACAATACAGCTTGTGCTTTTATATGTTGTGACCCTCAGATAAACAGTTCATTGCCAAAATATCAGACTCTCTTTTTTTAACAGGAAAATTTTTGTTACATTTATTTGCAACCTTGATTTTCCCTTAGCTGCAAAGTGAAGAAAACTACTGATGTACCTTTCAACACCGAAAAATCTTAAAACTCCTAAAAAATTATAATGTGTTTTTCGTTGCCAAGCAGAGGGCCTAATTCAGACCTGATAGCAGCAGCAAACTTTTTTCTCTAATGGGCAAAACCATGGTGGTCATTCCGAGTTGTTCGCTCGTTGCTGATTTTCGCTATGCTGTGATTTACTGCTAAATGCGCATGCGTATGGTACGCAGAGTGCATGCGCTTAGTTATTTAACACAAAACTTAGCAGTTTTGCTGGTGTTCATATGACGCTTTTCAGTCACACTGCTGATCGGTAAATGATTAACAGGAAAGGGGCGTTTATGGGAGGTAACTGAGAGTTTTCCGGGAGTGTGCTATAAAATGCAGGAGTGTCAGGGAAAAACGCAGGAGTGTCTGGAGAAACGAGGGAGAGGCTGGCCGAATGCAGGGCGTGTTTGTGACGTCAAACAGGGAACTGAACGGACTGAGCTGAACGCAATCTGTGAGTAGGTCAGGAGCTACTCAGACACTGCAAAGAATTATTAAGTAGCAGTTCTCCTAATCTTTTGTTCGCTATTCTGCTAAGCTAAGATACACTCCCAGAGGCCCTCATTCCGAGTTTTTTGCTCGCTAGCTGCTTTTAGCAGCATTGCACACGCTAGGCCGCCACTTCTGGGAGTGTATCTTAGCTTAGCAGAATAGCGAATGAAAGATTAGCAGAACTGCTACTAAATAATTATTTGCAGTTTCTGAGTAGCTCTAGACCTACTCACAAATTGCAATAAGCTCAGTCCGTTTAGTTCCTGGTTTGACGTCACAAACACGCCCTGCGTTCGGCCAGCCACTTCCCCATTTCTCCAGACACTCCCGCGTTTTTCCCTGACACGCCTGCGTTTTTTAGCACACTCCCGGAAAACGCTCAGTTACCTCCAAGAAACGCCCCTTTCCTGTCAATCATTTACCGATCAGCAGTGCGACTGAAAAGCGTCGTACGAACACCAGCAAAACTGCTACGTTTTTAGTTAAATAACTTAGCGCATGCGCGCTGCGTACCATGTGCATGCGCATTTAGCAGCAAATCGCAGCATAGCGAAAATCGGCAACGAGCGAACAACTCGGAATGACCACCAGAGGGCGTCAGCCTAGCGTGTGCTATGCTGCTAAAAGCAGCTAGCGAGCGAACAACTTGAAATGAGGGCCCATGTGCAGTGCAGGTAGGGCAGATATAACGTGCAGAGATAGTTAGATTTGGGTGGGGTGTGTTCAAACTGAAATCTAAATTGCAGTGTAAAAATAAAGCAGCCATTATTTACCCTGCACAGAAACAAAATAACTAGTGATGTGCACCGGAAATTTTTCGGGTTTTGTGTTTTGGTTTTGGATTCGGTTCCGCGGCCGTGTTTTGGATTCGGACGCGTTTTGGCAAAACCTCAATGAAATTTTTTTGTCGGATTCGGGTGTGTTTTGGATTCGGGTGTTTTTTTACAAAAAACCCTCAAAAACAGCTTAAATCATAGAATTTGGGGGTCATTTTGATCCCATAGTATTATTAACCTCAATAACCATAATTTCCACCCATTTTCAGTCTATTCTGAACACCTCACACCTCACAATATTATTTTTAGTCCTAAAATTTGCACCGAGGTCGCTGGATGGCTAAGCTAAGTGACACAAGTGGCCGGCACAAACACCTGGCCCATCTAGGACTGGCACTGCAGTGTCAGGCAGGATGGCACTTCAAAAAAATTGTCCTCAAACAGCACATGATGCAAAGAAAAAAAGAGGCGCACCAAGGTCGCTGTGTGACTAAGCTAAGCGACACAAGTGGCCGACGCAAACACCTGGCCCATCTAGGAGTGGCACTGCAGTGTCAGACAGGATGACACTTCAAAAAAATAGTCCCCAAACAGCACATGATGCAAAGAAAAAAAGAGGCGCAATGAGGTAGCTGTGTGACTGAGCTAAGCGACCCAAGTGGCCGACACAAACACCTGGCCCATCTAGGAGTGGTACTGCAGTGTCAGACAGGATGGCACTTCAAAAAAATAGTCCCCAAACAGCACATGATGCAAAGAAAAAAAGAGGCGCAATGAGGTAGCTGTGTGACTAAGCTAAGTGACCCAAGTGGCCGACACAAACACCTGGCCCATCTAGGAGTGGCACTGCAGTGTCAGACAGGATGGCACTTCATAAAAATAGTCCCCAAACAGCACATGATGCAAAGAAAAAAAGAGGCGCAATGAGGTAGATGTGTGACTAATCTAAGCGACCCAAGTGGCCGACACAAACACCTGGCCCATCTAGGAGTGGTACTGCAGTGTCAGACAGGATGGCACTTCAAAAAAATAGTCCCCAAACAGCACATGATGCAAAGAAAAAAAGAGGCGCAATGAGGTAGCTGTGTGACTAAACTAAGCGACCCAAGTGGCCGACACAAACACCTGGCCCATCTAGGAGTGGCACTGCAGTGTCAGACAGGATGGCACTTCAAAAAAATAGTCCCCAAACAGCACATGATGCAAAGAAAAAAAGAGGCGCAATGAGGTAGATGTGTGACTAAGCTAAGCGACCCAAGTGGCCTACACAAACACCTGGCCCATCTAGGAGTGGCACTGCAGTGTCAGACAGGATGGCACTTAAAAAAAATAGTCCCCAAACAGCACATGATGCAAAGAAAAAAAGAGGCACACCAAGGTTGCTGTGTGACTAAGCTAAGCGACCCAAGTGGCCGACACAAACACCTGGCCCATCTAGGAGTGGCACTGCAGTGTCAGATATAATGGCACTTCAAAAAAATAGTCCCCAAACAGCACATGATGCAAAGAAAAAAAGAGGCGCAATGAGGTAGCTGTATGATTAAGCTAACCGACCCAAGTGGCCGACACAAACACCTGGCCCATCTAGGAGTGGCACTGCAGTGTCAGACAGGATAGCACTTTAAAAAAATAGTCCCCAAACAGCACATGATGCAAAGAAAAAAAGAGGCGCACCAAGGTCGCTGTGTGACTAAGCTAAGTGACACAAGTGGCCGACACAAACACCTAGCCCATCTAGGAGTGGCACTGCAGTGTCAGGCAGGATGGCCCTTCAAAAAAATAGTCCCCAAACAGCACATGATGCAAAGAAAAAAAGAGGCGCAATGAGGTATCTCTGTGACTAAGCTAAGCGACCCAAATGGCCGACACAAACACCTGGCCCATCTAGGAGTGGCACTGCAGTGTCAGATATGATGGCACTTCAAACAAATAGTCCCCAAACAGCACATGATGCAAAGAAAAAAAGAGGCGCACCAAGGTCGCTGTGTGACTAAGCTAAGCGACCCAAGTGGCCGACACAAACACCTGGCCATCTAGGAGTGGCACTGCAGTGTCAGATAGGATGGCACTTCAAAAAAATAGTCCCCAGACAGCACATGATGCAAAGAAAAAAAGAGGAACACCAAGGTCGCTGTGTGACTAAGCTAAGCGACCCAAGTGGCCGACACAAACACCTGGCCCATCTAGGAGTGGCACTGCAGTGTCAGGCAGGATGGCACTTCAAAAAAATAGTCCCCAAACAGCACATGATGCAAAGAAAAAAAGAGGCGCAATGAGGTGGCTGTATGATTAAGCTAAGCGACCCAAGTGGCCGAAACAAACACCTGGCCCATCTAGGAGTGGCACTGCAGTGTCAGACAGGATGGCACTTCAAAAAAATAGTCCCCAAAGAGCACATGATGCAAAGAAAAAAAGAGACGCACCAAGGTCGCTGTGTGACTAAGCTAAGCGACACAAGTGGCCGACACAAACACCTGGCCCATCTAGGAGTGGCATTGCAGTGTCAGACAGGATGGCACTTCAAAAAAATAGTCCCCAGACAGCACATGATGCAAAGAAAAAAAGAGGCACACCAAGGTCGCTGTGTGACTAAGCTAAGCGACACAAGTGGCCGACACAAACACCTGGCCCATCTAGGAGTGGCACTGCAGTGTCAGGCAGGATGGCACTTCAAAAAAATAGTCCCCAAACAGCACATGATGCAAAGAAAAAAAAAGGCGCAATGAGGTGGCTGTATGATTAAGCTAAGCGACCCAAGTGGCCGACACAAACACCTGGCCCATCTAGGAGTGGCACTGCAGTGTCAGATAGGATGGCACTTCAAAAAAATAATCCCCAAACAGCACATGATGCAAAGAAAAAAAGAGGCACACCAAGGTTGCTGTGTGACTAAGCTAAGCGACCCAAGTGGCCGACACAAACACCTGGCCCATCTAGGAGTGGCACTGCAGTGTCAGACAGGATGGCACTTCAAAAAAATAGTCCCCAAAGAGCACATGATGCAAAGAAAAAAAGAGGCGCACCAAGGTCGCTGTGTGACTAAGCTAAGCGACACAAGTGGCCGACACAAACACCTAGCCCATCTAGGAGTGGCACTGCAGTGTCAGGCAGGATGGCACTTCAAAAAAATAGTCCCCAAACAGCACATGATGCAAAGAAAAAAAGAGGCGCAATGAGGTAGCTGTATGATTAAGCTAAGCGACCCAAGTGGCCGACACAAACACCTGGCCCATCTAGGAGTGGCACTGCAGTGTCAGACAGGATGGCACTTCAAAAAAATAGTCCCCAAAGAGCACATGATGCAAAGAAAAAAAGAGGCGCACCAAGGTCGCTGTGTGACTAAGCTAAGCGACACAAGTGGCCGACACAAACACCTAGCCCATCTAGGAGTGGCACTGCAGTGTCAGGCAGGATGGCACTTCAAAAAAATAGTCCCCAAACAGCACATGATGCAAAGAAAAAAAGAGGCGCAATGAGGTAGCTGTGTGACTAAGCTAAGCGACCCAAGTGGCCGAAATAAACACCTGGCCCATCTAGGAGTGGCACTGCAGTGTCAGACAGGATGGCACTTCAAAAAAATAGTACCCAAACAGCACATGATGCAAAGAAATAAAGAGGCGCAATGAGGTAGTTGTGTGACTAAGCTAAGCGACCCAAGGGGCCGACCCAAACACCTGGCCCATCTAGGAGTGGCATTGCAGTGTCAGACAGGATGGCACTTCAAAAAAATAGTCCCCAGACAGCACATGATGCAAAGAAAAAAAGAGGCACACCAAGGTCGCTGTGTGACTAAGCTAAGCGACACAAGTGGCCGACACAAACACCTGGCCCATCTAGGAGTGGCATTGCAGTGTCAGACAGGATGGCACTTCAAAAAAATAGTCCCCAAACAGCACATGATGCAAAGAAAAAAAGAGGCGCAATGAAGTGGCGGTATGATTAAGCTAAGCGACCTAAGTGGCCGACACAAACACCTGGCCCATCTAGGAGTGGCACTGCAGTGTCAGATAGGATGGCACTTCAAAAAAATAGTCCCCAAACAGCACATGATGCAAAGAAAAAAAGAGGCGCAATGAGGTAGCTGTATGATTAAGCTAAGCGACCCAAGTGGCCGACACAAACACCTGGCCCATCTAGGAGTGGCACTGCAGTGTCAGACAGGATGGCACTTCAAAAAAATAGTCCCCAAAGACCACATGATGCAAAGAAAAAAAGAGGCGCACCAAGGTCGCTGTGTGACTAAGCTAAGCTACCCAAGTGGCCGACACAAACACCTAGCCCATCTAGGAGTGGCACTGCAGTGTCAGGCAGGATGGCACTTCAAAAAAATAGTCCCCAAACAGCACATGATGCAAAGAAAAAAAGAGGCGCAATGAGGTAGCTGTGTGACTAAGCTAAGCGACCCAAGTGGCCGACACAAACACCTGGCCCATTTAGGAGTGGCACTGCAGTGTCAGATATGATGGCACTTCAAACAAATAGTCCCCAAACAGCACATGATGCAAAGAAAAAAAGAGGCGCAATGAGGTATCTCTGTGACTAAGCTAAGCGACCCAAGTGGCCGACACAAACACCTGGCCCATCTAGGAGTGGCACTGCAGTGTCAGACAGGATGGCACTTCAAAAAATAGTCCCCAAAGACCACATGATGCAAAGAAAAAAAGAGGCGCACCAGGGTCGCTGTGTGACTAAGCTAAGCGACCCAAGTGGCCGACACAAACACCTAGCCCATCTAGGAGTGGCACTGCAGTGTCAGGCAGGATGGCACTTCAAAAAAATAGTCCCCAAACAGCACATGATGCAAAGAAAAAAAGAGGCGCAATGAGGTAGCTGTGTGACTAAGCTAAGCGACCCAAGTGGCCGACACAAACACCTGGCCCATCTAGGAGTGGCACTGCAGTGTCAGATATGATGGCACTTCAAACAAATAGTCCCCAAACAGTATATGATGCAAAGAAAAAAAGAGGCGCACCAAGGTCGCTGTGTGACTAAGCAAAGCGACCCAAGTGGCCGACACAAACACCTGGCCCATCTAGGAGTGGCACTGCAGTGTCAGATAGGATGGCACTTCAAAAAAATTGTCCCCAAACAGCACATGATGCAAAGAAAAAAAGAGGCGCAATGAGGTAGCTGTATGATTAAGCTAAGCGACCCAAGTGGCCGACACAAACACCTGGCCCATCTAGGAGTGGCACTGCAGTGTCAGATATGATGGCACTTCAAAAAAATAGTCCCAAACAGCACATGATGCAAAGAAAAAAAGAGGCGCACCAAGGTCGCTGTGTGACTAAGCTAAGCGACCCAAGTGGCCGACACAAACACCTGGCCCATCTAGGAGTGGCACTGCAGTGTCAGATAGGATGGCACTTCAAAAAAATAGTCCCCAAACAGCACATGATGCAAAGAAAAAAAGAGGCGCAATGAGGTAGCTGTATGATTAAGCTAAGCGACCCAAGTGGCCGACACAAACACCTGGCCCATCTAGGAGTGGCACTGCAGTGTCAGATATGATGGCACTTCAAAAAAATAGTCCCAAACAGCACATGATACAAAGAAAAAAAGAGGCGCACCAAGGTCGCTGTGTGACTAAGCTAAGCGACCCAAGTGGCCGACACAAACACCTGGCCCATCTAGGAGTGGCACTGCAGTGTCAGGCAGGATGGCACTTCAAAAAAATAGTCCCCAAACAGCACATGATGCAAAGAAAAAAAGAGGCGCAATGAGGTGGCTGTATGATTAAGCTAAGCGACCCAAGTGGCCGACACAAACACCTGGCCCATCTAGGAGTGGCACTGCAGTGTCAGATAGGATGGCACTTCAAAAAAATAGTCCCCAAACAGCACATGATGCAAAGAAAAAAAGAGGCGCACCAAGGTCGCTGTGTGACTAAGCTAAGCGACCCAAGTGGCCGACACAAACACCTGGCCCATCTAGGAGTGGCACTGCAGTGTCAGATAGGATGGCACTTCAAAAAAATAGTCCCCAAACAGCACATGATGCAAAGAAAAAAAGAGGCGCAATGAGGTAGCTGTGTGACTAAGCTAAGCGACCCAAGTGGCCGACACAAACACCTGGCCCATCTAGGAGTGGCACTGCAGTGTCAGACAGGATGGCACTTCAAAAAAATAGTCCCCAAACAGCACATGATGCAAAGAAAAAAAGAGGCGCACCAAGGTCGCTGTGTGACTAAGCTAAGCGACACAAGTGGCCGACACAAACACCTAGCCCATCTAGGAGTGGCACTGCAGTGTCAGGCAGGATGGCACTTCAAAAAAATAGTCCCCAAACAGCACATGATGCAAAGAAAAAAAGAGGCGCAATGAGGTAGCTGTGTGACTAAGCTAAGCGACCCAAGTGGCCGACACAAACACCTGGCCCATCTAGGAGTGGCACTGCAGTGTCAGATATGATGGCACTTCAAACAAATAGTCCCCAAACAGCACATGATGCAAAGAAAAAAAGAGGCGCAATGAGGTATCTCTGTGACTAAGCTAAGCGACCCAAGTGGCCGACACAAACACCTGGCCCATCTAGGAGTGGCACTGCAGTGTCAGATATGATGGCACTTCAAACAAATAGTCCCCAAACAGCACATGATGCAAAGAAAAAAAGAGGCGCAATGAGGTATCTCTGTGACTAAGCTAAGCGACCCAAGTGGCCGACACAAACACCTGGCCCATTTAGGAGTGGCACTGCAGTGTCAGACAGGATGGCACTTCAAAAAATAGTCCCCAAACAGCACATGATGCAAAGAAAAAAAGAGGCGCACCAAGGTCGCTGTGTGACTAAGCTAAGCGACCCAAGTGGCCGACACAAACACCTGGCCCATCTAGGAGTGGCACTGCAGTGTCAGATAGGATGGCACTTCAAAAAAATAGTCCCCAAACAGCACATGATGCAAAGAAAAAAAGAGGCGCAATGAGGTAGCTGTATGATTAAGCTAAGCGACCCAAGTGGCCGACACAAACACCTGGCCCATCTAGGAGTGGCACTGCAGTGTCAGATAGGATGGCACTTCAAAAAAATAGTCCCAAACAGCACATGATGCAAAGAAAAAAAGAGGCGCACCAAGGTCGCTGTGTGACTAAGCTAAGCGACCCAAGTGGCCGACACAAACACCTGGCCCATCTAGGAGTGGCACTGCAGTGTCAGACAGGATGGCACTTCAAAAAAATAGTCCCCAAACAGCACATGATGCAAAGAAAAAAAGAGGCGCAATGAGGTAGTTGTGTGACTAAGCTAAGCGACCCAAGGGGCCGACACAAACACCTGGCCCATCTAGGAGTAGCATTGCAGTGTCAGACAGGATGGCACTTCAAAAAAATAGTCCCCAAACAGCACATGATGCAAAGAAAAAAAGAGGCGCAATGAGGTAGTTGTGTGATTAAGCTAAGCGACCCAAGTGGCCGACACAAACACCTGGCCCATCTAGGAGTGGCACTGCAGTGTCAGATAGGATGGCACTTCAAAAAAATAGTCCCCAAACAGCACATGATGCAAAGAAAAAAAGAGGCGCACCAAGGTCGCTGTGTGACTAAGCTAAGCGACCCAAGTGGCCGACACAAACACCTGGCCCATCTAGGAGTGGCACTGCAGTGTCAGATAGGATGGCACTTCAAAAAAATAGTCCCCAAACAGCACATGATGTAAAGAAAAAAAGAGGCGCAATGAGGTAGCTGTGTGACTAAGCTAAGCGACCCAAGTGGCCGACACAAACACCTGGCCCATCTAGGAATGGCACTGCAGTGTCAGATAGGATGGCACTTCAAAAAAATAGTCCCCAAACAGCACATGATGCAAAGAAAAAAAGAGGCGCAATGAGGTAGCTGTGTGACTAAGCTAAGCGACCCAAGTGGCCGACAAAAACACCTGGCCCATCTAGGAGTGGCACTGCAGTGTCAGGCAGGATGGCACTTCAAAAAAATAGTCCCCAAACAGCACATGATGCAAAGAAAAAAAGAGGCGCAATGAGGTGGCTGTATGATTAAGCTAAGCGACCCAAGTGGCCGACACAAACACCTGGTCCATCTAGGAGTGGCACTGCAGTGTCAGATAGGATGGCACTTCAAAAAAATAGTCCCCAAACAGCACATGATGCAAAGAAAAAAAGAGGCGCAATGAGGTAGCTGTGTGACTAAGCTAAGCGACCCAAGTGGCCGACACAAACACCTGGCCCATCTAGGAATGGCACTGCAGTGTCAGACAGGATGGCACTTCATAAAAATAGTCCCCAAACAGCACATGATGCAAAGAAAAAAAGAGGCGCACCAAGGTCGCTGTGTGACTAAGCTAAGCGACACAAGTGGCCGACACAAACACCTAGCCCTTCTAGGAGTGGCACTGCAGTGTCAGGCAGGATGGCACTTCAAAAAAATAGTCCCCAAACAGCACATGATGCAAAGAAAAAAAGAGGCGCAATGAGGTAGCTGTGTGACTAAGCTAAGCGACCCAAGTGGCCGACACAAACACCTGGCCCATCTAGGAGTGGCACTGCAGTGTCAGACAGGATGGCACTTCAAAAAAATAGTACCCAAACAGCACATGATGCAAAGAAAAAAAGAGGCGCAATGAGGTAGTTGTGTGACTAAGCTAAGCGACACAAGGGGCCGACACAAACACCTGGCCCATCTAGGAGTGGCATTGCATTGTCAGACAGGATGGCACTTCAAAAAAATAGTCCCCAGACAGCACATGATGCAAAGAAAAAAAGAGGCACACCAAGGTCGCTGTGTGACTAAGCTAAGCGACACAAGTGGCCGACACAAACACCTGGCCCATCTGGGAGTGGCACTGCAGTGTCAGGCAGGATGGCACTTCAAAAAAATAGTCCCCAAACAGCACATGATGCAAAGAAAAAAAGAGGCACTCCAAATTTGATGTGTGACTAAGCTAAGCGACCCAAGTGGCTGACACAAACACCTGGCCCATCTAGGAGTGGCACTGCAGTGTCAGATAGGATGGCACTTCAAAAAAATAGTCCCCAAACAGCACATGATGTAAAGAAAAAAAGAGGCGCAATGAGGTAGCTGTGTGACTAAGCTAAGCGACCCAAGTGGCCGACACAAACACCTGGCCCATCTAGGAATGGCACTGCAGTGTCAGATAGGATGGCACTTCAAAAAAATAGTCCCCAAACAGCACATGATGCAAAGAAAAAAAGAGGCGCAATGAGGTAGCTGTGTGACTAAGCTAAGCGACCCAAGTGGCCGACAAAAACACCTGGCCCATCTAGGAGTGGCACTGCAGTGTCAGGCAGGATGGCACTTCAAAAAAATAGTCCCCAAACAGCACATGATGCAAAGAAAAAAAGAGGCGCAATGAGGTAGCTGTGTGACTAAGCTAAGCGACCCAAGTGGCCGACACAAACACCTGGCCCATCTAGGAATGGCACTGCAGTGTCAGACAGGATGGCACTTCATAAAAATAGTCCCCAAACAGCACATGATGCAAAGAAAAAAAGAGGCGCACCAAGGTCGCTGTGTGACTAAGCTAAGCGACACAAGTGGCCGACACAAACACCTAGCCCTTCTAGGAGTGGCACTGCAGTGTCAGGCAGGATGGCACTTCAAAAAAATAGTCCCCAAACAGCACATGATGCAAAGAAAAAAAGAGGCGCAATGAGGTAGCTGTGTGACTAAGCTAAGCGACCCAAGTGGCCGACACAAACACCTGGCCCATCTAGGAGTGGCACTGCAGTGTCAGACAGGATGGCACTTCAAAAAAATAGTACCCAAACAGCACATGATGCAAAGAAAAAAAGAGGCGCAATGAGGTAGTTGTGTGACTAAGCTAAGCGACACAAGGGGCCGACACAAACACCTGGCCCATCTAGGAGTGGCATTGCATTGTCAGACAGGATGGCACTTCAAAAAAATAGTCCCCAGACAGCACATGATGCAAAGAAAAAAAGAGGCACACCAAGGTCGCTGTGTGACTAAGCTAAGCGACACAAGTGGCCGACACAAACACCTGGCCCATCTGGGAGTGGCACTGCAGTGTCAGGCAGGATGGCACTTCAAAAAAATAGTCCCCAAACAGCACATGATGGAAAGAAAAAAAGAGGCGCAATGAAGTGGCTGTATGATTAAGCTAAGCGACCCAAGTGGCCGACACAAACACCTGGCCCATCTAGGAGTGGCACTGCAGTGTCAGATAGGATGGCACTTCAAAAAAATAGTCCCCAAACAGCACATGATGCAAAGAAAAAAAGAGGCACTCCAAATTTGATGTGTGACTAAGCTAAGCGACCCAAGTGGCTGACACAAACACCTGGCCCATCTAGGAGTGGCACTGCAGTGTCAGATAGGATGGCACTTCAAAAAAATAGTCCCCAAACAGCACATGATGCAAAGAAAAAAAGAGGTGCAATGAGGTAGCTGTATGATTAAGCTAAGCGACCCAAGTGGCCGACACAAACACCTGGCCCATCTAGGAGTGGCACTGCAGTGTCAGATAGGATGGCACTTCAAAAAAATAGTCCCCAAACAGCACATGATGCAAAGAAAAAAAGAGGCGCACCAAGGTCGCTGTGTGACTAAGCTAAGCGACCCAAGTGGCCGACACAAACACCTGGCCCATCTAGGAGTGGCACTGCAGTGTCAGATAGGATGGCACTTCAAAAAAATAGTCCCCAAACAGCACATGATGCAAAGAAAAAAAGAGGCGCAATGAGGTAGATGTGTGACTAAGCTAAGCGACCCAAGTGGCCGACACAAACACCTGGCCCATCTAGGAATGGCACTGCAGTGTCAGACAGGATGGCACTTCATAAAAATAGTCCCCAAACAGCACATGATGCAAAGAAAAAAAGAGGCGCACCAAGGTCGCTGTGTGACTAAGCTAAGCGACACAAGTGGCCGACACAAACACCTAGCCCATCTAGGAGTGGCACTGCAGTGTCAGGCAGGATGGCACTTCAAAAAAATAGTCCCCAAACAGCACATGATGCAAAGAAAAAAAGAGGCGCAATGAGGTAGCTGTGTGACTAAGCTAAGCGACCCAAGTGGCCGACACAAACACCTGGCCCATCTAGGAGTGGCACTGCAGTGTCAGACAGGATGGCACTTCAAAAAAATAGTCCCCAAACAGCACATGATGCAAAGAAAGAAAGAGGCGCAATGAGGTAGTTGTGTGACTAAGCTAAGCGACCCAAGGGGCCGACACAAACACCTGGCCCATCTAGGAGTGGCATTGCAGTGTCAGACAGGATGGCACTTCATAAAAATAGTCCCCAGACAGCACATGATGCAAAAAAAAAAAGAGGCACACCAAGGTCGCTGTGTGACTAAGCTAAGCGACACAAGTGGCCGACACAAACACCTGGCCCATCTGGGAGTGGCACTGCAGTGTCAGGCAGGATGGCACTTCAAAAAAATAGTCCCCAAACAGCACATGATGCAAAGAAAAAGAGGCGCAATGAAGTGGCTGTATGATTAAGCTAAGCGACCCAATTGGCCGACACAAACACCTGGCCCATCTAGGAGTGGCACTGCAGTGTCAGATAGGATGGCACTTCAAAAAAATAGTCCTCAAACAGCACATGATGCAAAGAAAAAAAGAGGCACACCAAGGTTGCTGTGTGACTAAGCTAAGCGACCCAAGTGGCCGACACAAACACCTGGCCCATCTAGGAGTGGCACTGCAGTGTCAGATAGGATGGCACTTCAAAAAAATAGTCCCCAAACAGCACATGATGCAAAGAAAAAAAGAGGCGCAATGAGGTAGCTGTATGATTAAGCTAAGCGACCCAAGTGGCCGACACAAACACCTGGCCCATCTAGGAGTGGCACAGCAGTGTCAGGCAGGATGGCACTTCAAAAAAATAGTCCCCAAACAGCACATGATGCAAAGAAAAAAAGAGGCGCAATGAGGTAGCTGTGTGACTAAGCTAAGCGACCCAAGTGGCCGACACAAACACCTGGCCCATCTAGGAGTGGCATTGCAGTGTCAGATATGATGGCACTTCAAACAAATAGTCCCCAAACAGCACATGATGCAAAGAAAAAAAGAGGTGCAATGAGGTATCTCTGTGACTAAGCTAAGCGACCCAAGTGGCCGACACAAACACCTGGCCCATCTAGGAGTGGCACTGCAGTGTCAGACAGGATGGCACTTAAAAAAATAGTCCCCAAACTGCACATGATGCAAAGAAAAAAAGAGGCGCACCAAGGTCGCTGTGTGACTAAACAAAGCGACCCAAGTGGCCGACACAAACACCTGGCCCATCTAGGAGTGGCACTGCAGTGTCAGACAGGATGGCACTTCAAAAAAATAGTCCCCAAACAGCACATGATGCAAAGAAAAAAAGAGGTGCAATGAGGTAGCTGTATGATTAAGCTAAGCGACCCAAGTGGCCGACACAAACACCTGGCCCATCTAGGAGTGGCACTGCAGTGTCAGATAGGATGGCACTTCAAAAAAATAGTCCCCAAACAGCACATGATGCAAAGAAAAAAAGAGGCGCACCAAGGTCGCTGTGTGACTAAGCTAAGCGACCCAAGTGGCCGACACAAACACCTGGCCCATCTAGGAGTGGCACTGCAGTGTCAGATAGGATGGCACTTCAAAAAAATAGTCCCCAAACAGCACATGATGCAAAGAAAAAAAGAGGCGCAATGAGGTAGATGTGTGACTAAGCTAAGCGACCCAAGTGGCCGACACAAACACCTGGCCCATCTAGGAATGGCACTGCAGTGTCAGACAGGATGGCACTTCATAAAAATAGTCCCCAAACAGCACATGATGCAAAGAAAAAAAGAGGCGCACCAAGGTCGCTGTGTGACTAAGCTAAGCGACACAAGTGGCCGACACAAACACCTAGCCCATCTAGGAGTGGCACTGCAGTGTCAGGCAGGATGGCACTTCAAAAAAATAGTCCCCAAACAGCACATGATGCAAAGAAAAAAAGAGGCGCAATGAGGTAGCTGTGTGACTAAGCTAAGCGACCCAAGTGGCCGACACAAACACCTGGCCCATCTAGGAGTGGCACTGCAGTGTCAGACAGGATGGCACTTCAAAAAAATAGTCCCCAAACAGCACATGATGCAAAGAAAGAAAGAGGCGCAATGAGGTAGTTGTGTGACTAAGCTAAGCGACCCAAGGGGCCGACACAAACACCTGGCCCATCTAGGAGTGGCATTGCAGTGTCAGACAGGATGGCACTTCATAAAAATAGTCCCCAGACAGCACATGATGCAAAAAAAAAAAGAGGCACACCAAGGTCGCTGTGTGACTAAGCTAAGCGACACAAGTGGCCGACACAAACACCTGGCCCATCTGGGAGTGGCACTGCAGTGTCAGGCAGGATGGCACTTCAAAAAAATAGTCCCCAAACAGCACATGATGCAAAGAAAAAAAGAGGCGCAATGAAGTGGCTGTATGATTAAGCTAAGCGACCCAATTGGCCGACACAAACACCTGGCCCATCTAGGAGTGGCACTGCAGTGTCAGATAGGATGGCACTTCAAAAAAATAGTCCTCAAACAGCACATGATGCAAAGAAAAAAAGAGGCACACCAAGGTTGCTGTGTGACTAAGCTAAGCGACCCAAGTGGCCGACACAAACACCTGGCCCATCTAGGAGTGGCACTGCAGTGTCAGATAGGATGGCACTTCAAAAAAATAGTCCCCAAACAGCACATGATGCAAAGAAAAAAAGAGGCGCAATGAGGTAGCTGTATGATTAAGCTAAGCGACCCAAGTGGCCGACACAAACACCTGGCCCATCTAGGAGTGGCACAGCAGTGTCAGGCAGGATGGCACTTCAAAAAAATAGTCCCCAAACAGCACATGATGCAAAGAAAAAAAGAGGCGCAATGAGGTAGCTGTGTGACTAAGCTAAGCGACCCAAGTGGCCGACACAAACACCTGGCCCATCTAGGAGTGGCATTGCAGTGTCAGATATGATGGCACTTCAAACAAATAGTCCCCAAACAGCACATGATGCAAAGAAAAAAAGAGGTGCAATGAGGTATCTCTGTGACTAAGCTAAGCGACCCAAGTGGCCGACACAAACACCTGGCCCATCTAGGAGTGGCACTGCAGTGTCAGACAGGATGGCACTTAAAAAAATAGTCCCCAAACAGCACATGATGCAAAGAAAAAAAGAGGCGCACCAAGGTCGCTGTGTGACTAAGCAAAGCGACCCAAGTGGCCGACACAAACACCTGGCCCATCTAGGAGTGGCACTGCAGTGTCAGATAGGATGGCACTTCAAAAAAATTGTCCCCAAACAGCACATGATGCAAAGAAAAAAAGAGGCGCAATGAGGTTGCTGTATGATTAAGCTAAGCGACCCAAGTGGCCGACACAAACACCTGGCCCATCTAGGAGTGGCACTGCAGTGTCAGATATGATGGCACTTCAAAAAAATAGTTCCAAACAGCACATGATGCAAAGAAAAAAAAGAGGCACACCAAGGTCGCTGTGTGACTAAGCTAAGCGACCCAAGTGGCCGACACAAACACCTGGCCCATCTAGGAGTGGCACTGCAGTGTCAGACAGGATGGCACTTCAAAAAAATAGTCCCCAAACAGCACATGATGCAAAGAAAAAAAGAGGCGCAATGTGGTAGTTGTGTGACTAAGCTAAGCGACCCAAGTGGCCGACACAAACACCTGGCCCATCTAGGAGTGGCATTGCAGTGTCAGACAGGATGGCACTTCAAAAAAATAGTCCCCAGACAGCACATGATGCAAAGAAAAAAAGAGGCACGCCAAGGTCGCTGTGTGACTAAGCTAAGCGACACAAGTGGCCGACACAAACACCTGGCCCATCTAGGAGTGGCACTGCAGTGTCAGGCAGGATGGCACTTCAAAAAAATAGTCCCCAAACAGCACATGATGCAAAGAAAAAAAGAGGCGCAATGAGGTGGCTGTATGATTAAGCTAAAGCGACCCAAGTGGCCGACACAAACACCTGGCCCATCTAGGAGTGGCACTGCAGTGTCAGATAGGATGGCACTTCAAAAAAATAGTCCCCAAACAGCACATGATGCAAAGAAAAAAAGAGGCGCACCAAGGTCGCTGTGTGACTAAGCTAAGCGACCCAAGTGGCCGACACAAACACCTGGCCCATCTAGGAGTGGCACTGCAGTGTCAGATAGGATGGCACTTCAAAAAAATAGTCCCCAAACAGCACATGATGCAAAGAAAAAAAGAGGCGCAATGAGGTAGCTGTGTGACTAAGCTAAGCGACCCAAGTGGCCGACACAAACACCTGGCCCATCTAGGAGTGGCACTGCAGTGTCAGACAGGATGGTACTTCAAAAAAATAGTCCCCAAACAGCACATGATGCAAAGAAAAAAAGAGGCGCACCAAGGTCGCTGTGTGACTAAGCTAAGCGACACAAGTGGCCGACACAAACACCTAGCCCATCTAGGAGTGGCACTGCAGTGTCAGGCAGGATGGCACTTCAAAAAAATAGTCCCCAAACAGCACATGATGCAAAGAAAAAAAGAGGCGCAATGAGGTAGCTGTGTGACTAAGCTAAGCGACCCAAGTGGCCGACACAAACACCTGGCCCATCTAGGAGTGGCACTGCAGTGTCAGATATGATGGCACTTCAAACAAATAGTCCCCAAACAGCACATGATGCAAATAAAAAAAGAGGCGCAATGAGGTATCTCTGTGACTAAGCTAAGCGACCCAAGTGGCCGACACAAACACCTGGCCCATCTAGGAGTGGCACTGCAGTGTCAGACAGAATGGCACTTCAAAAAATAGTCCACAAACAGCACATGATGCAAAGAAAAAAAGAGGCGCAATGAGGTGGCTGTGTGACTAAGCTAAGCGACCCAAGAGGCCGACACAAACACCTGGCCCATCTAGGAGTGGCACTGCAGTGTCAGATAGGATGGCACTTCAAAAAAATAGTCCCCAAACAGCACATGATGCAAAGAAAAAAAGAGGCGCAATGAGGTAGCTGTATGATTAAGCTAAGCGACCCAAGTGGCCGACACAAACACCTGGCCCATCTAGGAGTGGCACTGCAGTGTCAGATAGGATGGCACTTCAAAAAAATAGTCCCAAACAGCACATGATGCAAAGAAAAAAAGAGGCGCACCAAGGTCGCTGTGTGACTAAGCTAAGCGACCCAAGTGGCCGACACAAACACCTTGCCCATCTAGGAGTGGCACTGCAGTGTCAGACAGGATGGCACTTCAAAAAAATAGTCCCCAAACAGCACATGATGCAAAGAAAAAAATAGGCGCAATGAGGTAGTTGTGTGACTAAGCTAAGCGACCCAAGTGGCCGACACAAACACCTGGCCCATCTAGGAGTGGCATTGCAGTGTCAGACAGGATGGCACTTCAAAAAAATAGTCCCCAGACAGCACATGATGCAAAGAAAAAAAAAGGCACGCCAAGGTCGCTGTGTGATTAAGCTAAAGCGACCCAAGTGGCCGACACAAACACCTGGCCCATCTAGGAGTGGCACTGCAGTGTCAGATAGGATGGCACTTCAAAAAAATAGTCCCCAAACAGCACATGATGCAAAGAAAAAAAGAGGCGCACCAAAGTCGCTGTGTGACTAAGCTAAGCGACCCAAGTGGCCGACACAAACACCTGGCCCATCTAGGAGTGGCACTGCAGTGTCAGACAGGATGGCACTTCAAAAAAATAGTCCCCAAACAGCACATGATGCAAAGAAAAAAAGAGGCGCAATGAGGTAGCTGTGTGACTAAGCTAAGCGACCCAAGTGGCCGACCCAAACACCTGGCCCATCTAGGAATGGCACTGCAGTGTCAGACAGGATGGCACTTCATAAAAATAGTCCCCAAACAGCACATGATGCAAAAAAAAAAAGAGGCGCACCAAGGTCGCTGTGTGACTAAGCTAAGCGACACAAGTGGCCGACACAAACACCTAGCCCATCTAGGAGTGGCACTGCAGTGTCAGGCAGGATGGCACTTCAAAAAAATAGTCCCCAAACAGCACATGATGCAAAGAAAAAAAGAGGCGCAATGAGGTAGCTGTGTGACTAAGCTAAGCGACCCAAGTGGCCGACACAAACACCTGGCCCATCTAGGAATGGCACTGCAGTGTCAGACAGGATGGCACTTCAAAAAAATAGTCCCCAAACAGCACATGATGCAAAGAAAAAAAGAGGCGCACTAAGGTCGCTGTGTGAGTAAGCTAAGCGACCCAAGTGGCCGACACAAACACCTGGCCCATCTAGGAGTGGCACTGCAGTTTTCTAGCGAGAGGATGAGTGCTTCCATCCTCATGTTAATCTGAACCACTAGCCATGAACATAGGCCAGGGCCTCAGCCGTTCCTTGCCACTACGTGCTGTAAATGGCATATTGGCAAGTTTACGCTTCTCATCAGACGCTTTCAATTTTGATTTTGGGGTAATTTTACGGAACTTTTGTTTTTTGGATTTTACGTGCTCTCTACTATGACATTGGGCATCGGCCTTGGCAGACGACGTTGATGGCATTTCATCGTCTCGGCCATGACTAGCTCAGCAGCTTCAGCACGAGGTGGAAGTGGATCTTGATCTTTCCCTATTTTAACCTCCACATTTTTGTTCTCCATTTTATAATGTGTGGAATTATATGCCAGTATCAATAGCAATGGCCTACTACTATATATAATGCGCACAACTGAAATGCACCACAGGTAAGGATGGATAATATACTTGACGACACAGAGGTAGGTAGAGCAGTGGCCTTCCGTACCGTACTGCTATATATACTGGTGGTCACTGTGTCAGCAAACTGCAAAACTAAAATGCACCACAGGTATAGAATCTAGATGGATAGTATACTTGACGACACAGAGGTAGGTAGAGCAGTGGCCTTCCGTACCGTACTGCTATATATACTGGTGGTCACTGTCAGCAAACTGCAAAACTAAAATGCACCACAGGTATAGAATCTAGATGGATAGTATACTTGACGACACAGAGGTAAGTAGAGCAGTGGCCTTCCGTACCGTACTGCTATATATACTGGTGGTCACTGTCAGCAAAACTCTGCACTGTACTCCTCCCATATAATACTGCTGGTCCCCAGTCCCCACAATTAAGCAGTGTGAGCACAGATATATGCAGCACACTGAGCACAGATATGGAGTGTTTTTCTGGCAGACAACGTATACTGGTGGTCACTGTCAGCAAAACTCTGCACTGTACTTCTCCTATATAATACTGCCGGTCCCAAGTCCCCACAATAAAGCAGTGTGAGCACAGATATATGCAGCACACTGAGCACAGATATGGAGTGTTTTTCAGGCAGACAATGTATACTGGTGGTCACTGTCAGCAAAACTCTGCACTGTACTCCTCCTATATAATACTGCTGGTCCCCAGTCCCCACAATTAAGCAGTGTGAGCACAGATATATGCAGCAAACTGAGCACAGATATGGAGTGTTTTTCAGGCAGACAACGTATACTGGTGGTCACTGTCAGCAAAACTCTGCACTGTACTCCTCCTATATAATACAGCTGCTCCCCAGTCCCCACAATTAAGCAATAAGCACAAATATTTGCATCATCATTAATAAACGGAGAGGACGCCAGCCACGTCCTCTCCCTAACATTTCCAATGCACGAGTGAAAATGGCGGCGACGCGCGGCTGCTCATATAGAATCCGAATCTCGCGAGAATCCGACAGCGGGATAATGACTTCGGGCACGCTCGGGTTAACCGAGCCATACGGGAGAATTCGAGTATGCCTCGGACCCGTGTAAAATGGGTGAAGTTCGGGGGGGGTTCGGTTTCTGAGGAACCGAACCCGCTCATCACTAAAAATAACCCACCCAAATCTAACTTCCTCTGCAAATGTTATATCTGCCACACCTGCAGTGCACATGGTTTTGCCCAACTGCTAACAAATTTGCTGCTGCGATCAACTCTGAATTACCCCCTTTGTGCCATATCAGTATTTGATATTTTTGTATTTTGATATACAGCTGTGTCCTCACACATCTTTGGCCCTCATTCCGAGTTGTTCGCTCGCTAGCTGCTTTTAGCAGCATTGCACACGCTAGGCCACCGCCCTCTGGGAGTGTATCTTAGCTTAGCAGAATAGCGAACTAAAGATTAGCAGAACTGCTACTAAATAATTCTTGGCAGTTTCTGAGTAGCTCCAGACCAACTCCTAGATTGCAATCAGCTCAGTCAGTTTAGTTCCTGGTTTGACGTCATAAACACGCCCTGCGTACGGCCAGCCATTCCCCCGTTTCTCCAGACACTCCCGCGTTTTTCCCTGACACGCCTGCGTTTTTTAGCACACTCCCGGAAAACGCTCAGTTACCTCCCAGAAACGCCCCTTTCCTGTCAATCATTTACCGATCAGCAGTGCGACTGAAAAGCGTCGTACGAACACCAGCAAAACTGCTACGTTTTTAGTTAAATAACTTAGCGCATGCGCGCTGCGTACCATGTGCATGCGCATTTAGCAGCAAATCGCAGCATAGCGAAAATCGGCAACGAGCGAACAACTCGGAATGACCACCAGAGGGCGGCAGCCTAGCGTGTGCTATGCTGCTAAAAGCAGATAGCGAGCAAACAACTTGAAATGAGGGCCCATGTGCAGTGCAGGTAGGGCAGATATAACGTGCAGAGATAGTTAGATTTGGGTGGGGTGTGTTCAAACTGAAATCTAAATTGCAGTGTAAAAATAAAGCAGCCATTATTTACCCTGCACAGAAACAAAATACTAGTGATGTGCAACGGAAATTTTTCGGGTTTTGTGTTTTGGTTTTGGATTCGGTTCCGCGGCCGTGTTTTGGATTCGGACGCGTTTTGGCAAAACCTCAATGAAAATTTTTGTTGGATTCGGGTGTGTTTTGGATTCGGGTGTTTTTTTACAAAAAACCCTCAAAAACAGCTTAAATCATAGAATTTGGGGGTCATTTTGATCCCATAGTATTACTAACCTCAATAACCATAATGTCCACTCATTTTCAGTCTATTCTGAACACCTCACACCTCATAATATTATTTTTAGTCCTAAAATTTGCACCGAGGTCGCTGGATGGCTAAGCTAAGCGACACAAGTGGCCGACACAAACACCTGGCCCATCTAGGAGTGGCACTGCAGTGTCAGGCAGGATGGCACTTCAAAAAAATTGTCCTCAAACAGCACATGATGCAAAGAAAAAAAGAGGCGCACCAAGGTCGCTGTGTGACTAAGCTAAGCGACACAAGTGGCCGACACAAACACCTGGCCCATCTAGGAGTGGCACTGCAGTGTCAGGCAGGATGGCACTTCAAAAAAATTGTCCTCAAACAGCACATGATGCAAAGAAAAAAAGAGGCGCACCAAGGTCGCTGTGTGACTAAGCTAAGCGACACAAGTGGCCGACACAAACACCTGGCCCATCTAGGAGTGGCACTGCAGTGTCAGACAGGATGGCACTTCAAAAAAATAGTCCCCAAACAGCACATGATGCAAAGAAAAAAAGAGGCGCAATGAGATAGCTGTGTGACTAAGCTAAGCGACCCAAGTGGCCGACACAAACACCTGGCCCATCTAGGAGTGGCACTGCAGTGTCAGACAGGATGGCACTTCAAAAAAATAGTCCCCGGTTTCCTAGGAACCGAACCCGCTCATCACTAAAAATAACCCACCCAAATCTAACTTCCTCTGCAAATGTTATATCTGCCACACCGGCAGTGCACATGGTTTTGCCCAACTGCTAACAAATTTGCTGCTGCGATAAACTCTGAATTACCCCCTTTGTGCCATATCAGTATTTGATATTTTTTTGTATTTTGATATACAGCTGTGTCCTCACACATCTTTGGCCCTCATTCCGAGTTGTTCGCTCGCTAGCTGCTTTTAGCAGCATTGCACACGCTAGGCCACCGCCCTCTGGGAGTGTATCTTAGCTTAGCAGAATAGCGAACGAAAGATTAGCAGAACTGCTACTAAATAATTCTTGGTAGTTTCTGAGTAGCTCCAGACCTACTCACAAATTGCAATCAGCTCAGTCCGTTTAGTTCCTGGTTTGACATCGCAAACACGCCCTGCGTACGGCCAGCCACTCCCCCGTTTTTCCCTGACACACCTGCGTTTTTTAACACACTCCCGGAAAACACTCAGTTACCACCCAGAAATGCCCCTTTACTGTCAATCATTCACCGATCAGCAGAGCGACTGAAAAGCTCTGCAGGATCCATAGCAAATCTACTAAGTTTTTAGTTAAATAACTAAGCGCATGTGCCCTGCATGCCTTGTGCATTCGCATTTAGCAACAAATCGCAGCATAGCGAAAATCGGCAACGATCGAACAACTCGGAATGACCACCTTTGTCTGCAATGTGTATGATATTCCTGGCATAGCATGCAGTAGCGGGCGTGTACTATTCAGTACAGGAAAAGATGATTTGATGCCACAGGCAGCAGGGACTGATGCTCCCATTGCCTGCTTTTAACAGGGGGAGGTGGCATCACTAAATAGAAATGGGCAGTGGGGAACTATGCTCCGGCAACCCATTCCTGTAATCAATATTTGTCAGTGGCATTCACAGGAGCATGCGTATATACGCTTATGTGAATAGTAGCAGAATAGACTGCTGCTTGTGTGCTGTGCCACGATCGTAGCAACGCCCAGTGGCGTAAGTTCACCCCAGTCGCCCGGAGGCCTGATAAATGTTGGTGCCCCCCCTACATACTGTATACATACACACCCTTCATATGTAGCTATCCGGCACTCATGTTGAACAGCAGTAGCGTGCTCAGGTGCCTTTCCAAATAGTAATATAGATACACATACAAAGTGGACGGCACTCCAAGTCAGTCATCACAATAAAATAGACACCAGCATACCTTTATAGCACACCTACAGTACTCCCTCACCCAACAGTGTGTCACAATGTAGATGCGTTGGCGCAGTGGTGTGCCGATATACAATATATATATATATATATATATATATATATATAAACAACACACAAACGCCTCTTTCACTTAAACACACACACCTCTACTTACACTCACACCTCTTACTTACACACGCCTCCTTAGCTTAAACACACACATGCCTCCTTCGCTTAAACACACACAATCCTCACTTACACACACGCCTCTCACTTGCACACACACCTCTCACACACACGCCTCTCACTTACACATGCTTCATTCACTTAAAATCACACACACGCCTCCTTCATTTAAACTCACACACACACACACACACACACACACACACACACACTTCCTTCACTTAAACACACAAACATGCCTCTTTCACTTACACACACACACATATGCCTCTCTCACACACACACACACACACGTCTCCCTTACACGTACACATGCCTCTTTCACTTAAAAACACACACACACACAAAAACAAACACATGCTTCCTTCACTTACACACACACACACACACACACACACACACACACCTCGCTTAAATATGCACACATAAAACACAGTGCTGCCAACATTCATTAAAGACCCCCCAGCACCCCTCCCCTTTCCAACTACACACACCCCCACAGTGCAGCATGAGGCAAGTGCTGCCAGTGCCTACCTGCTGCTATCAGCCCAACGGGCATGGCAGGAGCTGCATTCTGGAGCTCCCCCTAGCTTTAGCCACAGCCAGCTCTCTGTATATACTAGGACAGGGGTGCCCAACCAGTCAGATGCAAAGAGCCAGAAAAGATCTGCAGTCAAGGGCAAGAGCCAGTATCATGCGCGCGCCGAAGGCGCGTGTGCAAAAATGGGGGCATGGTCTAGTTTTCACAAAGCCACACCCCATTTTGTGCGCACACCTTTCGTTATGACGTTTGTAGGAGTATGACCTTGTGTCATAACTCCGTTTTTAGTCATGTTGTACAGTGCCAAATACATATAATGCCCGGGTGAGGTATGGTATGCCGGGGGCCGGGCTCCAGGCGACCAGCATACCGGCACCAGAAGCCCGACCGCCGGCATACCGACAGCGTGGCGAGCGCAAATGAGCCCCTTGCGGGCTCTCTACGCTTGCCACGCTGTTTATTCTCCCTCCAGGGGGGTCGTGGACCCCCACGAGGGAGAAAAACTGTCGGTATGTCGGCTGTCGGGATTCCGGCGCCGGTATACTGTGCGCCGGGATCCCAACAGTTGGCAACCTGAAGACCACCCATAATGCCCCTGTACAGTGCCACATACATATAAAAATGTCAAAAAATGTGTGCCTCCACACTGCCAGAAACATATGTCCCCACAGTGCCAGATACATATATGCTCCAAAGTGCCAGATACATATATGCCCCACAGTGCCAGATACATATATGCCTCACAGTGCCAGATACATATATGCCTCACAGTGCCAGATACACATGACCCCCCAGTGCCAGATATACATGTCCCCCCAGTGCCAGATATGCCCCAGTGCCAGATATACATGTCCCCACACAGTGCCAGCTCTGCCCCCAGTGCCAGATATACATGTCCCCCCAGTGCCAGCTATGCCCCTGTGCCAGATATGCCTCCAGTGCCAGATATATATGCCCCCACAGTGCCAGCTATGCCCCTTGTGCCAGATATATATGTTCCCTAAGTGCCAGCAATGCCCCCAGTGCCAGATATGCCCCCAGTGCCAGATATATATGTCCCCACAGTGCCAGCTATGCCCCCAATGCCAGTGTTCCCAGTGCCAGATATGCCTCCAGTGCCAGATATATATGTCCCCACAGTGCCAGCTATGCTCCCAATGCCAGTGTCCCCACAGTGCCAGATATGCCCCCCAGTGCCAGATATATATGTCCCCACAGTGCCAGCTATGCCCCCAATGCCAGTGTCCCCACAGTGCCAGATATGACCCCCAGTGCCTGGTATACATGTCCCCACAGTGCCAGCAATGCCCCCAGTGCCAGATATACATGCCCCCCCATCCCTTGTGCTGCTCACTGCGCTGCTGCTGCTGTCTGTGAGGGGAGGAGAGCGCAGCGTGCGCCTCTCCTGCCCCTCACTCTCCGGCGGCTGTGTCCCTCTTCAATTATGCACCGGTCCATGAGCCAATCAAAGCTCGCGGACCGGCAGCCTTAGCTGCCGGTCCGCAAGCTCTGATTGGCTCACGGACCGGCGCTGAATTGAAGCGCGCCGCTGCCGGAGAGTGAGGGGCAGGGGAGGCGCACGCTGCGCTCTCCTCCCCTCACAGACAGCAGCAGCGCGGTGAACGGCAGTGGGAGACAGTGGAGGAGATGTGCCCCCTTGAGGCCAGGAGCCCGGGGTCAGCCGACTCCACTGCCTCCCAGAGTTCCGCCGCTGGCAACGCCACGCCACGCCAAGCAGCAATTTATTATAAAGATGTGTGAGGACACATCTGTAAGTGCCGTCTCCTTTTGTTTTGTGTTTGTTACTGTATATATTAATTTCATTTTTTCCACAGTATAATGCCTCCGCTTCATATTGTTTCACAATAGAGAGCACTCCAGTTCATTTTATACCACAGTACAATGAGCAGGTCCAGGGGTGCAACCAGATATATTGTAGGCAGTGTCGTTTCTAGCGGCTGGCGATGCGTGCAACTGCACAAGGCACCCGCCACAGCACTTTTCTCCTGACTGGACTCTGCTTCCTTTCCTCCCTGACATAGTACTCCGCTCTGGGGGTGAAGATTTGCGGAATGATGCGTTTACGTTGAGACCTCATGACACAATGCATCATTTTGCGAAACTACACCCAGAGTGGAGTATTACAGAAGTTATTGCCATACTAGTGTGTGACAGGGAGGAGAGGGAGAGGGGGAGCGGAGATTGTGAGCAGGATCTGGCGGGACAGGAGCTATCTAGCTAGCGGGCAGGTGGATGGGTGGGCACTGGTGGGCTGGCATTACCCAAGGCAACTAGCATTACACACCCCTGCCAATTAACATTACCCCAGGCAACTAGAATTACACACCCCTGGCAACTAGCATTACTCCAAGCAACTAGAATTACACATCCCTGGCAACTATCATTACCCCTGGCAAATAGAATTACTTACCCCTGGCAACTAGCATTACACACCCCTGCAAACAAGCATTACCCATGGCAACTAGCATTACACACCCCTGCCAACTAGAATTATCCCTGGCAACTAGAATTACTCTGGCAACTAGAATTACACACCCCTGGCAACTAGCATTACACACCCCTGGCAACTAGCATTACACACCCCTGGTAACAAGTATTACCCCTGGCAATGAGCATGACACCCCTGGCAACAAGCATGGATCCCAGATATGAAACCACTGGCAAGGAACATGACACCCAGCCCATGAAACCCCTGGCAAGGAGCATGACACCCAGTGCATAAAATCCTTGGCAATGAGCAGGTAATTTAAAAGTAATTTGAAGCTTTACTGTGGGGCATAATGTATCACGGGGATTGTGGTATGTGGCATAATATGGTGCAAGGGGCATTACTGTGGGGCTTAATATGGTGGAATTAGTTTTTTTTCCCTGTGGTGGTCGAGGTCTGTTGGGGCAGGGTCAGAAACTGGGGTGTAAGGTAGTCTTATCCTCCGAGGACACGCCCATTTTAGTGAGACCACCCCATTTTAGCGAGGTCAAACACCCCTTGCCAGGAGCACACATGCCGTCGTTGTGTGCAAATTTGTGTTTTTTTATATCAGGGCGGGGCAATTTTTTATGCCAATGGGGGGGGCACATTTTTGAATCTCGCACTGGGAGCCAAATTGTCTAGAAACAGCCCTGATTGTAGGCCACAAGGCAAAAATTTGGAAGTGTGCCTATGTACCACCCAATAGAGAAAAGTCATGTAAACTTTGACAGGGAAAGTAGGCTCCCTCTCTGGGCCCCATAGCAGCTGTACTCCTTGCACCTATGGTAGCTATGCCCTTGGTTATTTTCATCCATATCACAGTGACAGAAGATTAGACAGAGAGTGTGTGCTGCTGGTATTGTGTCTGGAAGTTTAACAAGGTCCTTCGAGAACAGCGTCCAATCCTTCATATTAATGAAGGGTATAGGCATGACAGATGAAGTGACCCTCCCCAGTTTAACCCATTACATGCATTTGTGATGTCACTTACATTTCAGCTGGTCATAGCTTCCTGATGGGTCCTGAAAGACAGGGTTGTGTATTGAAGATGACAGTTTGGCATATCATGTCTTGATACATATAACACACACAAGGGGCTCGGCAATATTTAACATTAACATACCATCATTGACTGCATGGTGTAAATTATGTATATGTAATACCATTTTAGCATGCATTATCACATGCACAGATGTGTGCACAAAAACCTATTCTGAAATTGCACCAAAAATCACCATTTGGTGCCACAGACTTTATATCTTAGCTGGACCACGAGCCCTACCAGAGTCTTTTTCACAAAATATGTGTCTTATTTATATAACTAATACAAGAAAAGTACAATGCAGAGGAACAGTAGACTATATACTGATGCCGGCAGGTCATGTACCATAGCTTACAGTATGTGTGTGACTCAGTTACTAATTCGTGAAAAAAGGCGTAAGACTTAAGTGACTCACACCTTGCCTCATGTCACAAATAATTAATCTGTGACATTATACCAATTGCTTTGTTACAAAAGTACTAATCTAGTGTGCCTAGTACAATATAGGCAACTTGTCTTTCAACTGTGATGTGAATAAGACCCAACATTTAGGTAAATGTACACCATTATGGGACTCTCTACCTGTGGTGGAACACCTACGGTGCACTCAGCTTTTTGCACCTTATGGTGTAACAACACTAGGTGAATGAGGACACATCTGTATAAACGTTGTAAAATGCAAACACTCACATAATCTATATATATATATATATATACAGTAGCAGAGATGTGCAGTTCGACATGTGGAAACCGAACGTAGCCATTATGAGTCGATGCAAGTCTCTTCCCAGGTCTTCCCACCATGTTTGGATCCAAAAATGAGGCAAAACGTCATATTCCCTGTGCCAGATCTTGCGTGTTTTGGACTGCATATAAGTCCCTCACTCGAGATCAAGTGCCATTTCACACATGAGACCAAGAGGATAGGGTGTGCTGCACTGTGGGGTACTGTTTTGTGAGCCAAAAAATGGTAATTGGGGCATTCATTTAATCATTTTACACACACACACACACACACACACACACACACACACACACACACACACACAGGAAATTTGTGGAAGAGGGCTGCTGAACTGTGAGGCACTGCACTGTGGAGAAAAAAATAAAATAGACACCATTATGAGCACTGGAGTATTCATTTCATACACACTGTGACAGAAGATCAGCGGGAGAGGCTGTGCTACATTGTGAGGCACTGTGCTTTAAAAAATATAACACCATTTTATAGTGTCATTTACGGAAACCTGCACCAATTTTTTCCCTAGGAAATCTATTACTGTAGTATACTATACTATACTATACTATACTATACTATACGATATTGTTTATTATTTGTCCAAAAAATAGTATGCTCATTGCACTGGCTGTGTTGGAGGCCGCTGCACCCAAGAAGACCTCTTTGTTGGATGAGTTCCAGTTCTATAAAAACAAAAAAACTGCACTCTTTTCTTTTTCTAACTAAATTAAAAAAAATCTATTATGATTTATTTATAACCCTTTCAGACCAAAGTACCAGGTCCAGCCCAGCCCACTGAGCACAAGTTTCAAGCCATGCCACAGCATCTTGAAACCCATTCACACCGCAGACCGGACCCGAGATACTGCCGGGGGTTACAACTTCCGGCGCTTGGCATCATCTCCAAGCATCGGGATTGTTGCTCTCCCTATGCTATGAATGAGACCCTGGTCAGATAACCTAGGTTACCCATTCACATTGCCCTGTAACCTGGTCCTTCCCAGACCAACCCAGGGAGCAACACAGATAGGATTATAAGGTCACTGGACCCAACCCCATTCACACTGAGCTGTGACCCAGGTTAACCCGGGTTTTTGTGGCAGTGTGAAAGAGGTATTAATGTGTGTTCAATGAGTGATGCAGCATATATTACTGTTCTGTATGTTGGTGTTCTACTGTACATTATGTACACCCAAAACAATCTCAGTTGTGAAAAACTAATTTCTTTGCTTCTTTTAAAAATAAAATCAATCAAGGATAAGTCGATAGACGAGCAGAGCAGCAACCCATACAGGTGCTGCTGCAAAAAAAAAAAAAAAAAAAACTGACCCACTGGTGATGAAGATAAGTCACCTCAGTGCATCAGAATGAAACAACATTATTATGACATCTGGTCAGGCCTAAAAGAATTGCCCAAAATTATTGTCAACTCTATAAAGACTCAATCTGATATAGTAACCATCAATAAAATGGTGGGGGATTGTTTAAATTACAATGTACAAATTAGCATGTCACACAGTCCCTTTGAATACTGGAAATATAAAAAAGGCAATTTGGAGGCAATTGCACAAACTCGGAAAGAGTACAGCCTGGAACCTTGTGAGAGATGGGCATTGGAGGCTACTTCGTAAAAATGTGGAAAAGCTGATGTTCATCAAAATTAGCTACAAATTCCATGAGGAAGAACTTTCTCCCCAAAAATGTTAAAGTACAGAGACTTCTGCAATGGTGGATGCGCAGTGAGGTAAATTGCTGAGGAGTCACTGACTAGTACCAGAGCCAGATGTAAACACAATTTATGAGCCAAAAGGTTCATGTGGACATTATACACAGCTGCAGCAGTATATACTGCACTGCTGGAAATTTGTGAGATTTGATCAGAGATGTGCAGAAAAGATAGGCAGGTGAGGCGCTGCCTCACCTATCATAGACTTTTATTCCAGAGTTTTGACTATAAAAATGATTAGAATAATACAAAATAGATATTTATAATATTGTCTTTGTATTTTACCAAGATTAAGGCCCAGGCTATACCATTTAGGCTAAAAGCACTTGTATGCTATGGGTCTACAAAGTTCTGGCTACACAACCTGGTGGTACAATGTGGGTATTTACTTATTTTAAATGATAATGTTACATGGTTGCAACAAGACTCTTGCATTCTTTCTTTACACGCATAAATGGGTACATTATTCTGGCCACGGCACCCTCTATAAAACAAGTTATGCACAGTAGCCACTGAAGGCAAGTAAAAGAGTAACCTTTTAGGTATACAACTGGTCTTATTTGCACTTATTAATTACATAACAACAACAACATAGAAACACATTGGGATTTTTACATAGAAGAAACTTTTTAATGCTAGCCACCTAAAAAATTATTTCCAGTGTATTGTAATTTTTTTTTCAAGGTACGGTCAGGTATTTTTAATGAAATACATAATTTATTTTTACTACTCCATCACAAGTGGCTTGTAAAGGATCTGCTGATTCAGGCTCTTCTACTGCCACTCCTCTTACCCTCAGAAATGACTAGTTACTCTGGAGAATTCTGCAGATGAATGAAGGCAATTTTCTGTCTTCGCACATCTGCATATCCATCTGTACATCCTCTACAGATCAGACACATTACAGACAAATGCCATAATAATTCTTTTATCCTCCTTTTGTTTTGACAAGCCTTTATGCCTAATAAACTACTAAGGCACTTTTCAACTGCCACACAAAGCTCATCAATTTCTATTTTTTATTCAAGAGGTTGATTTCATTGGATGTATATTGAAAAAATACAACTTTGTGGTAGAACAACATTTATACAGTAGTTTTAATATTTTATGCTATTATTTTCTGAATTATTTGGTTTTCAAGTATTCTGTATTTCAATAGAATATTCTGACCATTTGTGTGCCTCTCTTTTCTGTTATTAGCTTCCAGCATGCACAAGCTTTTTACAGGTCCCCACTATAGCTCCAGCCTTGTGATGAAAAGGCTTGCGCTGCTTCACAGCATGACAGGGGGATCCTACTCCGTTGGTTTCCCTATTATCCTGCTCAGCTAATGAAGGCTGGTGCTTACTGCCACTTTACATGGGGATATCATGCTTGTCATCTTCATGTATTAGTAGGAATTAACAACAGCCTGTAGCACTTTTACTTATTAAAGATCTGGAAAAGGCATGTTTGTGGCACATCTATATTGGGTGCCTGGAGTGTGATGCACATGGCCCATGGGTACACTCTGCACCAAGACCAGACAACAAACATACTGTGCCATGCAGTGGACCCACCCTTACCTTCTGTGGTGATGTCTTAGGAGAGGTGGCACCAACACAGGAGATATAAAAAGACTCTTGTCACAATATTTGCCTTTTGTGCATGTATGTGCAAGCTTTCTTATTACATAGCTGAAAAGATGACTTGGCCAGCAGATGGTATGCCAATACCTCTCTTAAAACATCTCTGAAGCATGTCCTTTTTTAACTGGGAACTTTTTTAAATATTTTATATTATATTTTTTATTATATTATATATAATCTATAAAAATCTACTATTCGTTACAGTATGTCCAATGATGATTAATAATGATGCATCTTGACATCAGGTGCATTATTCCGTTGGATGCATCTATGCAACCTGTTGTAAATTGGACATACAGTACCTCTGAGATTTTCTGAAGCCAATGGCTCTGTCCTTGAACTCAGCTTCACTGACTTCAGTATTGTGAATTCCCTGATCATCCTCAGTAACCTGAGGGCTACTCAGATGACTGATCTTCATGCAGATTTTCTGATCCTCAAATGCAGCCCCTGATCAGAGAAGTCGGCAGGAGGTGTCTATTAAAACAAGTTGCTGCATTAACATACAATTGCACTGTTTACAAAGATACAGTGGCTGTTGCAAAACCATCCATCTTTAAATCAGGCCTAGTGTTTGTGGTCCAAATGGATTACTCATGAATGATGGTGATATTACATACATCTGCCATAAGATAAAGTAAATAATACATTCAAAATTAAACACACAATTAATTATCCTAACAAATACAAAAACTGATTGCAATGTTGTGACATTGATCTTTTAATATCCCCAGAAAACAATCGCATAAGAATCCCCTGTATTTAAATTTTCATATAACTGACAGTACATTTTCATGTAATTAACATCATAGTACTGTTATAGTTTGTTATTTAAAAGCAAAGCCAGTAGGAATGTAATATGAATGTTAAATAAGACATTTAATACTTTAGATTTATATTCTGGTATCACATTGAGAGCAGAAGCACAAGGAATATATTCCAGCTTATCGCCAATGCTGACTGGCTTATAGCACCATAAAGGTTTACAGTGTATGTTGTTTTACTGCCAAATGTTTTCAGCTGAATGCCAGTCATGTGCAGACTATGCCTGATAGTTAAACTAAATGACAAGAGGAAAGAGAAAGCATTTTTTTTCTCTTAGATGAGCTTTTGTTAAGGTGAGTATAAAATAGATTAATGTTACCCAAAGACATTTGTCACATTTGATATGAAAATCAATAGTTATAATGATAATATACTATTTGAGTAGTGTTGAATGCATATGAAGAGCTGTGTTGCATAGCACTATAAAAATGATCAATAGTGGGGTTTTTCCAAATCAGTGTTCCATACCACACAGGCAGGCTGTAAGTAAACAGGAGGCAAAGCATCACTATTTACTTTAATGTGTTAGTTGCTGTACACATCTCAGCAGTTGCATTTATCCTGTAGCCAAGCTATTGATAACTAAATTCAAATTAATGGCGACATACAGAAAAAAAAGCGTAGATACAGAATGTACACTGCTTTCTCTAGTTCTCCATATACTTCATTGGTTATGACATACCGTAGATGGGTTTAAAACAAATTAGATAAAGAGCTGTGACTGCCATGCTGTAAAGCTTCCAAGCTATTGTGGAGAAGTAGAAAGTACCATTACTAAAGTGGTTGTAGACAGTCTCAACTTTTATTAGGGCCCTGCTAGAAGACTACTGTATTTGGTGTGATAGACGAATACCGGAAATAACTTTTGATTTTCCATCCCATTCTATACACGGCCACTTCTAATTAGAGATGTGTGGTTCGGTTCTCCAGAAATCCAATTCCACACAAGTCTTCTGGATCTGAACTGAGCCAAAACTCAGGTCGGATCTCCTGAGGAGACCCGATCTGAACCGAGGGCCTAATTCAGACTGGATCGCGGCAGCGATCACAGTCCAAATAACTATGTGGAGTGCGCACCTCGGGAGCCCAGTGAGATATTAACAGCATCTCTGAGCTGCAATCGCCTCTGCCTGATTGACAGACAAAGGCGGTTGTGGGGTGGGAGGGGGCATGCCAACAGCGTTAGGATGCCATAGGTGGGTCACGGTCCGGACAATACAGGCATGTTTAAGGGCCTTGCCGTGGTGGCTGTGTGACATCACATGCAGCTGCGACCCGGGACGCGGCGGGTAGAGGCCTGTCAGCAAGCAGCAGCTGCGCTGGCTGGGAGCTACTCGCTAGGTGCAAAAGCATCGCCACCAGGCGATGCTTTTGTACCTGTGCTGGGGGGGGAGAGGGGCCTGACATGCGGTGAGGACTAGCCCTATGCTTGGCTAAGCACATCAACAATCAGATCTGACTTGGATTTGGTTCTAATTCGTCGGCCAGCTTTAGATTTGAGAAACCACCACGACTGGCTTTGGTTTTAACTGTTTTTTTTCTTTACATTTACAAGAAAAGGTAAAATCACTTAATTTGGGCATTTTTGTGTTCCAACAGTATTATTAACCTCAATAACATTAATTTCCAGTCATTTGAAGACAATATTGACCACCTTCCAGCTCACAATGTTGTTTTCATCCACTTCAGGCCAAAGTCTGCAGTGAGCTGTTTGGTTTACTAAGTGACAGAGCAGCGATACAAACACATGGCCGTTTATGGCATATCTTTGAAACACTGATACACAGCAGTGGGAGAAATGAATGGTGGTGCAAGGTAGAACTGTACTTGGGCCATTCCCACCGAGCTTTATCTTGGATATTATATTTCACATTAAGTGGGGTCACTCTTGTGGTTGGCCCCACTTAACCTTGCGGTCTACCGCAGACTGCAAAGTTCCCACCATTGGATGCTGCTGCACTACATTGTATCCACAGTGCACCGCCTGACTGACAGTGCAGGAGCGCACAGCCAATCAGGAGAGTGCCATGATGTGGCACTCCCTGATTGGCTGAAGGGACCCTCTTTGACAGGAGTCACGGGGGGTCCTGACATTCGGGGAAAGGGGTTCCATGTGTAAACATGGGACCCCTTTCAGTGCGTGGACCAGGTATTTCGTTTTTTTATTTTACCAAGTATGTGGATAATAACTTTTAAGAAGAGGACCGATCTATCTCGGATTCTTTGTAAGTATAATTTTATTTACAGGTACCCCTGGATACTACTGGACAAGGGGACCGAGTGCTTCGTGTCAACATAGGTAAGTAAGTATGTATGTATGTAAGTGTGCATGTATGTTGATTAAACTTTTACTTTCACGGTGTCTGTGTTTTGTTTTTATTTGGGTATTTTTTTTGTAGTAGAACTACAGGTACCAGCGGGACCGTTTTTCCCCTGCATGCTGGTACTTGTGGTTCTCCAAGTACCAGCTTGCGGGGGAGGCTTGCTATGACTTGTAGTTCTGCTACAAAAAACAATATTCTCTTTTTACACAAAAGGCTATCAGCCTCCCATCCACTGCCCACGGACGTGGGGGGACAGCCTTGGGCTTCACCCCTGGTTCTTGGGTAGCTGGAGGTGGGGCCCCTTGATTTAAGGGGTCCCCACTCCTCCAGGGTACCCCGGCCAGGGCTGACTAGTTGGTGAGTTAATGCCAGGGCCGCAGGGACCAATATAACAGTGTTCCCCGGCTGTGGCATTATCTCTCTGACTAGTGGAGCCCGGTGCTGGTGTTAAAATTACGGGGGACCCCTACGTTTTTTGTTCCCCATATTTTTTGCACCAGGACCAGGGCTGGTGCTGGTTGTTAAAATATGGGGGAACCCCAGTCAATTTTTTACACGTATTTTTACAACCAGGACCAGCTCAAAGAGCCCGAGGCTGGTTATGCTTAGGAGGGGGGACCCCACGCAAAAAAAAATTCTGATTTTTAACTCTTTCACACCCCTTCCCACTGATAAACATGCACGGATCTCACTGATCCGTGCATGCCTATCAGAATACGGTAAAAAAAAGCAGGTATATTTGAAAACTGCTTTTTTTTATGATTTGCATTTTTTCACGGCAGTGTTTGGCTATTGCCGGCAGTGATTGTGAATACGAATTTTTAGTAAATTACCGAGATGTATAAAATAACAGGCATGTTTGACCGATGGTGTATTCATTCGTATTTTTTTTCTTTGCCTTCAAAAAAAAAAATACAAATGCCCTCATCACTGCCGAGATTTGAGTTTAGTAAATTCCTGAGATGACACTTTGAAGAAAAAACTCAAAATCAGTCAAAATCGGGAGCTTAGTAAATATACCCCATGATATGTATGCAAAATAGTTTAATCCAATCATATAACTACTAGGGACATAAACTTTTCTGTGCCATCTACATGTGACATTTAGGACATTCTTTCATGAAGCAATAGATGTCTGGCTGAATCTATATTCAATTTTATTCATGAGCAATCATATGTGGTGAAGCTAGAACACAAATTACTATCTAGTATTATAGTCATTATTTAATACTTATTTAATACTTCAACACCTGTAGTACAACATGAATTCTCTAAAAAGAGATACACTGAATTATCTAAATCGATATATACTCATAAATAACGTGAGAAACTATATATAAGATAATACATGGAAGCTGCAAAAGTGGGAAGCTATGATAAAATGGAAGTATATCTCTATGACATGTAACAGCAAAATATCAAATATACTAGAGATGTGCACTTGAAATGTTTCGGGTTTTGTGTTTTGGTTTTGGGTTCGGTTCCGCGGCCGTGTTTTGGGTTCGACCGCGTTTTGGCAAAACCTCACCGAATTTTTTTTGTCGGATTCGGGTGTGTTTTGGATTCGGGTGTTTTTTTTAAAAAAAACCTAAAAACAGCTTAAATCATAGAATTTGGGGGTCATTTTGATCCCAAAGTATTATTTACCTCAAAAACCATAATTTCCACTCATTTTCAGTCTATTCTGAACACCTCACACCTCACAATATTATTTTTAGTCCTAAAATTTGCACCGAGGTCGCTGGATGACTAAGCTAAGCGACCCAAGTGGCCGACACAAACACCTGGCCCATCTAGGAGTGGCACTGCAGTGTCACGCAGGATGGCCCTTCCAAAAAACACTCCCCAAACAGCACATGACGCAAAGAAAAAAAGAGGCGCAATGAGGTAGCTGTGTGAGTAAGATAAGCGACCCTAGTGGCCGACACAAACACCTGGCCCATCTAGGAGTGGCACTGCAGTGTCACGCAGGATGGCCCTTCCAAAAAACACTCCCCAAACAGCACATGACGCAAAGAAAAAAAGAGGCGCAATGAGGTAGCTGTGTGAGTAAGCTAAGCGACCCTAGTGGCCGACACAAACACCTGGCCCATCTAGGAGTGGCACTGTAGTGTCACGCAGGATGGCCCTTCCAAAAAACACTCCCCAAACAGCACATGACGCAAAGAAAAAAAGAGGCGCAATGAGGTAGCTGTGTGAGTAAGCTAAGCGACCCTAGTGGCCGACACAAACACCTGGCCCATCTAGGAGTGGCACTGCAGTGTCACGCAGGATGGCCCTTCCAAAAAACACTCCCCAAACAGCACATGACGCAAAGAAAAATGAAAGAAAAAAGAGGTGCAAGATGGAATTGTCCTTGGGCCCTCCCACCCACCCTTATGTTGTATAAACAGGACATGCACACTTTAACCAACCCATCATTTCAGTGACAGGGTCTGCCACACGACTGTGACTGAAATGACGGGTTGGTTTGGACCCCCACCAAAAAAGAAGCAATTAATCTCTCCTTGCACAAACTGGCTCTACAGAGGCAAGATGTCCACCTCATCATCATCCTCCGATATATCACCGTGTACATCCCCCTCCTCACAGATTATCAATTCGTCCCCACTGGAATCCACCATCTCAGCTCCCTGTGTACTTTGTGGAGGCAATTGCTGCTGGTCAATGTCTCCACGGAGGAATTGATTATAATTCATTTTAATGAACATCATCTTCTCCACATTTTCTGGAAGTAACCTCGTACGCCGATTGCTGACAAGGTGAGCGGCGGCACTATACACTCTTTCGGAGTACACACTTGTGGGAGGGCAACTTAGGTAGAATAAAGCCAGTTTGTGCAAGGGCCTCCAAATTGCCTCTTTTTCCTGCCAGTATAAGTACGGACTGTCTGACGTGCCTACTTGGATGCGGTCACTCATATAATCCTCCACCATTCTTTCAATGGTGAGAGAATCATATGCAGTGCCAGTAGACGACATGTCCGTAATCGTTGGCAGGTCCTTCAGTCCGGACCAGATGTCAGCATCAGCAGTCGCTCCAGACTGCCCTGCATCACCGCCAGCGGGTGGGCTCGGAATTCTGAGCCTTTTCCTTGCACCCCCAGTTGCGGGAGAATGTGAAGGAGGAGATGTTGACAGGTCGCGTTCCGCTTGACTTGACAATTTTCTCACCAGCAGGTCTTTGAACCCCAGCAGACTTGTTTCTGCCGGAAAGAGAGATCCAAGGTAGGTTTTAAATCTAGGATCGAGCACGGTGGCCAAAATGTAGTGCTCTGATTTCAACAGATTGACCACCCGTGAATCCTTGTTAAGCGAATTAAGGGCTCCATCCACAAGTCCCACATGCCTAGCGGAATCGCTCTGTGTTAGCTCCTCCTTCAATGTCTCCAGCTTCTTCTGCAAAAGCCTGATGAGGGGAATGACCTGACTCAGGCTGGCAGTGTCTGAACTGACTTCACGTGTGGCAAGTTCAAAGGGCAGCAGAACCTTGCACAACGTTGAAATCATTCTCCACTGCGCTTGAGACAGGTGCATTCCACCTCCTATATTGTGCTCAATTGTATAGGCTTGAATGGCCTTTTGCTGCTCCTCCAACCTCTGAAGCATATATAGGGTTGAATTCCACCTCGTTACCACTTCTTGCTTCAGATGATGGCAGGGCAGGTTCAGGCGTTTTTGGTGGTGCTCCAGTCTTCTGTACGTGGTGCCTGTACGCCGAAAGTGTCCCGCAATTCTTCTGGCCACCGACAGCATCTCTTGCACGCCCCTCTCGTTTTTTAAATAATTCTGCACCACCAAATTCAAGGTATGTGCAAAACATGGTACGTGCTGGAATTTGCCCATATTTAATGCACACACAATATTGCTGGCATTGTCCGATGCCACAAATCCACAGGAGAGTCCAATTGGGGTAAGCCATTCCGCGATGATCTTCCTCAGTTGCCGTAAGAGGTTTTCAGCTGTGTGCGTATTCTGGAAACCGGTGATACAAAGCGTAGCCTGCCTAGGAAAGAGTTGGCGTTTGCGAGATGCTGCTACTGGTGCCGCCACTGCTGTTCTTGCGGCGGGAGTCCATACATCTACCCAGTGGGCTGTCACAGTCATATAGTCCTGACCCTGCCCTGCTCCACTTGTCCACATGTCCGTGGTTAAGTGGACATTGGGTACAGCTGCATTTTTTAGGACACTGGTGACTCTTTTTCTGAGGTCTGTGTACATTTTCGGTATCGCCTGCCTAGAGAAATGGAACCTAGATGGTATTTGGTACCGGGGACACAGTTCCTCCAACAAGTCTCTAGTTGGCTCTGCAGTAATGATGGATACCGGAACCATGTTTCTCACCACCCAGGATGCCAAGGCCTCAGTTATCCGCTTTGCAGCAGGATGACTGCTGTGATATTTCATCTTCCTCGCAAAGGACTGTTGGACAGTCAATTGCTTGGTGGAAGTAGTAAAAGTGGTCTTACGACTTCCCCTCTGGGATGACCATCGACTCCCAGCAGCAACAACAGCAGCGCCAGCAGCAGTAGGCGTTACACGCAAGGATGCATCGGAGGAATCCCAGGCAGGAGAGGACTCGTCAGAATTGCCAGTGACATGGCCTGCAGGACTATTGGCATTCCTGGGGAAGGAGGAAATTGACACTGAGGGAGTTGGTGGGGTGGTTTGCGTGAGCTTGGTTACAAGAGGAAGGGATTTACTGGTCAGTGGACTGCTTCCGCTGTCGCCCAAAGTTTTTGAACTTGTCACTGACTTATTATGAATGCGCTGCAGGTGACGTATAAGGGAGGATGTTCCGAGGTGGTTAACGTCCTTACCCCTACTTATTACAGCTTGACAAAGGCAACACACGGCTTGACAAATGTTGTCTGCATTTCTGTTGAAATACTTCCACACCGAAGAGCTGATTTTTTTGGTATTTTCACCAGGCATGTCAATGGCCATATTCCTCCCATGGACAACAGGTGTCTCCCCGGGTGCCTAACTTAAACAAACCACCTCACCATCAGAATCCTCCTTGTCAATTTCCTCCCCAGCGCCAGCAACACCCATATCCTCCTCATCCTGGTGTACTTCAACACTGACATCTTCAATCTGACTATCAGGAACTGGACTGCGGGTGCTCCTTCCAGCACTTGCAGGGGGCATGCAAATGGTGGAAGGCGCATGCTCTTCACGTCCAGTGTTGGGAAGGTCAGGCATCGCAACCGACACAATTGGACTCTCCTTGTGGATTTGGGATTTCGAAGAACGCACAGTTCTTTGCTGTGCTTTTGCCAGCTTAAGTCTTTTCTTTTTTCTAGCGAGAGGCTGAGTGCTTCCATCCTCATGTGAAGCTGAACCACTAGCCATGAACATAGGCCAGGGCCTCAGCCGTTCCTTGCCACTCCGTGTGGTAAATGGCATATTGGCAAGTTTACGCTTCTCCTACGACAATTTTATTTTAGATTTTTGAGTCCTTTTTTTACTGATATTTGGTGTTTTGGATTTTACATGCTCTGTACTATGACATTGGGCATCGGCCTTGGCAGACGACGTTGATGGAATTTCATCATCTCGGCCATGACTAGTGGCAGCAGCTTCAGCACGAGGTGGAAGTCGATCTTGATCTTTCCCTATTTTTGGAACCTCAACATTTTTGTTCTCCATATTTTAATAGGCACAACTAAAAGGCACCTCAGGTAAACAATGGAGATGGATGGATACTAGTATACAATTATGGATGGACGAGAGACTGCCGACACAGAGGTAGCTACAGCCGTGGACTACCGTACTGTGTCTGCTGCTAATATAGACTGGATGATAATGAGATAAAATTAAAATATATATATATATCACACTAGTACTGCAGCCGGACAGGTATATATATTATGTAATGACGGACCTGCTGGACACTGTCTGTCAGCACTGCAGACTCCTAAAGTAAGCTACTAGTATCAAGAAGATAGAAAAAAAACCACGGGTAGGTGGTATACAATTATGGATGGACGAGCGACTGCCGACACAGAGGTAGCTACAGCCGTGGACTACCGTACTGTGTCTGCTGCTAATATAGACTGGATGATAATGAGATAAAAATAAAATATATATATATATCACACTAGTACTGCAGCCGGACAGGTATATATATTATGTAATGACGGACCTGCTGGACACTGTCTGTCAGCACTGCAGACTCCTAAAGTAAGCTACTAGTATCAAGAAGATAGAAAAAAAAACCACGGGTAGGTGGTATACAATTATGGATGGACGAGCGACTGCCGACACAGAGGTAGCTACAGCCGTGGACTACCGTACTGTGTCTGCTGCTAATATAGACTGGATGATAATGAGATAAAAATAAAATATATATATATATCACACTAGTACTGCAGCCGGACAGGTATATATATTATGTAATGACGGACCTGCTGGACACTGTCTGTCAGCACTGCAGACTCCTAAAGTAAGCTACTAGTATCAAGAAGATAGAAAAAAAAACCACGGGTAGGTGGTATACAATTATGAATGGACGAGCGACTGCCGACACAGAGGTAGCTACAGCCGTGGACTACCGTACTGTGTCTGCTGCTAATATAGACAGGATGATAATGAGATAAAATTAAAATATATATATATATCACACTAGTACTGCAGCCGGACAGGTATATATATTATGTAATGACGGACCTGCTGGACACTGTCTGTCAGCACTGCAGACTCCTAAAGTAAGCTACTAGTATCAAGAAGATAGAAAAAAAAACCACGGGTAGGTGGTATACAATTATGGATGGACGAGCGACTGCCGACACAGAGGTAGCTACAGCCGTGGACTACCGTACTGTGTCTGCTGCTAATATAGACTGGATGATAATGAGATAAAATTAAAATATATATATATATATCACACTAGTACTGCAGCCGGACAGGTATATATTATGTAATGACGGACCTGCTGGACACTGTCTGCAGAATGCGTTTATAAAAACACCACACGACGAGTGTTTAACTTTTTCAGACAGACAATCACAATATACTGGTGGTCAGCAGACAATCACAATATACTGGTGGTCAGTGGTCACTGGTCAGTCACACTGGCAGTGGCACTCTGGCAGCAAAAGTGTGCACTGTACTTAAAATATGTACTCCTGCTATAACTGCTCCCCAGTCTCCCCCACAATTAAGCTGTGTGAGCAGTGAGCACTCAGCACAGTCAGATAATGATATACAGTATTACATATGATGCAGCACACTGGGCTGAGCACAGATATGGTATGTGACTGTGTCACACTGTGTATCGTTTTTTTTTCAGGCAGAGAACGGATTAATTAAACTGGTGGTGGTCACTGGTCACTGGTCACACTATCAGCAAGTAGTACTCCGTCCTAAGCAGACAATCACAATATACTGGTGGTCAGTGTGGTCACTGGTCAGTCACATTGGCAGTGTGGCACTCTGGCAGCAAAAGTGTGCACTGTACTTAAAATATATTATTTATGTACTCCTGCTCTAACTGCTCCCCAGTCTCCCCCACAATTAAGCTGTGTGAGCAGTGAGCACTCAGCACAGTCAGATATACAGTATTACATATGATGATGCAGCACACTGAGGCTGAGCACAGATATGGTATGTGACTGTGTCACACTGTGTATCGTTTTTTTTCAGGCAGAGAACGGATTAATTAAACTGGTGGTCAATGGTCACACTATCAGCAAGTAGTAGTACTCCAGTCCTAATATGCTCCCCAAAATTAGTAAATACTAAATAGTGTCTCTAACTCTCTACTCTCTTCTCTATAAACGGAGAGGACGCCAGCCACGTCCTCTCCCTATCAATCTCAATGCACGTGTGAAAATGGCGGCGACGCGCGGCTCCTTATATAGAATCCGAGTCTCGCGAGAATCCGACAGCGGGATGATGACGTTCGGGCGCGCTCGGGTTAGCCGAGCAAGGCGGGAAGGTTCGAACCTGCCTCGGACCCGTGTAAAAAGGCTGAAGTTCGGGGGGGTTCGGATTCTGAGGAACCGAACCCGCTCATCTCTAAAATATACTAGCCACTGTCATGACAGTCCAGTCAATTCTCCAGATAAGTCAATCTAAAAATTGCAACCAGTGATTTTATGGGGTACTTCAGACATGGTAATTGCCCTCACCAAATGGATTGGTGGAAATAATGCTTCCCACAGTGACCCTTTTGGTTCAGCTCACAGTATACACCTTAAAAATCAGTAGTGTGTGCCTCTCAAGATTGTAGGTCTAAGAACACAGAAAATCAGATCTAGAAATTAGGCTATAATTTCAAGAATAACTTCAGAGCTTAAAGTTACAAAAAAAGGATTGCAAATAGTATATGATTATTTAAAAGTGCTTACAGATTTTAGGCTATTTCAAAGACAAAATAAAATGGATCAAAACAAAGTCCTCATTATGTATGTTGAGAACTCTTGTCGTAAATGGTCAATACAGAACCGGTCATTTCTCCAACCTTTATGGATATTAACCCTTTCAATGCCAGAAGGGGTTGTTTGTGCCTAGGTATTTGAAGGTTCTTTGTGTGACAAAATCACAGTAACAAGCAAGACAGAATACAATACAAGTATCAACATCACAAAATGGGGAAAGTGGACAAAAGGAAAGAAGGGGTATGGGGGCTTGCATATGGATGCAACTCAGTAGTATATCATAATAACACCCAGAGAATCATATAAAGTATATATTACAAAAGTGACACTACAAAAAAGAGCAAATACAATAATATAAAGGCAGAGCTATTCAAGTAATTTGAGTAATAAGGAAGAGGCAGCAATAAATTCTACATAACGTTCAGCATAAAATGTGCTCCTACTGAACCATTTAATAAAAGGAAACAACTCTGGGATAGATGGTATGGATGTTTGAATGTACTTAGTAGAATTTGTTAATACCATACTGAATCTAACATATCAGTGGTTTTCACCAGGTACCTCTGCAAGGGTGTTTGGGGCTTGCTGCACCCTATATGCAGGTCTCAGCCCTCTGACAGGGTTCCTATCAGTATCTGGTTTGCACCAAATAACCGCAGCGCTGGAACCACGCATGGAGAACCAGCGCTGCCAGATCTGGTAAAAAGTGCTGGGCTTCAGCATGCTGTGACACTATGGAAGGGGATAGTGTCAAGAAAGTAGAGAAAATTGAGGAGATAAGGTATTCAATATCATTCCAAATGGGGAGAAGAGAGGTGCTATGCTAAAATATGTACAAAATTTCTATCCTCTGTCCACAACTTGTTCAAGGCCTAGGCTAAACTGGTCAGATTTTAGGCATTTAATATAGAGTTAGGTAGAGTCTGTGGAGTATTTTAAGATACATTTTTATTAGACATGTGCAGGCTCGGATCTCCCACCGTACTTGGACGATATGAGGAAATCAGAGCGGCAGCTCAGGTTTTACTGCCTTGCTAAGGTTTCAAAATGAGGCAAAACTTCATTATTCTGGTATCAGATTCTCACATGTTTTAGATTTTACATAAGGACCCTGTGATGGTGAATTGGCACCATTTCTCCATACACTCCAGTCAGTGGCTGTGCTGTCTTTATTGTGCTGTGTCCACTGTCCATAAAATCCAGTCAGTGGCTGCTGGGCTGTGCTGTCTCCATTGTACTATGGAGGTAAGTCAGATCGCTGCTGTGTGTATGCACTGCAATGCGCATGTGCGTTGGACAACAACAAAGGGCATAGCCGGTCAGTGCCAGGATGGTGTGAAAAATCTGATATCACGGGTGTTCGCAAGATGATTGACAGGAAGAGGCTGTTTGTGGAAGGCAACTGAGCGTTTTTTGGGAGTGTCTGGAAAAACACAGGCGTGCCCAAGCATTTTCAGGGAGGGTGTCTAGCATCAGCTCCAGCCCCGATCAGCCTGTTCTCATTGCAATGTAGGAGTAAGTACTGGGATGCACAGAGACTGCACACAGTGGAGTATTGCAGCTCTGCGTACACATGAGATCGCACACTTGTACAGCGAATTTACACTCCCCCTGGGGGCGGCGACTATCTGAACGCAGGACAGCAAAGTTTGCAGCCCAGCTATCAGGTCTGAATCATCCCCTATATCCATACAGTCCAGTCAGTGACCGCTGCTGTGTTGCGCTGTGTCCCCTCCAAATATAAGCTGGGTGACTCTGCAGTGTTATTTGCAAAATAAGTTCTTAGGTTAATAAAAGCAAAAAAAAGTAAAAAATGTTTATGTACTGTATACTACTGCATTTGTTCTCATACATAAAAGATCTGTGATACCCCACAGTGTAAGCTGTCATTTGGTAAAACAAATAGTAAAATATATATATATCTAAGTAAAAAAGCACAGAATGATTCCACTGATCCCGACCGGTTTTGTCACACTGGACTTCGAGCAGTGGACGAGTGACTTTCTTCCTGTGGTTCCAGTGCGGTACATTCGTGCGTTTACACCCGGCGTTCTCAAATCCCGTTCTTACTGCAGAGCACGTCCGGAAGAGCTTTTGTGGGAGATTGTGATCGAAGCCGGTGATTTTAAACTTTGATGTATGTGAGCTTAATACTTTGTGCTAGTAAAGCTTTTAATTATACTCACATGTGTGCCATCCATTCTGTGCTTTTTTACATGTATTGAGCCGATGGGATGGCTCCAAGGAATTGGCTGCACGGAAGCATCCTTTAAAGACCCCAGACTGTATTATTGGACTAATTGGAAACAGGTCTTATTGCGCACTGTTTTGTATATATATATTTATATATATACATATATTAGTGCTGTGCACCGGAAATTTGTTGGGTTTTGTGTTTTGGTTTTGGATTCGGTTCCGCGGCTGTGTTTTGGATTCGGACACGTTTTGGCAAAACCTCCCTGAAATTTTTTTGTCGGATTCGGGTGTGTTTTGGATTCGGGTGTTTTTTTTACAAAAAACCCTCAAAAGAAGCTTAAATCATAGAATTTGGGGGGTCATTTTGATCCCATAGTATTATTAACCTCAATAACCATATTTTCCACACATTTCCAGTCTATTCTGAACACCTCACACCTCACAATATTATTTTTAGTCCTAAAATTTGCACCGAGGTCGCTGGATGGCTAAGCTAAGCGACCCAAGTGGCTGACACAAACACCTGGCCCATCTAGGAGTGGTACTGCAGTGTCAGACAGGATGGCAGATTTAAACAATAGTCCCCAAACAGCACATGATGCAAAGAAAAAAAGAGGTGCAATGAGGTAGCTGTGTGACTAAGCTAAGCGACCCAAGTGGCCGACACAAACACCTGGCCCATCTAGGAGTGGCACTGCAGTGTCAGACAGGATGGCAGATTTAAAAAATAGTCCCCAAACAGCACATAATGCAAAGAAAAAAATAGGTGCAATGAGGTAGCTGTGTGACTAAGCTAAGTGACCCAAGTGGCCGACACATACACCTGGCCCATCTAGGAGTGGCACTGCAGTGTCAGACAGGATGGCAGATTTAAAAAATAGTCCCCAAACAGCACATGATGCAAAGAAAAAAAGAGATGCAATGAGGTAGCTGTGTGACTAAGCTAAGCGACCCAAGTGGCCGACACAAACACCTGGCCCATCTAGGAGTGGCACTGCAGTGTCAGACAGGATGGCAGATTTAAAAAATAGTCCGAAAACAGCACATGATGCAAAGAAAAAAATAGGTGCAATGAGGTAGCTGTGTGACTAAGCTAAGCGACCCAAGTGGCCGACACAAACACCTGGCCCATCTAGGAGTGGCACTGCAGTGTCAGACAGGATGGCAGATTTAAAAAATAGTCCCCAAACAGCACATGATGCAAAGAAAAAAAGAGGTGCACCAAGGTTGCTAGATGGCTAAGCTAAGCGACCCAAGTGGCCGACACAAACACTTGGCCCATCTAGTAGTGGCACTGCAGTGTCAGACAGGATGGCAGATTTAAAAAATAGTCCCCAAATAGCACATGATGCAAAAAAAAAAAAGAGGTGCAATGAGGTAGCTGTGTGACTAAGCTAAGCGACCCAAGTGGCCGACACATATGCCTGGCCCATCTAGGAGTGGCACTGCAGTGTCAGACAGGATGGCAGATTTAAAAAATTGTCCCCAAACAGCAAATGATGCAAAGAAAAAAAGAGGTGCACCAAGGTCGCTGGATGGCTAAGCTAAGCGACCCAAGTGGCCGACACAGACACCTGGCCCATCTAGGAGTGGCACTGCAGTTTTCTAGCGAGAGGATGAGTGCTTCCATCCTCATGTGCATCTGAACCACTAGCCATGAACATAGGCCAGGGCCTCAGCCGTTCCTTGCCACTCCGTGTCGTAAATGGCATATTGGCAAGTTTACGCTTCTCATCAGATGCTTTTAATTTTGATTTTTGGTTCATTTTACTGAACATTTGTAGCATACTTGACGAAACAGAGGTAGAGCAGTGGACTACTGTACCATACTGCTATATATATACTGGTGGTCAGCAAAATTCTGCACTGTCCTCCTACTATGTACTGCGCACAACTAAAATGCAGCACAGGTATGGATGCATAGTATACTTGATGACACAGAGGTAGAGCAGTGGACTACTGTACCGTACTGCTATATATATATATATATATATATATATACTGGTGGTAAGCAAAATTCTGCACTGTCCTCCTACTATATACTGCGCACAACTAAAATGCAGCACAGGTATGGATGCATAATATACTTGACGACACAGAGGTAGAGCAGTGGACTACTGTACCGTACTGCTATATATATATACTGGTGGTCTGCAAAATTCTGCACCGTCCTCCTACTATATATTGTGCACAACTAAAATGCAGCACAGGTATGGATGCATAGTATACTTGACGACACAGAGGTAGAGCAGTGGACTACTGTACCGTACTGCTATATATATACTGGTGGTCAGCAAAATTCTGCAATGTCCTCCTACTATATACTGCGCACAACTAAAATGCAGCACAGGTAGCGATGCATAGTATACTTGACGACACAGAGGTAGAGCAGTGGACTACTGTACCGTACTGCTATGTATATATACTGGTGGTCAGCAAAATTCTGCACTGTCCTCCTACTATATACTGCACACAACTAAAATGCAGCACAGGTATGGATGCATAGTATACTTGACGACACAGAGGTAGAGCAGTGGACTACTGTACCATACTGCTATATATATATATATATATACTGGTGGTCAGCAAAATTCTGCACTTTCCTCCTACTCTATACTGCGCACAACTAAAATGCAGCACAGGTATGGATGCATATTATACTTGACGACATAGAGGTAGAGCAGTGGACTACTGTACCGTACTGCTATATATATATACTGGTGGTCAGCAAAATTCTGCACTGTCCTCCTACTATATACTGCGCACAACTAAAATGCAGCACAGGTATGGATGCATAGTATACTTGACGACACAGAGGTAGAGCAGTGGACTACTGCACTGTACTACTATATATATACTGGTGTTCAGTAAAATTCTGCACTGTCCTCCTACTATATACTGCACACAACTAAAATGCAGCACAGGTATGGGTGCATAGTATACTTGACGACACAGAGGTAGAGCAGTGGACTACTGTACCGTACTGCTATATATATATATATATATATATATACACCGGTGGTCAGCAAAATTCTGCACTGTCCTCCTACTATATACTACAATGCAGCACAGATATGGAGCGTTTTTCAGACAGAGAACGTAGATATTTTCAGCACACTGAGCACAGATATTTGCAAGCACACTGAGCACAGATATTTTCAGCACACTGAGCACAGATATTTGCAGCACACTGAACACAAAAACTGGGAGAACGCAGCCACGTCCTCTCGCTATCATCTCCAAAGCACAGAGTGAAAATGGCAGCGACGTGCGGCTCCTTATATAGAATACGAATCTCGCGAGAATCCGACAGCGGGATGATGACATTCGGGCGCGCTCGGGTTAACCGAGCAAGGCGGGTAGATCCAAGGCTGCCTTGGAACCGTGTAAAATGGGTGAAGTTCGGGGGGGTTCGGAACCGAACCCGCTTATCAATAACATATATATATATATATATATATATAGATGGTACGGTTCTATGGTTAGGATTACTTCTCCTGTCCTTGTAGCAAAAGAACCAGGCGGCACTCTGGTTTTTTGAAAAAGTATATAAACGTGTATTGGTCACAGCAAATGAATTAAACAAGCATAGTGGTTACACCGACGTTTCAAAGCCCTGGCGGCGTTTTCCTCAAGGTGCTATGCTGCAAGTGAAAAAACACACCAAACAAAAAAACACACTGACCGGTGATTTATTAATCATTATGTTGCTTAGCCTCTCCAGGACTACTTCCTCACTTAAAAAAGCATCTAGCCAAGAGTCATTACCTCCACTCTCATTATGCGCTACTATCACCTTCTGATCCTCCCTGGTGAATACGTATGAAAATAACTTGTTTAGTATATCCGCTTTTATTTTGTCATCGTTTATCAAGACTCCCAGTTCATCTTTTAATGGGCCTACGTTCTCCTTTTTTATCCTTTTACTGTTTATGTACTTCTAAAACTTTTTAGGATTGGCTTTACTCTCTATAGCGATTTGCTTTTCATTTACAATTTTAGCTTCTCTTCTTACCTTTGTACACCTTTTATTGCATTCCTTGTAATACTGGAATGCCTCCTCCGCTCCAACTGATTTAAATGCTTGGAAAGCATGACTCTTATTAGCCATTTCCTTTTTGACCTCCTTATTAAGCCACATTGGTTTGTGTTTAGTACTGCTGTGTTTATTGCCCATGGGAATGAATTTGTGAATATTGTTATCAAGTAACCATTGTAAAGCATCCCACATTTCCGAAGTGTCCTTACCCTGAAATAAGACTTCCCAGTCAATGTTGTTTAATGCCTGTCTCAACATATTGAAGTTAGCTTTTCTAAAGTTAAATGTTTTAGTTGTTCCCTTATAGCTATGTTTCTCGAAACTGATGTCAAATGTGATCATATAGTGGTGACTGTTTCCCAAGGTCTCCCCAACTGTAATGTCCGATATAATGTCTACATTATTGGTAATAACTAGGTCCAGGATATTATTACCTCTGGTTGGGTCCTCGACTAATTGAGACAAGTACTGATCTTTTATTGTGTTTAGAAACCTGCTGATCCTAGCTTTTACACACAAATCATTATTCCAGTTTATATCAGGATAATTGAAATCCCCTATCACTAGGATGTCCCCCATTCCCGCAGCTTTTTCAATTTGTTGTAAGAGATGTTCCTCGTCATGTATGCTAATATCCGGCTGTTTATAGCATGTGCCAATGACCAGTTTTTTCTCTTCAATGCCCCCACTTGTGATTACAACCCATAGTGATTCCACATTATCTCCCGTCCCCTCGTAAAAAACATCTATTATGTTTGGTTTTAGGGATGGTTTTACACAGAGACATACCCCTCCACCCCTCTTGGTAGCCCTATCCCTCCTGAAAAGTGAATATCCCTCCAAATTTGCAACCCAGTCATGGAAGTCGTCCCACCATGTTTCCGTAATAACTATAATATCATGTTGATTTTTTGAAACAAGCCATTCCAATACCCCCATTTTACCTGATAGGCTTTTTGCATTCACTAGTATACATTTTAGCTTTGTATTTCCCTTGCCCGTTTGTTTTAATGGTATGTTATCCTTATTTACAAGTGCCTTTCTAGAATTACTCCTACTGACTGTTATTCTCTTCCCTCCCTTAGCACCCCCATCATACTTAATACAGCCTATTTTACTACTATCCCCATTTGACCTATTAGGCCTTTCTAAACCCCCCACCCTGATGAAGGTGTTCCCCCTAATAATATGGACATCTTTTTCTATATTCCGTACTACTGAACCATAATCATCATAAGTTAATAACTTAGGGATACCATGGGCAATACCTTTGTCATTAATTCCTGTGTTAATACCCATGCAATTACCCTTGCCGGCTGAACTTTCCCTCCCCCCTTCGCCAACCCCATTTTGCTCACTACCCCCATCCTTACTGCTCTCACTGTTCAACCCGCAGCTTCTAGCCAAACCCTCCCCCCAGGCTCCTAGTTTAAAAGCTCCTCCAACCCTCTAACCATGCTGCCCCCCAGCACCGCAGCCTCCTCCTCATTCAGGTGCAATCCGTCGCGACAAAAAAAAATGGCGCCTGACTGAGAAGTCCACCCAGTGTTCCAAGAACACAAACTTCTCTTTCCTTCACCAGTCTCTAAGCCACACATTTACCTCCCTAATCTCCCTCTGTCTCCCTGTATGAGCGCGTGGCACTGGTAATATTTCAGAGAATATTACCCTAGATGTCCTTGCCTTAAGTTTCTTGCCTAATTCCCTATAGTCTTTCTTAAGGACATCCCACCTACCACTAACTTTGTCGTTGGTGCCGACATGCACTAAAACCGCCGGATCTTTACCAGCCCCTCCCAACAATCTGTCTACCCGGTCCGCGATATGCCGTACCTGAGCACCCGGGAGACAGACCGTACGGCGATCATGGTCCCGGTAGCAGATTTCCCTGTCTGTCTTCTTGATAATAGAATCCCCTACCACCACTATCTGAGCAGGTACTTCACTATCTTTTTTCCCATCTTTACCGGGGGGATCGCTCCTCCGGTTGCTAGAGGGAACAGGCTCCTCCGGCTCTGTCATTTCCTCAGTGCCATCCCCAGAATCCTCATCCAGTCGGGCGAATTTATTGGGGTTTGGCAGATTGGAGATGTCCTGTCTCCCCCTCCCCCTCTTCTTCTTCCTTCTAACCATGACCCAGCTGTCTACCTGATCTTCCTCATCTACCAGTGATTCCCCCTGCAACTTCGCCACCGTTCTATCTAAACTTTGCTTGAGATTGTGAATATTCCAGGGTGGCCGTTTGCTCACAGCTCGTACAGGTGTACCCACACTCGGACTGTTGCTCCAGGTGCACATACATCTTGAATG